>NC_033795.1:35326591-35397029 GCF_001876935.1 Asparagus officinalis
CTTCTCGCGGTCAACCGCAGCGGTCGACCGCCGCACTGTCAACTCAGTTCCAACGGCTATTTTTAGAGCCGTTGCAGAGTGGTTTTTTGGTCTTTTTCTTGGCTTTCTCTTGGCTTTGGGGTTTCTATAAATACCCCCCTTACCTCAGTTCTAACTAAGTAATCTAAGAGAATGGTTTAAAAGATTTTAACAAGGGTTTAAACTTGTTTAGTATTTGCTTAAGTTTGTTTTAAGAAGCTTTTAAGCATTTGAGTGTTTCGGTTTTATGAATCAATTCCACAAGAGCTTGAGGAGTTTGAGCTTCCAACTATCCTCTTCTTATCAATTGAAAAGTTTTCTAAACTCAAACTCTAGCTTTACATTTATATACTTGTTTGATTATCATTGTTCTTAAGCTAGATTTTATATTTGAGTTTAGTTGATTTGATTTTATTTACTCATTGTTACACACACCCACTTGAGCTTGTTGTATTTGCATACATAGTATATTAGGGTTGTGAGAGATTATAACATTGAGTTGTGCTTAATTGAGTTCTCATCTATTATATAGAACAAATTTATATTTGTTACATTGTGAGTGTTGTAAGATTTTCGGTGAGCTAGAAACCGAGTGTGTTGTGAAGTTTTCGGTGATCAGTGAACGTTGATCAGTGAGCGTTGAAAACCGATACTGTGAGGTGTAAATGTTATTCGGGTGAGCGTAGAAAACCCGGTTGTGATAGTGGATTTCTCCCCGGGAGTGGGGAACGGAGACGTAGGATGGAAGGTCCGAACTCCGTGATCTTTTGAGTGTGTTTGAGTTTGTCATTGGCGCATTTGCTTTTGCATTTATCTTATATCGCCAATTGTGCATTGCTCATTTTTTTATATGATCCACTATCTAGTTCATTTGTTTATGTTACCCTTGTGTTTGCATATCCTTACATATATCATATTGTATATCTCTTTGGTAGGATATATCATCTTGTGCTAGTTTATATATCCTTGCATATAATTTTATCATAAATGATATTTTCTTTTTGCTCATATTGTTTATCCTAGCTTACATATCTTATTGTATTTCATTCTTACTAGGATAACTCATTAATTAATTTTAATTGACATTTAAATCGGATTACATTAGCATAAGACCCTAATCACCCCCCCTCTAGGGTCCAACAATTGGTATCAGAGCTTGGTGCTCTTTGATTTAAGGTCTAATCGCCTTGAGTTAAAGATCCAAGCTATCTCTTTGTGCTAATCTTGTTTTGATTATATTTGTATCTTGCTTGCATATTTTTACAAATTATGGATATGAATGATGCATCTTGTTTAGGCTATGATTCTAGTGTTGCTCCTAGATTAGATAATTTCCCCTATGCCTAATGGTGTGTTAGATTTAAGCTATTTGTTAGATCTAAACATTTTGATTTATGAAAAATTATAGATGATGCTTATATTGTGCCCATTTTGGAGAAATCCAAGTGGAATAAGAATGATCATCGTATGTTTACAATGAACAAAATTTTGTTAAAATATTTGCTAAATGCTTTTAATTCATCTATGTCTAACAAGTTTGTTCATTTTGATAGTGCTTACAAACTTTAAAATTTTAGAGAAGCACATCAAGGGGACTTGGAGGCGATCCAACAAGCTTTGAAGGACCCGACTTCAAGTTCATATGGAGCGTCATGCACACGCGCACTAGGCGATAGCTCTAGTGAGGTTTGCGAGTTCGAACCTGATAATGATTTATATAATGATGAACTTGCTTGTGCTAGTGATAAATTATTGCATGCCTACAATAAATTGCAAAATGATTTCATTTATTTACAAAGCAGGCATGAAAATTTGAAATCCGATCATGAGTCTTTAACTTTTAAGTTTGATATTATTTCTAATGAAAATATGATCCTTAAAGAAAATAATGAAAAATTAAAATAGGATCATGATTCTTTGTTTTCAAACTTTGCCAAGTTAACTCATGAAAGAGATAATGTCATGCTAGAAGTAGTAGCTATAAGAAATAATTTTGATAACCACACATGCTCTACTTCTATTATCAATGATGTTGTGCATAATGATGATTTGAATCTTGTTAAGGAACGCATATCATGCTTAGATTCAACTTTAAAAACATGCATTGATAACCATAAGAAACTTATGGACAAGTGTGCTAAATCTAGTGCTACAAAATCACCTACACACTATGCACACTTGTATAGCAAAGTTTACAAGTGCTCCTTTTGTGGTCGTAAAAGCCATTTAGCTAAATTTTGCTATGATGCACAAAAACGTAAGAATATTAATCCTACTTGTGCATCTCATCAAGTTTCTTCATCACATGTACACACACATGCACCTATTTCTCATCATAAGCATGCTCATGTGTATCATTGTGATTTTTGTGGTAGAGTTGGTCACTTAGCTAAGTTTTGTTTTGATTTGTGAAAAGTTTCTAAATCGCAAAATATTTCAAGTAGACCAACATTGTTTCAAAATGTTTCTCATTTGCAAAATAACCTTAAAAGACCATCTTTATTTGCAAATGTTCCACGTGCACCTTTTAATGGTCAACATAAGCAAATGCTTTCTTTCCATTGTACATATTACAATCGGAAGGGTCATTTGAGTGATTATTGCTATGATCGATCCCGTGCACCACATATGCCCAAGATGATTCATAACCCTAGGGCTTTGAGCTTAAATGATAGGGGTCATGTCCCTAAACCTTTTGGTATCAACATTACTTGGGTACCAAAACAAATTTGATTTTAAACCAAGAATTTTAGTATTTTTATTTTTCTTTGTCTTGGTTTTGAAAATTATGCTTTGAAATCGTTTTATATGAAAACAATTTATAATTGATAAAATCTTTTGTTTTCATGATTATTTGTTTTGATTTTGATAAGAGGTTTGTGTTCACATAACCCTCCGGATTTATTGGGTGTTTATTCCCAAATATTATTTACCGGATAAAAACATATTTATATGGGTTGTTACTAGCTCAAGAGCTAGATATAATTACCTCTCTTGATTTTTGACAATCAATGATGATTTGGTTTTATGATTTAAATTTTGATTTATGATTTCTTTTGGGTGATTCGTTTTCATTTGAAAACTTTTTGCATGATTCTCATGTTCCTCTTCTTTTGATTTCATAAATCTATTCTTTTATATGGTTTTTATATTTTTTTGTGTTAATGAGACACTTCTTTCATATTAACATATTTATATGTGTTCTCGTTATCTTTTTGTAAGTGAGTGATATTTAGCATATTCATGTATGCTTGCTCACATGTTTTGCCTTGATCTTTATTTCATATATTCTTTATGGTATTTTGATAGGGGGAGCAATCCCTATATCTTTTTATGTGTTATACTCACCCATACATATTGATAGGGGGAGCTTTCGCTCTCTTCATACCTTTGTCCCCTTTTTGATGTTGTCAAAGGGGGAGAAATTTTGTGAGTATATTCTTTCTTGTTTATATGCATGTGAATTATAAATTATATATTCATTTCCTTCATGCATATATTTCTTTTTGTAAATTGTTTGTCATCATCAAAAAGGGGAAGATTGTTGGCCTTCTTGTTTTGATGATGTTTAACAAACAATTTACCACTAATGTTATTTGTCTAGTATTTGTGTTTTCTTATTTATTATAGACAAACAACGTAGTTGGAGGATAGATGGAATAGAGCTTCAACGATCATATCCAAAGGAGGTTGGCGGAATGTCAGTGAAGCTTATGAAATTCTAGTTCAAGATCCAAGTTCAGCTTCATCCGCAAGTATACCAAGTCGAGCTTATTGAAGATCAAGATCAAGCTTGGGTAATTTAGTTTAGGAGTTTATATTATGTGTGTTAGTACTTTAAGCTCAATCATATACACACATACACGTTTTGGATTTTGTATATATATAGTTATATATATACATATATGTTTTGGTTTAGCTATATAGATATGAAACAATATATATTTTGAATATAATTAGAAAACATATTTTTGTTTCATACTCATATGCATATATATGATTTCATCAATATCAATTTTAGTTAGTTAAATGAAATCATGTTTTAGTGCATTATATGTGTATTTTGATAAAATACTACATTCATTGTTTATAGACTTCATAACAATAGTTTACATCTTTCTTCAAGTCTATAAAATCATTTTGTAAAGTTTCAAAAGTTGGTTTAGCCAAAATGTCAAAATTCACATGTTTATGGTTTTTTTGTTGCTCGCGGTCGACCGCAGCGGTCGACCGCCGCACTGTCAACTCAGTTCCAACGGCTATTTTTAGAGCCGTTGCAGAGTGGTTTTTTGGTCTTTTTCTTGGCTTTCTCTTGGCTTTGGGGTTTCTATAAATACCCCCCTTACCTCAGTTCTAACTAAGTAATCTAAGAGAATGGTTTAAAAGATTTTAACAAGGGTTTAAACTTGTTTAGTGTTTGCTTAAGTTTGTTTTAAAAAGCTTTTAAGCATTTGAGTGTTTCGGTTTTGTGAATCAATTCCACAAGAGCTTGAGGAGATTATCTATTGAAGTTTGAGCTTCCAACTATCCTCCCTCCATCTCTTGTTATCAATTGAGAAGTTTTCTAAACTCAAACTCTAGCTTTACATTTATATACTTGTTTGATTATCATTGTTCTTAAGCTAGATTTTATATTTGAGTTTAGTTGATTTGATTTTATTTACTCATTGTTACACACACCCACTTGAGCTTATTGTATTTGCATTCATAGTATATTAGGGTTGTGAGAGATTGTAACATTGAGTTGTGCTTAATTGAGTTCTCATCTATTGTAGAGAAAAAATTTATATTTGTTACATTGAGAATGTTGTAAGGTTTTCGGTGAGCTAGAAAACCGAGTGTGTTGTGAAGTTTTCGGTGACTAGAAAACCGAGTGTGAGGAGTGAATGTTGATCGGTGAGCGTTGAAAACCGACACTGTGAGGTGTAAACGTTATTCGGATGAGCGTAGAAAACCCGGTTGTGATAGTGGATTTCTCGTCGGGAGTGGGGAGCGGAGACGTAGGACGGAAGGTCCGAACTCCGTGATCTTTTGAGTGTGTTTGAGTTTGTCATTGGCGCATTTGCTTTTGCATTTATCTTATATTGCCTATTGTGCATTGCTCAATTTTTTATATGATCCACTATCTAGTTTATTTGTTTATGTTACCCTTGTGTTTGCATATCCTTACATATATCATATTGTATATCTCTTTGGTAGGATATATCATCTTGTGCTAGTTTATATATCCTTGCACATAATTTTATCATATAGGATATTTTCTTTTTGCTCATATTGTTTATCCTAGCTTACATATCTTATTGTATTTCATTCTTACTAGGATAACTCATTAATTAATTTTAATTGACATTTAAATCGGATTACATTAGCATAAGACCCTACCCCCCCCCCCTCTAGGGTCTAACAATTGGTATCAGAGCTTGGTGCTCTTTGATTTAAGGTCTAATCGCCTTGAGTTAAAGATCCAAGTTATCTTTTTGTGCTAATCTTGTTTTGATTTCATTTGCATCTTGCTTGCATTTTTTTTACAAATTATGAATATGAATGATGCATCTTGTTTAGGCTATGATTCTAGTGTTGCTCCTAGATTAGATAATTTCCCCTATGCCCAATGGTGTGTTAGATTTAAGCTATTTGTTAGATCTAAACATTTTAATTTATGGAAAATTATAGATGATGCTTATATTGTGCCCATTTTGGAGAAATCCAAGTGGAATAAGAATGATCATCGTATGTTTACAATGAACAAAATTTTGTTAAAATATTTGCTAAATGCTTTTAATTCATCTATGCCTAATAAGTTTGTTCATTTTGATAGTGCTTACAAACTTTAAAAATTTATAGAAGCACATCAAGGGGACTTGGAGCTTTCAAACTTTGCTAAGTTAACTCATGAAAGAGATAATGTCATGCTAGAAGTAGTAGCTATTAGAAATGATTTTGATAACCATACATGCTCTACTTCTATTATCAATGATGTTGTGCATAATGATGATTTGAATCTTGTTAAGGAACGCATATCATGCTTAGATTCAACTTTAAAAACATGCATTGATAACCATAAGAAACTTATGGACAAGTGTGCTAAATCTAGTGCTACAAAATCACCTACACACTATGCACACTTGTATAGCAAAGTTTACAAGTGCTCCATTTGTGGTCGTAAAGGTCATTTAGCTAAATTTTGCTATGATGCACAAAAACATAAGAATATTAATCCTTCTTGTGCATCTCATCAAGTTTCTTCATCACATGTACACACACATGCACCTATTTCTCATCATAAGCATGCTCTTGTGTATCATTGTGATTTTTGTGGTAGAGTTGGTCACTTAGCTAAGTTTTGTTTTGATTTGCGAAAAGTTTCTAAATCGCAAAATATTTCAAGTAGACCAACATTGTTTCAAAATGTTTCTCATTTGCAAAATAACCTTAAAAGACCATCTTTATTTGCAAATGTTCCACGTGCACCTTTTAATGGTCAACATAAGCAAATGCTTCCTTTCCATTGTACATATTACAATCGGAAGGGTCATTTGAGTGATTATTGCTATGACCGATCCCGTGCACCACATATGCCCAAGAGGATTCATAACCCTAGGGATTTGAGCTTAAATGATAGGGGTCATGTCCCTAAACCTTTTGGTATCAACATTACTTGGGTACCAAAACAAATTTGATTTTAAACCAAGAATTTTAGTATTTTTATTTTTCTTTGTCTTGGTTTTGAAAATTATGCTTTGAAATCTTTTTATATGAAAACAATTTTTAATTGATAAAATCTTTTGTTTTCATGACTATTTGTTTCGATTTTGATGAGAGGTTTGTGTTTATATACCCTCCGTATTTATTGGGTGTTTATTCCCAAATCTTGTTTACCGGATGCTAAAATATTTATATGGGTTGATACTACCTCAAGAGATAGATATAATTACCTCTCTTGATTTTTGAAAATCAATGATGATTTGGTTTTATGATTTAAATTTTGATTTATGATTTCTTTTAGGTGATTCGTTTTCATTTGAAAACTTTTTGCATGATTCTCATGTTCCTCTTCTTTTGATTTCATAAATCTATTCTTTTATATGGTTTTTATATTTTTTTGTGTTAATGAGACACTTCTTTCATATTAACATATTTATATGTGTTCTCGTTATCTTTTTGTATGTGAGTGATATTTAGCATATTCATGTATGCTTGCTCACATGTTTTGCCTTGATCTTCATTTCATATATTCTTTATGGTATTTTGATAGGGGGAGCAATCCCTATATCTTTTTGTGTGTTATACTCACTCATACATATTGATAGGGGGAGCTTTCGCTCTCTTCATACCTTTGTTCCCTTTTTGATGTTGTCAAAAGGGGAGAAATTTTGTGAGTATATTCTTTCTTGTTTATATACATGTGAATTATAAATTATATATTCATTTCCTTCATGCATATATTTCTTTTTGTAAATTGTTTGTCATCATCAAAAAGGGGAAGATTGTTGGCTTTCTTGTTTTGATGATGTTTAACAAACAATTTATCACTAATGTTGTTTGTCTAGTATTTGTGTTTTTCTTATTTATTATAGACAAACAATGTAGTTGGAGGATGGATGGATTGCGCCACAACGATCATATCTAAAGGAGGTTGGTGGAATGTCGGTGAAGCTTACGCAATTCAAGTTCAAGATCCAAGTTCAGCTTCATCCACTCAGTGTACCAAGTCAAGCTTATTGAAGATCAAGATCAAGCTTGGGTAATCTAGTTTAGATTTTATATTATGTGTGTTAGATACTCCAAGCTCAATATCATATACACACACATTTATTGGTTTCTTTGTATATATATATATATATATATATATAGTTATATATATATATACATAAGTTTTGGTTTCTATGCATATATATATAGTTATATATATATATATATATATTTAATATACACATAATTTTGTTTATCGCATAATATAGTTATATAGTTATATAATAGATGTTTTGGGTTTTCATGTTTATAAATGAAATACTATTAATATTTACATGTGTTTTTGAAAACATTACACAAGAAAATGCATTTTGTGAATTTCTGTATCTAGTTTTTGGACTTAACAATAACATATACAATTTATTGTCTATATAATCATTGCAAAGTTTCAAAAATGGTTTAGCTAATAATGTCAAAATTAAAGTTATATTTAGTGTTTTGGACTATTTTGCAAAATGATGATTTTCACAAATGGGAATGTAATTTGGAAAATTCTTTGTAACATGTTCACTTTACTGTTTATATACCTTTCATAAATTCTATTTTTTGGACATATTATTTGTTATTTTTAAATTTTCAAAAGCGAAAAAATCTGTTTTAAACATGTTTTCCTGTGTACATGTATCGCCTGTCGCGCACGGTCGAGCCTGTTCAAACATCAAGATTTGTTTTTTATGGTCGGTCAAAGCGACGTCGCGAACATAGTCAGACTTTTCGCGTCGACCGCCGCTTGTCCAGTTTCTTTTTCATTGTTTTTCGCTTCTCGCGGTCGACCGCACCGGTCAACCGCCGCACTGTCAACTCAGTTCCAACGGCTATTTTTAGAGCCGTTGCAGAGTGGTTTTTTGGTCTTTTTCTTGGCTTTCTCTTGGCTTTGGGGTTTCTATAAATACCCCCCTTACCTCAGTTCTAACTAAGTAATCTAAGAGAATGGTTTAAAAGATTTTAACAAGGGTTTAAACTTGTTTAGTGTTTGCTTAAGTTTGTTTTAAAAAGCTTTTAAGCATTTGAGTGTTTCGGTTTTGTGAATCAATTCCACAAGAGCTTGAGGAGATTATCTATTGAAGTTTGAGCTTCCAACTATCCTCCCTCCATCTCTTGTTATTAATTGAGAAGTTTTCTAAACTCAAGCTCTAGCTTTACATTTATATACTTGTTTGATTATCATTGTTCTTAAGCTAGATTTTATATTTGAGTTTTGTTGATTTGATTTTATTTACTCATTGTTACACACACCCACTTGAGCTTGTTGTATTTGCATACATAGTATATTAGGGTTGTGAGAGATTATAACATTGAGTTGTGCTTAATTGAGTTCTCATCTATTATAGAGAACAAATTTATATTTGTTACAGTGTGAGTGTTGTAAGGTTTTCGGTGAGCTAGAAACCGAGTGTGTTGTGAAGTTTTCGGTGAACTAGAAAACCGAGTGTGAGGAGTGAATGTTGATCGGTGAGCGTTGAAAACCGACACTGTGAGGTGTAAACGTTATTCGGGTGAGTGTAGAAAACCCGGTTGTGATAGTGGATTTCTCCCCGGGAGTGGGGAGCGGAGACTTAGGACGGAAGGTCCGAACTCCGTGATCTTTTGAGTGTGTTTGAGTTTGTCATTGGCGAATTTGCTTTTGCATTTATCTTATATCGCCAATTGTGCATTGCTCATTTTTTTATATGATCCACTATCTAGTTTATTTGTTTATGTTACCCTTGTGTTTGCATATCCTTACATATATCATATTGTATATCTCTTTGGTAGGATATATCATCTTGTGCTAGTTTATATATCCTTGCGTATAATTTTATCATATAGGATATTTTCTTTTTGCTCATATTGTTTATCCTAGCTTACATATCTTATTGTATTTCATTCTTGCTAGGATAACTCATTAATTAATTTTAATTGGCATTTAAATCGGATTAGATTAGCATAAGACCCTAACCCCCCCCCCCCCCTCTAGGGTCCAACATTTATGTGACAAGAAGCCAAAGACCGATCAACCCATCTCTTTCAGTGAATTAGATTTGCGAGACATTAAGATGCCTTACAATGACCCTATAATCATCTCAACGAAAATCAACGACTTTTGGGACAAGAGAATTTTTACCGATGCGGGGAGTTCTACGGACATCTTGTTCATAGATCCCTTCAACCGGAGTGGCATTGATAAATCCCAGCTGCAACCTTGTCGGGGACCACTCATTGGAATCATAAGGCATGCGCTTTTACTGGAAGGGATGATCACTCTACTCCTAATGGTCGATGAGACCCTCGCCAGTCCATTGTTCAGACCCAATTCCTAGTGCTGAATCTCAAGTTAGCATATAATGTCATTCTGGGAAGGACTACCCTTAATAATTTACGGGCCGTCCTCTCCACTTACTACCAGATGGTGAAGTTTTTGACATCTGGCGGTGTCAGCATTGCCAAAAGCAACTAGAATGAGGTCAGATCTTGCTATCTACTGTCAGTGAAGGGAAAAAGGAATACTAGAAATCATGCCCATTGAGAAGACATGCCTCTGGATGGAGAAAGTGTTGGAGCGAGAGAGGATGACTCCCGTCGAAGAGCTCCATGCGATACCAATCGACCAAAATGGAGTGAAGAAGGTCAATATCAGATCCACACTTGTTGAGTCTTAACGAGAAGCCTTAAGTGCATTCATGTTGGTGAACCTAGATGTATTTGCCGGGGCGCCTAAAGACATGCCAGGGATTCCCCTCAAAGTGATGAGCCATGAACTCCCAGTCGACTAACACACTAAGCCGGTTTGACAAAAGAAAATACGTCTCGATCCAGAAAGATAGAAGGCCACTGCAGATGAGGTAGACTGGCTCCTTAGAGTCGGTTCCATCTGAGAGGTCCAATACCCAGAGTGGCTATCCAGTGTAGTGCTGGTGAAGAAAGCCCTTAACAAGTGGAGAAAGTGTGTAGAGTTCACTGATCTCAACAAAGTCTGCCTAAAGGATAGCTACCTCCTCCCTCAGATTGATCAACTAGTCGATGAAAGTGTAGTGTAGACGTCAAAAATTGTCTATAAGTTATCGTACATAGCTCAAGATGAAGAGAAGGTGATAAAAGTCATAATCTGAGTCATAGATGATCATCCAATATCAAAAACTAATTAAGGAATGCACAAAAATGCAAAACGACGAAAACAAGAGGACATCATACAATTTCTGAGACAAAGAAGTTGTCTAGGAAACTATGAGATAGCACATAGTTTCCGGGACAAGGAGTTTGTCTCGGAAGCTATGAGGCAACACATAGTTTCCGAGACACAGAAACTATCTCGGAAACTATGTGACAGGGTCACGTTGTTTTCTGATGGTTTTCTTAAGATTTGTGCGATCCACGTGGCTTCATAACTGGTGAGTATCATCCATAAATGTGGGGAGGTAGTTACTAACTAAAAATCCGCCCATAACTACATAAATTATGGCATTTAACAGAGTGAGTGACGGTTACAAAACTGCCTGGAATAATACACTGTTTTCAAGACACGGAATCTGTCTCTGAAATAGGGGTTGTCGGTTTAGATTTGTTTCAACTTTCTATCTTTAGTAATGGCTCCTAAAGGCTATAAATACTTTCCTATAACCCATATGCACGAGGACCAAGTAGATTCTAAGCAGAGACTTGAGCTTTTTGGCGAATTTTGAGCAAGAGAGAGTCTTCATTGTTTTCAAGTATCCTCAAGAGCCTTTGGCGTTTCCTTGAGATCTAAGCTTTGACTTGATATTGAGAAGAGTGTTCATCTTACTTTGATAAGATATACACTTCAGTTCTTACTTCTAAAATGAAGCAAGAACGCCAAAGCCTTCTTAACGATTCAACATGGATCTGTGATTCGGTCGTCCATGGGCTAATGCACCTCCGGCACAGATAAAGATCCCACGCAAGCAGCGAACGATAAACATTCTTACGTGTGCTTCTAGGGAGCACTCTTAATTTTGTTTTATTATAAAGAGAAGTTTTACAAAGCACAAAGCTCACTCTTTTGTTTCTATTGTAATCAATAAACATTTGTAATGGATTCCACAATAAAATTTGTTCCCAACACAAACACGCTGGGGACCACAGTGGGAACCAACAGCCTGGCTGTCGAGACCGTCGTGTCGTAACCGATCAAGATCCCGGTTGAATCCACAGTCGAGTACAAGTTCGACCAAGCAAAGTTTGAGGAATATTTTTTATCCTCATCCTCCTCAAGATCTTCCTTGTCTCGCAAATGCAAGAAGATTTCATCTTCAAAGAAGGTTTTCAAGTCTTCCACTTCGATGAAGACTACCGGTGATGACTTTCACCCAATCGTTACTAGAGCTTCCCCTCGCAATGCTGCTCCGGCGATTAACAATACTGGAACCTCTATTCATAACAACTCTTTTCCAATTAAAGAGTTGTTGAATGAAAGTTTGTCGACTCTGACAAAGAGAGCTCGTCAGAGACAACGCTAATGTCGTGCTTGTCAGCTCGCTAAGGCTTTGGAACAAGTCGATGGAGTTCTCTACTAAGAAGATATGGAGTCAAAGAGGCATTGATTGATCCAGTTGCCTCAAAGGCAAACCACCGACATCTCTGCTAAGCCATCAACTAATGAATGAGTCCATGTTAAAAGGACACGTTCAACTCTGAAGGAACACATTCAAAAGTGTCGTACAAATGCCGCTCACGCTTGTATCCTTGTGCAAAAGACACAAGAAATGAAGAAGGAAACGGTGGCCAAAGAACCACCAAAATCCCGCGAAGTTTGGATTCCTAAGTCTCTCAAAGGAGTTAGCGGGGACTACATCCTTCAGCCGAGACACCAACCAGTGTCTCTCCCAAAGGAGCCTTGACTGAGAAACCAGCCAGTGTCTCACCCAAAGGAGCATTGACCGAGACACCAAACAGTGTCTCGCCCAAAGGAACCATGGCCGAGACACCAAACAATGCCTCGCCCAAAGCCAAGCCCCTGTGGTCTCTTCTTTAGCTCCATCGACGTTCGTTCCTGCTCAGTCTGATACCGTACCTCTGGTGAAGCCTCACGGCAGTGTTGACCAATCAAAGTTCAAAATCACGATGACGGATCGCCTTGGTCCTTTGCATAAAAATCGAGGTAAAGCGTTAGTAAAAGAACGCTTAGCTCTAGCAAATAAAACTTATGTAGTTCCTCAGCCAGGGGGTCGTACGCGCCCTCCCATGAAGTCAACTGCTGTCTAAAGGTGTTCTGCTACCTGCAAACTGACTGAGACACCTCGATGTACCTATTCGTACATGGTGAATGATAAAGACAAAGAGACCTCCCCTCCTGGGAGAATTCCTGTCACCTCTCGTCTGGGCGTTCGTCTCAAAGCCCAGGAGCCCATTGAGATTCCACACTCGTAAGGGGGTGGTTCCAAATGTGCGACTCTTGATGTGACTTCAGCAATGACAAATTGTCCTAAGAATGTCAATAAGACTACACATCCCCAAAAGAAAAAGTCATACCAACAGATGATAGGGTGCTTCGGCCATCGTGCCGATGAGTTGTACTATCAGGCTGGAGGTGTGAATAAATCTCAAAAGAGGACTGTTCGAGAAAAGAGTCCTCATTGTTCATGTGAGAGGCTCATCAGGGCAGTATTATCTAAATATAGCTGCTCGAAGACCACTCCACAAGGGGTCTCAGTATTTGAGAGACTCTCCATCGAGGCCTCAAGGCCCAAGCCAAGATTTTTTTCACAAGAGAAGGCCCGTCGTCTAAGATGGTGAATTCCTAGAAGTCACTATCAACATGGCTGATAAAGGAAAGCAGCATTCAATCAATTCTGACCCTGACTTTTCCTCGGAAGGAAGAGTTGATCAAAGACTTTCTCGGAGAATGTCTCAGCTCTAATTAAGAGCCACCAGATGCATGGATTACAGAAGAATGAACGAAGGGTTGTCTTCAGATGACAAACCTTCGGATACTTGATCCGCGATCACCTCCGACAATACAACGTCTAGCATAGGGCAAGCCAAGGAGGCATTCACAATTACGCCTGATTAGTTGGCTCAAATGCTTCAAGAAGCTCTAGCTAAGCAACGAGCAGAAATTAGAGCTGAAATGAAAATGGAAAAGTAGTTTACTATAAAGCAAATAAGGGAATTACATGCTCAACAACCTCATCAGCAACATGAGCTGAGTCAACGGGCTGAGTCTAGCCGTCGCAATACCACACATATTCAAACAAATGTGGTTGACAACGACTCGGATGTGGACGAGACCATTTTTGCTAATCCTCCTCCCAATAACAATAACACTAGGGGTGATCCGGTAGAGCCTCCTCCACCTCCTCAGAATCGCCCGAAGAAAGATGCAGGTGAGGATAAGAAGATGAGATACCTCAAAAGCAAAGTCAACGCTTTGATATCCGCTCAAGAGGTAAAGAAGATCGGTACTCCTTGCCCATATCTGAGAGAGTGGGTATCAATCCTATATCAGGCGAAGTTCAATTTAATTAATCAATCCTATATCAGGCGAAGTTCAATTTAATTAACTTCACGTCATTTGACTGGAAAGGCTCACCAACCCAACACTTGATCTACTTCAAATCTCACTTAGGTATGATCTCTGGAAATGAAGCTTTGATGGTCCGGTCATTCGTAGGTACCCTTCGCGAGGCCGCTGTCGATTGGTACCACCATCTAAAATCGGAAAGTATTAACAGCTGGGATGACATGAAAAGCTCATTCCTCAGGAATTTCTTCGATGATGACACTAAAATATTAGTTGGGGCTCTGCTGGATAAGAAATAGTAAGACGGAGAGTTAGTCGACAACTTCGTCAAACGTTTCTGGAATAAGGCAATGGATTGTCAAGACCCGGTCACAGATGAGTTCATTCTTCAAACTTGTCACAACAATCTCTCCCTGGATGTCTTAGAAGCTATGGGGGTCGTGCCTTCCAAAACTTGAAAAGAGTTGAAGATGCATGGGGAACAGGCCGAACATTTTCTCAAGAGAAAGAAGCTTGAGAGAGGTCAGCCAATGCCCAATCCTCCAAAGCAGAATTTTACTCCTCGGGGCAGAGGAAAGGCACTTGCAACTACTATCGATGCTCATCAAATACCACAACAACAGCCACAACAGCAAATGTCACAGCAGTCATCATTCCAACTGTAGCACTAAGCACAGAAATCTCAAAGGCAGTCAAAGACTTCAGAGCCTAGATTTCCTAAGGAATATTACTTCAAAGAAGACGAAGTCTCTGCCATCTTCAAGTACCTCTTCGATAATAACAAAATCAAGCTGCCGCCAATCACGAATGAAGAGGAAGCTAAGAGAACTTCGGATCCGAAGTATAGTGCCTATCATAGAAGGATTCACCATGCTACTAAGGCTTGTTACGTTCTCAAAGATCGAATTCAAGCCTTGATCGATGCTGGCATCATAACTACGAAGCTCAAGGAAAAGAAAGTGAGTGCAAATGTAGTGTCCATTAGTTTTGGTTCCGTCCCTCTATCATGGTTTCAACCAGAGCCAGTGGTGAAGGTAGAGATGAAGATAGTGCACGACGACCTCAGGGACAACATCAGAAGGAACTCGTACCATATACATGCCATAACAGTGAAGTTCTTTGGGTTCATCCAGACCTGGTTGAAGATAGACAATGGGTGGGATCCTCTTCTAAGAAGAAATCCAAGAGTAAGGGCAATTCATGTTGCCCTGTATCGACAAGTCTGAAAAAATACGATGAAGAAATCCTAATTTTACCGCTTTTGGAAGACGAACACGAAGACAACGAAGAACTGGCCTTCGCTACCAAGAGTGGGAACGAATACCAGTATAAGTACCCAAAGACTTCTGACCAGAATGCTAAAACTTTAGCTGAGTGGGGGTGGTTTTAACTCCTCTCAAACCAACTGACAAGCCCCAACAACAACCAGATGCTAAGCAGAAGAGAGTGGTGACAAAACAAAAAGAGCCTCAACACAAAGAGATTCATATTCTGAAGCAATCTCGTTTCAATCGACCGATTGGAAAAGATAATTTGAAAAGCTTGAACACTCCATACCGCTTCGATGTCATGGCCAAGCTGGCCAACATTCCCATGATGATTACTCTATATGAGTTGTTGCGTCTTTCTAAGGATATCAGGGAAGCTTTGCAAGAAGCTTTGGCTGACTCTAACGTCTTCATCACTAGGATTAAGCAAGTCCCTTAAGAGCAAGAGCCACCAGTTCAACACTACGATCTAGTAGCCAAACAATTTCCTTGCATCACCTTTACAAAGGAGGATATGCAATTGAGGAACTCGAAGCATGATAGGCTGTTGTATTTCACCGGGTACATTGGCTTAACTGTTGTCAACCGAATCCAAGTAGATCCGGGTTTTGCAGTTAGTATCATGCCGTTCTGATTGATATATCATATCAAAATTCCTGCCAGCAAGATAGGCTCCATGGGCACTGTTATCTATGGATTCAACACCAATGGATCCAGGCCATTGGGTAAAATCCGAGTGAATTTCCATCTTGGAGAATTGAAGTCAAAGGTCACGTGTTATGTGACAGATGCAGAGATGTCTTACAACTTGCTATTGGGTCGACCTTGGATCCATAGCAACGTTATAGTTCCTTCTACCCTCTATCAGTGTCTAAAGTATGTGGACACAAATAATAAGGTAAAGACGATGGTCGCAGACAAGCAACCATTCAAGGGGTTAGAAAATTATTTTACTGACTCCGTTCTATATGGTGCTAAATCCGATACTAAACCATCGGCCTTAGGGACGAACATAGGAGAAGAAGCTGATACTGAAGCCGGGCTTAATTATGACGAAGGTCTTGTATTCAATGACATTGAACCTCTTGTAATCGATATTGACAATGGCGAATCGTCAGATGGAAGTTGTAACTAGAAACTTATCGATTATGCAATAAATGATGATTTAGAGTACTCGCTTTTTCTTAATGATGTAATTCATGAACTATATAATAACCCAGACATATATATGCTGCTTCGGTCATCTTGCATGACAAAGAAGCGTGTCCAAGACTCCTTCGAAACAACCATCGTCTTATCTACAAAGGCAGGAGGTGGAAAAGAAATAATCTTTGGTAAAGAGTAGTCATTCCCGCCCTCTAATCTTTTCTTGGAGACCAACACTGATGATGAAGGACCTGATCGGCACTTCTTCAGATACAGCTCTCAAGCATGTTATTATATAAAGAAACAAGGATATAACCTTACACTCGATGAAGGTCTCCGTTTTGGTCAAGGTATCGGGGTTTCACCCCACCCTGCCTATATATCAAAAGGGAA
The DNA here is from genome assembly GCF_001876935.1 of Asparagus officinalis. Taxonomy (NCBI): domain Eukaryota; kingdom Viridiplantae; phylum Streptophyta; class Magnoliopsida; order Asparagales; family Asparagaceae; genus Asparagus; species Asparagus officinalis. The sequence goes on from NC_033795.1 coordinate 35,343,626, forward strand.
GCCCAACAATTATTACGAACATAAGAGGGGTCTAGGCTATGTCTCTTCATCTGATGACGAATGTTGTTGGCAAGTCATCAACCAGTCATCCAACCCGGGTAGAGATAGATATTCATCAGATTCTATAGATTGGGACTCTAATGTTAGCCTTGGAGGAATGTTCAAAGGCCTAATGTCGAATATGACCACGATCGACCCTGCAACAGTAGAGGGAGACGATCAATTGTCAACTTGGGAAGACCCTTGGATCCATCACCTAAACATCTAATATAGTGACAAATTCGAGCAAAGAGAACCTCCCACCAAAGACAAAGTGGTCCAGGTAAATATAGGCGATGAAGCGAATCCGAAGCCTATATTTGTCAGTGACAGCCTCAAGAGAAGGAGGAATTGATTGCTCTCATTAGGGAGTACATCGACGTATTTGCCTAGAATTACGAAGATATGCCAGGACTTGACCCAAATATAGCAATGCGCCACCTTAACATAAAATCAGATGTTAAACCTGTCAAGCAACAGCAAAGATGGTTTCGTCCGCAAATTATGAAGGTGATCAAGACTGAAGTCAAAAAGCTAATCGATTGGGCTTTATCAGGGAGGAACAATATCCCGACTGGCTAGAAAATATTATACCGGTCCTTAAAAAGAACGAAAAAATCTAGATTTGCATCGACTTCAGAGACCTGAACACCGCTTGCCCAAAGGACGATTTTCCTCTTCCAATCATTGATGTCATCATTGACAATACGTGCGGGTTTGAGAGAATATCCTTCATGGATGGATTTTTGGGTTATAATCAAATCAAGATGTACCCGAACGACGAAAAGCATATTGCATTCAGAACGCTCCTCGACATCTTTTGCTACATTGTCATGCCCTTCGGCTTGAAGAATGCAGGCGCCACATACCAACGAGCAATGACGAAGATTTTCTAGGAATACCTACAGAAGACCATCGAGTGCTATGTTGATGACTTGGTCGTGAAAAGCCGCAGCAGAGATGACCACATTAACGACTTGAGGATGATGTTCAATCTCATGCGGAGTCACCAATTGAAGATGAACCCTACCAAGTCCTTCCTGAGAATGTCTAGTGGAAAGTTCCTTGAATTCGTTGTCACCACGAAGGGTATCCATATTGATCGCGATAAAGTGAAGGAGATACAAGAATTGCAACCCCTGCGAAATCTCAAAGAACTCAGAGGATTGCAAGGGCGAGTGGCTTACATCCGACGGTTCATCTCGAACCTCTTTGGGAAATACCAACCATTCTACAAGCTCACAAAGAAGGGCGTGTCATTTATTTGGGATGATGCTTATCAGAAGGCATTCGATGATATCAAAGCATATCTATCAAATCCTCCCATTCTCGTTACACCGAAGTCAGGGAAATCGCTCTTAATTTATGTCAAGGTGACAAACCACTCGTTAAATGCTTTACTCATACAAGATGATGACAATGGTCATGAGCAGGCAATATATTACATGAGTTGGACTCTGGTAGGTGTAGAATCACGATATCCGATGATTGAGAAGGAGTGCCTCACCCTAGTATTCGTAATTCAGAAAATGTGACACTACCTGGTTAGACAGATGGTCTATGTTATTTCCAATGTCATCCCAGTCTGGGTATTCATGATGCAACTGACTTCTATGAACTGGCGATTAGCGAGATGGGCCCTGCTCTTGTCCTAATACAACATGTACTTCAAGTAATAGAAGTCGGTTAAAGGGCAAGCAATTTATGATCTTCTAGTAGCTTACTCTACGAAGGATGCAACAGAATTATATAAAGATTTGTCGGATGAAACTCACTAAGTCAACACTACCTCCCATTAGCAGGTGTGGTAATTATACTTTGACAGTGCTTCCAGAGCAACCGATGTGGCGAGCACTCCCGGATGTTTGAAAATATCCTCAGGAGTCGGAGTCACCCTAGTTTCTCTGGAGAGTCGGGTGATGACTCAAGGATTGCTGGCTGAATGGAGTCGGGTGACGACTTGTCCCGCCTTTTGACTTGACATGGAGGAGTATTGACTCGACTGGGTCAACTAGGCTCTTGATGAGTTGCCTGCTACAAGAGGGTCGACTGGTACTACCTTTCGTGTCGACATTAATGAATGTCGACTCATCTGGTCGGCTGAGTCGGACTGCTAGCTGATCTCTGTCTATCTCCCCCATCGGTCGATATGTCGACTCGTCTGAGAGGTTAGGATGTCTCGTGCCGATTAGCACCGTTTTTCGTGTCGACACTAGGGTGTCAGCTTGTCTGGCTGGATGGAGATGGTGACTCATAAGATCATATATTTAGAAATAGTTGTACCCCATAATAGGTCGTCCATAGGTTAACGCACCCCCGACATAGGAAAAGATCTCACGTAAGCAGCAAACGATAAACGTTCCTGCGTGGTTTCTAGGGAGCACTCTTAATCTTGTTTTATTATAAAGAGAAGTTTTACAAAGAACAAAGCTCACTCTTTTATTTCCATTGTAATCGATAAACGTTTGTAATGGATTCTGTAATAAAATTTGTTTCCAACGTAAACATGCAGGTCATCAGTTGTTGACTTCATGGATGCTTTCTCAGCTATAATCAGATCCTCATGACGGAACATGATCAAGAGAAAATATCATTCATTACAGACCAAGGTACCTATTGCTACAAAGTGATGCATTTCAGTCTCAAGGATGCAGGGGCTACCTATCAGAGGCTGGTCAACAAAAATTTTAAGCCACAACTCGGCCGCAACGTAAAGGCTTATGTGGATGATATTTTGGTAAAATCAAAATAGACTTCGTCGCACATAGAGGATCTTTAAGAGACCTTCTCCGTTCGTCGACACTACCGCATAAAGCTTAATCCAGTCAAATGCACTTTTGGAGTACAATTGGGAAAATTTCTTGGGTTCATGATAACCCAGAGAGCCATTGAAATTAATCATGAGAAGATAGCCACCATACAGCAGCTATCCGAACCTCGCACATTGAATGATGTCCAGAGGTTGAATGGGAAGATAGCTGTATTGGGCCACTTTCTCTCAAAATCTACTGAGAGGAGCCTCCTATTTTTCAAAACTTTAAGAGGAAGCAAGGAGTTGAAGGAAGGCAAGAGTTGGACGCATGAATGCAGTGAAGCCTTTAATGACCTTACGAGGTATCTCAGTACTTAGCCTCTATTAATCCAACCCAGAGAAGGGAAAATCCTATACCTTTATTTGTCTATATTCCCCAAAGTCGTGTGCTCTATCTTGATTCGAGAAGAAGAGGGTATTCAGAAGTTGGTATACTAACAGGGTCTTGAAGGAAGCCAAACTCAACTATCCTCTTTTTGAGAAATCTTCCTTCACCCGCATCACTTTGGCTAGAAGACTTTGCCCATATTTTTAGGCTCACAATATCACTGTACAGATGAGTATGCCTCTGAAGAAGGCACTCAGCAACCCCACTACTTCAGGAAGGATGATCACCTAGTCAGTTGAATTCAACGAGTATGACGTACAGTTCGAACCTAGGACGACAATCAAAGCCCACGCCCTAGCTGACTTCCTCACTGAATCAACCTTCTCCCATGATTTACCATCTGCACCCCTTCCTCCAGCTCAATCAAAGCCTTCAATCTCTCAAACCACCAAAGAATCTACCTCTCCGGCGCGTCGTACCCTTGAATATGATTCTCCAGAGTCCATCTCCTGGTGGTTACTAGAGGTGGACGGGTCCTCTAGTGAAGTCGGCAGCGGAGCGGAGTGGTCCTACGCAGTACAGATGAAGCAACGTATGAACAATCCATCACTTTTGATTTTTTAGCCTCGAACAACAAGGCCGAATATGAAACACTTTTGGTGGCTCTTCGAGCGATCTTGACAATAATGGCCGAGCGCCTCTACATTTTGTCCGACTCCCAATTTGTGGTACACCAAGTAAATGGAGATTATAGGGCCAAGGACTCGAGAATAGTCATGTATTTAAAGGCAGTCAAGGAGCTATTGACCAACTTCACATATTTTAGAATCTCCAAAGTCCCCCACGCAATCAACGTTCAGGCGGACGCTTTATCCAAGCTCAGGTTAACCAACTCAGGAGGCTAGGCAGGACCCATATACACGGATACCCTCAAGCATCTGAGCATCATAGGGACCCCTCCATCGGTCATGCAGACTGAGACTTCTATGAAACCCTCTTGGATGGATCCAATCATTCAGTATCTGATAAGGGTACCCCACCAGTGAATTCCACTGAGGCTAGGAGCTTACAAAAGAATGCTCGCAGATATCTCATGCTTGATAATCAGCTTTATCAAATGTCACACTCCAATAATGGTGTGGGGCCCTATCTCCAATGTCTTTGGCCAGTAAAGGCTAATTATTTACTTAGAGAAATCCATGATTAGACTTGTGGAATCATCCAGGGGCCAGACCTCTCACCCAGAAGGTCATTCGATAGGGGTATTATTGGCCTACCATCCTAGCCGAGTCCAAGAGACTCGTTTCTTAATGCCAGAAATGCTAATTCTTCTCAAGCATTCTGAGATCCGCAGCCACAGAACTCACCTCCATCCTGAGTCAAATTCCATTTGCTCAATGAGGATTAGATTTATTAGGCCCTCTCCCAATAGCCTTTGAATAGCGAAAGTTCCGGATCATTGCAATTGACTACTTCACCAAGTGGATCGATGTCGAGCCTTTGGCCAAAGTTGGAGAAAACAACATCTCACGAATTTTATATGGAAATCCATTGTATGCTAATTTGGAGTTCACCTTTCTTTCATCACAGACAATGACACTCAGTTTGACAGCGAAGGCTTTAGAAGCTTTTGTGAAGAATGAAACATTCGCCTTAAGTTGGCCTCGGTCACCCACCCAAAATGCAATGGGCTCGTATAAATCCGCTAACAAATGCATCCTTTAATCCCTAAGGAAGAAGGTGGACAAGCCGGTTGGAAATTGGGTTGCAGAATTGCCATTAATCTTGTGGTATTACCGCACGACTCATAAGAATTCAATGGGGAAAACCCCATTCAAACTAGCTTATGGAGACGAAGCGATCGCCCCAGTCAAAGTCGGCATGCCTACGATCGGATTGCAACATTTTGATGAGGATATGAATTTTGAAAGGCTGCGACGTGGGCTTAACCTCATCGACGAAGTCTGAGAAGGAGCTCTCCTATCTATAGTCATCAATCAATAGCGCATTGCTCGGTGCTAAAACAGCAAGGTTCAACCCTGAAGACTAAGTATCAGTGATCTTGTCCTTCGAAAAGCTGCTTTCGACAAGGACACCAGGAGCGACAAATTGGCCGCCAACTACGAACGACCTTACACGATCATCGAAGAAGTGCGCCCAGGCACTTATCAATTGAGGTGCTCTGATGGAAGGATCTTGCAACATCCTTAGAGCATTGATCACCTCAAGAAATATTTCCAATAATTTTGTTTGTATATGTCACATGTGATATAAAATCCCTTGAAGTTTAACTCTATTTTGCTACATTCTAGCAGTATCATAACTTCTCATAGGAATACAAGGCTGAGTCATTACAGCATAGTCGAATCATTTTAAGACCTTAGCACCAATTTAAGTCCAAGGTATGTACCTTATGACCTTGGTGTCATTGCGATTAAACCTAAGGCATGAAGCCCGATCAAGTTGACTCATAACCAAAAGACCTTAGTACCTTTTTTAGGGTAAAACCAAGGCACATCATTAACTCGGTCAACTCCAACATAAAGACCTTGGCACACACTTAAACCTAAGGCGCTCTACCTACGACCTTGGTGCCCTCTCAGGATAAAACCAAGGCACGCCTTGCTCAGCCAACTCCAAAAGACTATGGTATCACACGAGTAAAATCAAGGCACAATAAAAGCCCTCGGTGCCCTATTTGGATAAAACCAAGGCACACCAACCTATCAATTGACTTCGACTCCAAAAACCTTGGCATCAATTACTTGAGTAAAACCAAGGTGCTCTACCACTACAGAGTGGAGTACAAGATCAAATCACACCACTCCCTGCTCGTACCAGAGCACCTCAACTCCAAGAGCTGACTCATTTCTAACAACCAATCTCCTTAATGAAGCAAAAACATAAAGAAATACACATGAAAAAGATAACACACGCAAAGGGGAAGGGAAAACAATTCAATATTTTCTTTCATATCTCATGGAAGTTACATTGTCATTTACATTTGTATTTACAAAAAAAGATACAAAAGATATCTTCACATAGCTTGGCTCGGGTTAGGAATCTGGCTTGAAAGAGCAGTACTTGACTCAGGAGTAAGGGTCAGCCGAATAGCAGTAGGAATAGTTTGGACTTGTCTCATTCGTCCCCATCCCCTACATCCAATATTATCCCCCCCTCCCCTCGTCTCTATGTCCTTTAAAATCTTAAGATAGTTAGAGATGCAGGAGGGTTAATAAATGCGGTCTAGGGCTAGCCGAGACTCAGGAGGGAGTAAAGCTAAAAGATAGTCAAAATCTTTCTTGCAAGCTAATGACACTTCCATTTTGCCTAGAGGACTAGAGCAATATTTCTCCACTATCTCCGCCCTATAAGTCTCCGACTCTAAAAAAGCGAGACGAGCTTCTAGGGATCGGATGGTGTCTAGAGATGCCTTATGGGCCGACCGCTCCTCTTTGAGATTGAGCTTCAGATTCTTAGAACTCAAAAAATTAGATCGAGCGCATTCCTTAGCATCTATTCTTGCACGTTTCTCACCCTTGACCTCTTCAGGCAGATATTTGATTTAGCTATCCCACTCAATGATCTCATGCTGGTAACGACCAATCTCCTCCTTTAGCTTAGCGATGGTGGTTGATTGCTTGGCGTGATGGACCCGAAGGCCTTGAATCATGTTTTCCCTTGTCTTTAAATCTCGATGTCATTTGCCTTCACTATGGCTCCAAACCTCCTACTCAGCCTCCAAGGTTTCAACTTTCCTCTCAACCTCCTCCTTAGCCTTTCTCTCATCCCCTGGTGCCTTCTTAAGATTAGCATGAAGTCTGTGTACATAGTCGTGTTGAGAGAACAGCTCTTGCTCGATTAGAGCCCTAAGAAGCAAATAGTCTCTAAGGGCTTGGTGGAGGCCGACACTAGGCATCACCCCCAGGATCTCATCATCCCTAGGAAGGGAGAATTGCTCTAGCGCTCTAGACTGAGCCATCCAAGACTCCAATACCAAGCTTTTCTTATTGAGAGGTTTCTTGGAGATGAACTTGTCATCCTCAGGAAACTCCTCTCAATGCATGAAGCTTTCTCCTGGCATGCCCATCAGTGTATCTCTAAGCGCCACCCACACCTAGAGGTCAAGATCATTGATGTGATGACAAAAAGGCCACCAAGAGTCACCGCGTGGGACAAAAGCTACGTCAGCCCTTAGCTGTTGATCAACTGCCTAGGGCTGAGCCCCCTTCTTAATAGTAGTACTTGATGACTCGACAGGCTCCTTGCTAGGCCTATGAGTAGATTTGGACAAAGGAGCCCAATCCATTAACTCCTTTGCTTAGCGATCGACCTCACCTGGCTTAACCACTTCCTATCCTCCCATTAGCTGAGCAGGGGATGCCTCATCCAAGATCACTACCTCAACCAGTTTGTAGAGAGAGATGTCTGGAACTATGCCATCCTGGGGGCTCAAGGGCGAAAACGTCGCTTTTGCTACTTCAGCCCAGTTAACTCGAGCTAAGTCGACTCTCCCTTGAGGCTTACGGCCTCTACTCATCCTCCTTTTCTCAGACCTCTCGGCTTGAGTGGTAGCACTCGGCCCTGCTAACTGAGTCGCGAATTCGATAGCCTTCGCTGCCATCATTTTCAACTCTTCGGGTCAGCTCACTCCCTTAGGCCGTTTTTGGAGTCTCAATAGTCGAACCCCCCCCCTTTGTACAGACAGATCCTCCCCCTTCAGATTCTTTAATGGGTTCTTCTTCGAGGGGTCCATGGGGAGAGCTAAGACCGCTGCCTGGATAGTATCAACTTTAGTAGGACAAACCCTAGATATGCAGGCCTCTCGAAGTGAAGCAATCTCAAAGAGATTACTAATCTCTCGAGACCTAGCATAGTTCCGAATCTTCTCTAGTTGCCATCCCTCCCCAGCCGAGAGCAAGCTCGGCTTTAGCACCTCCTTCCTAATCTCCAACCATGTAGAACAGGACAAGATAGGGTCAGCTCCAAAGACCCACATGAACCACTCCGTCCAATCCTTATTCGAATCGGGGATGTTTGACACAAGTTTGGAGCCGCCACAATCTAAAAGAAATAGTGTCCCTCCTTCTTTATGGTCTTGACACTAACGATATGGCCAAGCAAACACAGGCTCAGATCGACTCCAACTCGGTGAAAGTTCACCGTAAACCCCACTAGGGTAGCAATGGAGTTAGGTGTAATCTGCACTAGAGATACCCCTAAAGCCTCACAAGTTTTGCGGATGAAAGGGTGGAGGGGCAGCCAGAGCCTATATTTCAAGTGCTTCAAGTACATACGCAACCTATAGCCGCCGTGATGATACACCTACTCCGCCATCTCCGGCACCGACAAAGTAAAAGCCCTAGAGAGATCAAAATGCATGTAGTAATCCTCGAGCTCCATCGCACATGTAGAAGGGACGAATAAGGTCAATCCTCATCTCGTTACGATTGGTGGTAGGAGTGTTAGAGGCCATTGCAGATCTAGGGATTTGACGCTAACTCGTCTAAGAAAGGGAAAATTGAGAAGATGAGGCTGTAGAAAAAATATCATTCGCAGCGAAGAGATATATATAGACCCTAACGAAGCCATGTGTCCAAATCAGGATGATTGACCCAACTCAAAGCGGACGGATAGAATATCTCGGAAGTCGAACAGGCCTCACGAGAAACAAAGCGCTGACCCTTTTCTTAACATGCCGCTCTGTGCAAATATCAAAGCAACAACAACACATAATCCTTAATGACATCAAAAGGTCTCTCTAATAGAAACCTCTTGCTTCCCCCGATAACTTCTTCTTGGAATTCACCAATGGATGACGGGTTAAATCTCTGTTGGGGCCCAGCCATCACGTGTAGCTGACTCAACGGGTCGACAACTCGCGTAACCGATTGAAAACACGTTGTTAATTCAGCTCGCTTTAAGAGCAACCCGAACGACTAAAATAATTACCTTTGTCAATTCAAGTCGTCATGGATATTCGACACCATGCCTATTCAAAGGAGCTCCTCCTAGACTATTCACACTTAGAATTCGACAATTAAGTTGACTCATGTCTAGAACACTTGAAAAATGCAAGCAACGAACCTCGACTTTCTTCTCATTTACACAATAATCTAAATTAAAAATCAACTCTTCTTGATCCATAAAACTCAAAAAACATAAATTCCAACGAAAAAGAACATGAGGTAAAAATATATTTGTTTATCTCTTTCAAAATGATTACAACTTAATATACAAATAAAGATACAATACGAAGATATAGTATGAAGCTAAGCTGTACCAACACCCCCACCAAGAATTAGAGACAAATAAGTATTAGCTAGAGGTGGCAAAGGAGTCGACTGGACTTTTGACTCACCTCCCTCACTCACCATCTTTCCCGACGAACTCACCCAATTGTCTTTTGACAAGTCTTCGCCAGCCTTCTCGTGTTCGCGGGAAAAATTATGTTCTTTGATTCCATTACTTTCTTTTGTTAACAGTTTATCGGTTACAAAGATCCGATCTTTTTATAAGATCCGGTTACAACGAGATCAAAAAAAAAATTACAACTTTCCTTCTTTGTCGAACAAATCGCGAGATCCTGTTTTGCGGTCTCTCGCTTGTTGATCTTAAAAGCAAGCATATTAATTTGAAATCCGATCATGAATTGCTAGCATCAAAATTTGATACTATCGCTAAAGATAATGTGATCCTTAAAGAAAATAATGAAAAATTAAATTTGGATCATATTACCTTGAGTTCCAATGTTGCTAGCTTAATTCATGAGAAGAATGATGCCATGTTAGAAGTAGAGTCTATTAGAAGTAAATTTACATCATTTAAAAATGATCATATTTGCTCTACTTCTATTGACAATGCTTCTATGCCTAATGATGAGTTGAACAATATTAAAAATCGCATTTCATCTTTAGATTCAACTCTTAATACATGCATTGTTAATAACAAGAAACTTATGGACTTATGTGCAAAGTCTCGTGCTAACTCTTCAAAACCAAGCACTCGCTATACACATATGGATAGCAAAGTTTACAAATGTTCAATTTGCGGTCGTAAAGGCCACATTGCTAAATTTTGCTATGATACACACAAATCTTCTAAGATTAATAATTACAACTTTCCTTCTTTGTCGAACAAATCGCGAGATCCTGTTTTGCGGTCTCTCGCTTGTGTGGGTTATGCGCCTGCGTCGGGGTTAATCCGTGGACCACCGCAAGATCTTGATCCGGTCGGATCTACACAGTATGACGGGTGCTATTTCACAAAGGAAATAACAGCCGGGGGTACTATTTCACCAAGGAAATAATAGCCTTCTCGGGATCAAAAACCAAGTTTTGATCCGGAGTATTACCGTGTGGATCTCAGATCTGATCTCTCTCTCTCTCGAACTCCTTCCTTTTTCGATGTGGATGCTCGCCAAGAACCAGATCTGAAAATGTCCAAGTCTTCAAAGCTTTGAAAATCCGAAGGTGGGTTCTCAATCCAGCAGAGTTTCGGCTCCAAAATTCCAACCCCTGAAAAATGAGCCATCCCCCCTCTATTTATAGCCTTCTGAAAGTGGATCTGGGCTCAGATCTGGACCCAGATCCAGCTGGCTCAGGGAGGTGGCTCGGCCACCTCGGCCACCAGGTGGCTCGGCCACCAGGTGGCTCGGCCACCAGGTGGCTCGGGTCATTTACACAATTTTTGTTTTGACCGTGTTCGTGCACCATATGTGCCCAAGAGGGTTCATAACCCTAGGGCTTTGAGCTTTAATGATAGGGGTCATGTCCCTAACCAATCCGGCACCAAGAATTCTTGGGTGCCAAAATGATTTTTAAACCAAGAATTTTTGTACTTTCACTTTTTCTTTTTCTTGGTTTTGAAAATTACGTTTTAAATTTTTTTTTGTTATGAAAATAATTTTTCTTTTATCAAATCTTTTGTTTTCATAATTATTAGTCTTGATTTTGTCGGTTTATCCGAGCTTCGTCGTTGATCTGAACTCTGATTTGGCAGTCCAGATCCCGATTTGGCAGTAAATCCGCCTCGGTGTTTAAACTCGTCGCCTCGTTAATCTGCTTCATCGCATCTCACTTAGCTTCGATGTTGCGGTCTAACGATTACGCTTGGATATATCGCCCGATGGTTCGTTGGTTTGTTGAATCACTGTGCTGAGCTGTGTTAAGGGACCTATAAGCAGTTTTATACGCCTACAGATACCCCCTCCAAAGTATTTCTCATCTATTCGTGCTTTATAATGTATTCTATGAGTGGTTTGATCAAGTCTTACAAAAGAATTTTTTTTTGATCAAACATCATTTTTGGTTTAAATGGTTGACTTATGATTTTATTTGGTTGATTTGTTTTCATTCGAAAACTCTTTTTGCATGATTCTCATGTTTTCTCTCATTCTTTTAATCCTCCAGGCTATTCGGTGCTTTGTCGAATGTCTGCAAGGGTTCCGGTGCTGCATTTATTGTCTGATCGTTGTCGGAATTTTGAACTTGAAGTCAATTCATGATTTTATGATCTCTAGCTCGTGTTTGTTGTTTCAACATAGAACTGACCATCGATTGTTGGCGTTGAGTCTTCATTTGTAACGCGTTGTCCGGCATTTGAACACCTATTTATCGTGACATATCATTATGTGTTCTCATTATCTTGTTTATATGTGAGTGATATCTAGCATGTCTTTCATTTGTGATTGCTCATATTTGTTTGCCATGTTCATAATTGCATATTTTTCATATGGCATTTTGATAGGGGGAGCAATCCCTATACTATTTGTTTATACTCACCTATGTGTTGTTGAGTTATCCTTAAGAATGAAAATATTCTCCAGGAACTTCTCAACCAACAATAGGGAATAGTTTATACTCGTATACCTTATTGGAGTACTTTTCATGTCCGAATGAGCTGAATCGGCCTAATAATGACCCAAAAAGGCAGTAATTAGGCTCCAAAAAATCTTCCAACCCTTTCGAATGTGTGGGAGAGGAATGAATAAATAAGGGACTGAACCATCGGTCGATTTGAAGTCGTTTCGATACTCGGTTCAGCTCCAATTTGAATTTTGGTTCAAATCTGGTTTCAAACTGGTTCAGGACTGGTTTAGCCTGGTTCAGACTAATTCATCTTGGTTTGGTCTGGTTCAGCCTGATTTGGCATGGTTCAGCCTCTTTTGAACTGATTTAGCTTGGTCTGGTCTGGTTCAACTTGGTCTGATCCGGTTCAGTCTGGTTCAACACTATAAAAGACCTTCTTTTCCTCCGTGAATACTATGATTGGCAGACCATAATACTCACAGGATTTTTGGCAAACCCTCAGCCCTCAACGGATTTGATTAGCCTTTACCGACTATCGTTTGAGTCAGGCTAGCATGCGGATTATCTAAATCCGTTTCGCATGTAACGTTGTGCTAAGAGAGTGAATTCTCTGAGACCTTGTGCTATGACGTCGAATACATAGGCTTCGCTATTGTTACGGGAATAGGCTACCCGGCGACACGTGTTAGGTGTTGACTTTAGGATTTTTGGCTAACCCCCAGCCTTCAACGGATTTGATTAGCCTTTACCGACTACCGTTTGAGTCGGGCTAGCATGCGGATTGTCTAAATCCGTTCCGCATGTAATGTTGTGCTAACAGAATGAACTCCCTTAGACTCGCTGCTACGACTTCGAATACGTAGACTTTACCATTTGTCACGGGAATAGGCTACCCAGTAACGTGTATTAGACGCTGACTTATCCCTACTTAGGCTTCGGGATAAAAGTCCTCAGAATCAGGTTCTGGTGTCTTTTTCCACGGAGAAAGACTAAACCGGCGACGCGTGTTAGGCATCGGCATATCCTTTCTTAAGATTCAGGATGAAATTCCCCATACATGTAAGGCATGGATTTTGGTGTTATTAATAACAACCTGCCACAACGTTGAATATGTGGGCATGTGTTCTTTTTAACGGTTAAGAATTAACCGGCAGCGCGGGTTAAGCGCAGACTTATCCTTGCTTAGGTTTCAGGATAGAATACCCCAGAATCAGACTCTGGTGTCTTTTTCTACGGAAAAAGACTAAACCGGCAGCGCGTGTTAGGCGCAGACTTATCCCTGCTTAGGATTCGGGATAAACTTCCTAGGATGAATCCTAAATTGACAAATTTTGGAAAAGATCTGTGCGGGAAAGGAAGAATTTTATATTCTGTTTCCTGGTCTTCTTTTAGGGTGAAGGCAAACCCGAATACAAGGAAGGAAGAATTTTATATTCTATTCCTTGATTCTGGAAAGGAAGAATTTTATATTCTATTTCCAGCGCAAAAGAAACTAGAAGTGGGATCTCCACTCCGAGAATCTGGAAAATCTAGATTAACTTACCTTTTATAGGATTGGTTATCTAAAATGAAGATGAGTTCCTCGTTTATCGAAGTGAAATTTCAAATTCGGTTATAACCATGAGAAGGATTAACCAAAGAGAAAAAGAAGGGAGTTCTTTCGTTTATCGAAAGGGGACTCTGAGCTGAAAGTGGACCTCTTGTTCATAGAAAGAGTCAAGAGGGCCGGAAAGACACTTTTGGTGGACTCACTGTCAATTGAAATTGATCAGTGAGGGATTTTGGTGGTGAAAATGATTTTGGGTTATCCTCTAGAATATTAAGTGTAATATTCTTCAAGGAATTTCCCGGTAAATGGGTTATCCTAAACGTACTAGGGATAGTACTTTTTTAGGAACTTCCCATTTATTGGCATTAAATGCCTGGCACTCTCTTGAGTAATCAGGCGATATGCACCGTTTGAGTAGACTGTGTCTATCACAAACGGTCCTTCCCATTTGGGTTCAAATTTACCTTTCTTCTTGGAGTTGAGGATTATCGGTCGGCGAGCAGCGAGGACCAGATCTCCTTCCTTGAAGCTTCTCTGTCGGACTCTTTTGTTAAAAGCCCTAGATATTCTGGCTTGATAAAACTCAATGTGTTGTTGAGCTTCCAAGCGCTTTTCATCCAACCTCTCGAGTTCTTCGAGACGTTTCTGATGTTGTTCTTCTGTCGTCATCTCGGTTGCGAGAGCGATCCGAAGGGATGGGATCTAGATTTCCAATGGTAACACACCTTCACATCCGTATACCAATGAATATGGAGTGGCCCCTATAGGTGTGCGTATGGTGGTACGATAAGCCCAGAGTGCTTCACCGAGTTTATCATCCTAGTCTCATTTATTGGTCTTCACGAGCTTTGACAGGATTTTAATAATCGTCTTGTTAAATGCCTCAGCTAATCCATTCGCAGCGGGATAATAAGCTGTTGACGAAACATCTTGAATTTTGAACTTGTCACAAAACCTGACGAAGGCGTTGCTTATGAACTGTGGACCGTTGTCATGAATGATCCGTCTTGGCACGCCGTGTCAGTATATAACATGATGTTTGATAAAATTAATGACGTTGTTCGTCTTCACTTCTCTAAGCGGAATTGCTTCAGCCCACTTTGAAAAATAATCCGTGATTGCGAGAATGAATCGATCACCTTTGACTAAACTCGACGCGAGCATTCGAGGGAGGCACTCCATCGCCACCGTGAAGAACCCAGTTTTAAACAAAGGGGAAAACCAAATTCGTTTTCCTCTCTTTTGTAATCAAGTTGTAATCAGAATCAAAGAAATACAAATCAATTTTCTTTATTCTCTTCTTTACAATCCCATTCTTCTGATGTGATCATACAGTTTGGGACCGGGCTGATGCGCACCACATTCTCCTTCGTGTGCTTCCTTAAGAACTTCTTCTGCTTCTTTGTTCGAAAGGCATCAGAGTAACAAACCATCGTATCCTTGACGGTATAATGTATGAGTCTCGGTAGTATAGAAGAATCTTAGCGCTCTTCGGCGAATTGATTCCCTTTCTTTTACGTCCTCTGGCAAAATACCATATTGGACGTAGTCAGTGATAGGAAAACGCCAATCTCGGGACTCAGACCCAAATTGAGTTGAATTCACCTCCTTAGCGCTCATGTTTCTATCATCTTCCTCTTCAATATCCATATCGTATATGGGTATGCAGAGTTGATGCGTTCTTACTGTGACTAATAATTTAGTTTCGGGAGGCTGTGCAAGTGATACCGTTAGTGCTGCCAGTGCATCCGCATAAGCGTTCTGGAGACGAGGGATGTATTCAATAAAGAATTCTTCAAAAGAATCTGCCATTTTGATGGCTTCCTGGTGGTACGGGATCAGGTCTTGGTTCCTGACTTCATACTCTCTACGTACTTGGTTGACTATCAATTGAGAATCCCCAAAAGCTTCGAGATATTCGACCCCCAGCTCCTTAGCGAAACTGAGTCCAATGAGAAGTGCGTTGTACTCGGCTACGTTATTGGAACACGGACTAGTCAGTGAATAAGCCTGAGGCATCACATGGTTCCCTGGGGAAATTAAGACAACTCCAACTCCGGAGGAGACTGTAGAACATCCGGGGGTTATTGCCCTGCCCTCGAAGCACCGTCGAAAAATAACTGCCATACTTATTGGTGCGACGTAGTGTTAACCTCGTGGGTTTTGTCCGGCAAGTCATCATATACTACTGTCGTATCCGTTGTCGGGTTTGCCGCCAAAAGATCACAAATCGCTTGTCCTTTGATCGACTTCTGCTGTTTGAAGTGCAAATCATATTGGGACAAAAAAGGGCCCACTTCGCTAACCACCAATTCATAGAGGCCAGTTGCGTCATAAATACCCATACTGGATTAACGTTAGAAATGACGTAAATCGTCTGTCCGACCAAATAATACCGCATCTTTTGCATTGCGAATACCAATGTGAGGCATTCTTTCTCAATCATCGGATATCGAGACTCAGCGCCTACCAAGGTCCGACTTAGGTAATAGACTGCCTGTTCGTGACCATTATCATCGTCTTGTGCTAGTAAAGCACTTATCGAGTGGTTCATCGCCTTGAGGTAAATCAAGAACGGTTTACCTGATTTTGGTGTAACTAGAACAGGAGGATTCGTCAGATATGCTTTGATATCTTTGAATGCTTTTTGGCAGGCGTCATCCCAAATAAATGACACCCCTTTCTTGTTTAGTTTAGAGAATGGTTGGCATTTCCCAGAAAGATTTGAGATGAACCGCCGGATGTAAGCTAACCGCCCTTGCAATCCTCTGAGTTCTCTTAGATTTCTAGGGGTTGCAGTTCATGTATCACCTTCACCTTATCAGGATCGATATGTATACCTTTAGTGGTGACGACGAATCCAAGGAATTTTCCGCTGGATATTCCAAGGAAGGATTTAGTGGGGTTCATCTTCAATTGATGACTCCGCATGAGATCGAATATCGTCTTCAAGTCCTGGATGTGATCTTCTTTGTTACGGCTTTTTACAACCAAATCATCAACATAACATTCGACTATTTTCCTGAGATGTTCTTGGAAAATCTTAGTCATCGCTCGCTGGTACATGGCGCCTACATTCTTTAGACCGAAAGGCATTACCGTGTAGCAAAAGACACCAAGGGGCGTTCTGAACGCTGTATGCTTCTCGTCATCTGGGTGCATCTTGATTTGGTTATATTCTGAAAAACCATCCATAAAAGACATTCTCTCAAATCCGCACGTATTGTCGATAATGACATCTGTGATTGGGAGAGGAAAGTCGTCTTTTGGACATGCCGTATTCAGGTCCCTGAAGTCGATGCAAATCCTAATTTTACCGTTCTTCTTCATGACTGGAACAATATTGGCTAGCCAGTCTGGATGTTGCTCCTCACGGATAAATCCTAATTCGATCAATTTTTTAATCTCTGCCTCGATGGCTTCCATAATCTGCGGACGAAACCGTCTTTGCTGTTATTTGACAGGTTTGGCATCCGGCTTGATATCGAGGCGGTGCATTGCTACATTGGGGTCGAGCCCTGGCATATCTTCATAGTTCCAAGCGAAGACGTCAATATATTCTCTGATGAGAGCAATTAATTCCTCCTTCTCATTTGAGGGAAGACTATCGCTAATGAATATAGGCTTTGGGTTAGCCTCGTCACCCATGTTAACTTGGACTATTTTATCTTCAGTGGGGGGTTCCCTCTGTTCGAACCTATCACCATACTATATGTTCAGGTGATGAACACACGGGTCTTCCCATGTTGGCATTTGATCGTCGTTCTCCATTGTGGACGGATCAGCTGTAGCCATGTTCGCCATTAGGGCTTTGAATGCTTCCCCCAGACTTGTATCAGAATCCCATTCCGAGGAATCTGACAGATATCCATCTTTGTATTGTTCAGATGATTGGTCATTGATTAACCAGCAACATTCGTCTTCTGAAGAAGATTCATACCCTAACCCTCATCTGTATTTATAATAATCGTCCGGTTTCCCTTTTGGTACATATGTCGTTTTGGGTGGAATACAAGGACCTCGATCGAAGTATAGACCTTCTCCGAGTGTGAAATCATATCCCTACTTTTCCATGAGCTTGCGCGCTTCCGGACTATACTTAGATAGATGCCGACCAGGTTTGTCATCATTCTCATCTTCCCTTAAGAAATGATCTGATAATGGAGAGCTTTTTCCTTTACCGTAAATCACTTCTTTTTTACCTCCTATTTTGGTCAGGATGACCAGGGTTGTTCCAAAAGAATGCTGGAGGAGTTCCTTTGCTATATAGGACGATCGAAGCGGCAGATATAAATCGGGATTATCATACAATTCTTTTATCACATCATCAAGAGACATGGAGTACTCTAAATCATTATTCATTTCATTATTGGCAAGTTGCCAGTTACAACTGCCCTCTGACGATTGTTCATCGTCAAGGTTGATTACAAAGGGTACAATATCGTTTAAAACATAACCTCCATTATAATCGAATCCGACTTCGGTATCAGCTTCTTCTCCGCTGTCCGTGCCATGGGCCGATGATTCAGTATCGGATTCGTTACCATAAAGGAGAGAATCAGTGAAATAATTCTCATACCCTTTGAATGGTTGCTTATCCGCGACCACCGTCCTAACCTTATTATCAGTGTCGACATATTTCAAACACTGATGGAGAGTGGAGGGGATTATAACGTTACTATGGATCCAAGGCCGACCCAATAGTAAGTTATATGAAGTCTCGGCATCGATCACATAACATGTGACTTCTGTCTTCAAATCTCCCATTTGACATTTTACCCGGATCTTACCCAAGGGTCTTGACCCGCTAGTGTTGAATCCATAGATAACAGTGCCTGTGGACGCCAACTTGCTAACTGGAATGCTGAGGATATGCATCAAGCGAAGCGGCATAATACTCACAGCAGAACCCGGGTCCACTTGGATTCGGTTGACTTTACTGGAGCCAATGTACCTAATAAAATATAGGGGTCGATCATGGTTTGAATTCTTTGTCTGCATATCCTCTTTGGTAAAGGTAATGCAGGGAAGGTTTTTAGCCGCTATGTTGTAGTGTTGAATTGACAATCCTGGCTCTTCAAGTGCCGGCTTGATCCGAGTAAGGAACACTTCTGAATTGGCCAAGGCTTCTTGCAAGGCTTCCCTTGTTTCTTTGGACAACCGTAGCAACTCATACAATGTTATCCGCGCTGGAATGTTAGCCAGTTGAGCCATAATATCGAAGACGTGCAGAGTGTTCGAGCTTTCCGGTTTATCTCTTCCAATCGGGCGATTGAAACGAGATTGCTTCAGATTCTGCACCTCCTGGGGCCTCTTTTCTTTCTGTTTATTAACCGGTTGTCGTCGAGCTTCTTCAACTGGTTTAGGAGTCGTAATCACACCTAGCTCCGTGAGAGTTTTGGCTGGTCCTTGCTTAGTCACCCCCTGCTCGGATAACTGATCACTAGGTGATGGATAGTTGAAGTGATACTCATTTCCGCTTCTAGTGGCAAAAACTTCTTGTTCTTCTTCGGAGAGCAGGAAGGTAGGAGCTTCATTACCATCCTCTTCGAAGATTGCGGAGGTAGCATTGCAGGACTTGCCTTTACCCTTTTTGGTCGAGGAAGTCGTCTACTGATCGTCTTCAATAAGATCAGGATGGACCCAGAGGATTTCGCCATTTGGGGCTGTGTGTGACACGAGTCCTTTTTGGCGATGTCCATGTGGGTCGTTGTTCACCATCTTCATTCCTACTTTGGTGATGCGCTCTGGTTTAAACCATGCTGTGGGCACCGATCCAAAGCTGATTGAAACCGCATTTGCTCTAACATTCTTGGACGACTTCGGGGTTATGACGCCTACATCAATTAATGCCTGGATCTTATCCTTGAGATGGTAGCACGACTTGGTAGGGTGATGGACCGCTATATGGTATGCGCAATACTTCGGAACCGTCACTTTGCTAGCCCCTTCTTGATCCACGATCGACGGCAGCTGGATTTTGTTATTCTCCAACAGGTACTTAAAGATGCCGGGAACTTCGTCATCTTTGAAGGAGTACACTTTAGGAAATCTTGGCTCCGAAGATTTCTGCTTCTGAGGTCGTTGTTGCCATTGCGACCGAGATTGTTGTGGTGCTTGTTGCTGTAGCTGTTGCTGAGGTTGCAATTGGAAAGTTTGATTAGCATCAACTGTATTAGCATGTACCTTACCTTTCCCTCGTGGGACGAAATTCTGTTGCGGAGCATTCGTCGCCTGTTGGCCTCTTTCCGCCTTCTTCCTTCTGAGGAATCGCTCGGCTTGCTCTCCTCGGACCTTCAAATCCTTCCATGTTTTGGACGGTGCTGTCCCCATTGCTTCCAACACGTCCAATGCAAGGTTGTTGTGGCAAGTCTAGAGAATGAAATCCTCAGTGATCGGGTCCCGACAGTTCATCGCCTTGTTCCGGAACCTTTTGACGAAGGTATCAACCAATTCCCCGTCTTTTTGTTTCTCGTCGAGCAACGACCCGATGGATATCTCGGTGTCGTCGTCGAAAAAGTTAGCAAGGAATTCAGTCTCCATATCGTCCTAGCTATTCACGCTTCCGGGCTTGAGACGGCGATACCAGTCGAAGGCGGCTCCACGAAGAGTGCCAACGAAGGATCGTACCATCAGAGGCTCATTACCAGAGATAACCCCCAAGTGTGATTTGAAGTAAATCAAATGCTGAGTGGGTGAACCCATCCTGTTAAACGGCGTGAAGTTAATTAGATTGAACTTCGCCGGATAAGGGATTGATTCCTATTCTCTTGGGTATGGACAAGGAATACCCGTCTTCTTCATCTCTTGAGCGGAAATCAACGTATTGATTTTGCTCTTGAGGTTTTTGATCTTCAAGCTTTCACCTGTGTTTTCACTAGCATTCTCGTTACCACCCCCTGCATTGACGGGAGGATTATTGGCATTATGAACTTCATTCGCATTCGTGTCCTCATCTTCCTGATGAACCTGGTTATGACGACTTGGTTCGCCTTGCTGGTTCGTTAGTGCTTGGATTTGTTGGTCATGCATTTTTCTCATATTCTGCATGGCCATCTGCATTTCGAACCTGAAGCTCTCCTGTTGTTTAGCCATGGCTTCTTCAAGCATCTTGGCCACTTATTTCGCACTTATCATAAGTGCCTCGCAGGGTTGTCCCTCGCTGGATACCGTATTATCTGATGCGACCGCGGAGCCGGCATCCGATTCTTCATCTTCTGAAGGTAACCTTGTCCGAATCCTACCATAAGTCGCTCATTTGATGGTTCCAGACTATAGACGGGTTATACGCCGGGGTGCTTTCAGAATCGACTCGAGATTATCCCGTGTTGATGTCCCTTTGCTGGTCATATTAGTGGTGACCCTTGGAAATTCTCCGTCTTCAACCATCGTTCTTCTTCATCGGAAACGCCTAGGCCTTGGTTTTGGCGTTTCAGTACTGAGCCTTTCAAAGACCGAAATTCTCTCGGGGACTGTATTGGTGCAGTTGCACTCCGACAATACTGCCCGAATGAGTTTGGAACAGGGGCATTGAGTTTCTAATTCTCGAGGACTCCTTTTCCTGGTTTTACTCGTACCCCCAACATGATAATACAACTCGTCTGCTTGAAGGTCGGAGTAACCTATCGCGTGTTGGCACGACTTCTTAGGTATAATGCTATCGTCATCAGACAATAATGTTTTCTTCTGAGAACGAACTACCTTCTTTGGGCTTTCAAAAGTTACGCGCCTCGAAACATGCCTTTGTGAGCGTGAGTTTTCAGTGGGCTCCTAGACTTCAATGCGTAAATTGGTGCGCCTAGCTGCTCTGATCTCTTTGTCATGTTGAGGGTGGCGACGACTCTCAACATGTTGAGTCGCTCGGGGCTTCTTTATCGGACCCAAACGTTCTTGAACTGGAGCTTTACATCGTCCATCAGGAAGTGGACCGAGGCGCTCCAAAACTGACTTCTTTCTTCGGGATGATTCTGCAGGATCTCCCGGAGTAGCTATGGGAATTGTCGGCGATTTAGGTTGGTTCGCCGGAGGTTGAACTTTTGTTGAAGGCTGCAAAGGTTGCTCTTTAGCCTGAATCGTCGCTTCAGACTTCGGCCTCCATACTTGGCAGGTTGGTGGTGGCTTTTTGGCCACTTCTTTCTGCAGTCTTTTGCGGGCTTCTTGGACTTGAGCCCGTGCTTACGCTGACAGTGCGCGGCGCTTGCGAATGTGCTCCTCAAGTGTCGAACGATTCCATTTGACACGGATCCATTCATTCGTTGGCGGCTTGGAGGAGCTGCCATTCATTGGTTGTTGAGGCTATTTACCTCTCCTGTTCTTCAGATCCACGTTATAGCGGATTCCGTCGATGGACTCCATCGCCTTTGCGAATTGTCGTGCCAGGCGTTGACGTCGCCTCTGGCGGGCTCTCTTTGAGAGAGTCACTACACCCTCAGTGGCGGAGGAATTAGGGAGAACAGATTTGACCTGGTTGGAGGTCGGTGGAGCTTCACCCGATGCAACTTCGGCATCAATTGGGGTGAGATCTTCGTTGGCATTCTGCACTTCTTCATACCAACAGACTTTTCTCCTGGAAGAGAACTTCTTGGACTTGCGGGGGGAGGTGGATCTGGATGAGGATGACAGATACTCCTCGAACTTTTGTTGGTCGAATTCATACTCGACCTCCTCCTCGACCGGGATTGAGATCCGTGGCTGCGACGCAACGATCTCGGCAGCGAGATCGGTGGCTCCTACTGTGGTCGCCAGATTGTTCGCGGTGAAAGTTGCGTTCTTCGATTCCATTGCACTCTTGAGTAATAGTTTATCGATTACAAAGGATCTGGTCTTTTAATAAGATCCGGTTACAACAAAATCAAAAGAAAATGAAAATTACAACTTTCCTTTTATGTCGAACGAATCGCGAGATCCTGTTTTGCGGTCTCTCGCTTTTGTGGGTTCTTCGCCTGCGCCGGGGTTAATCCGTGGACCACCGCGCGATCTTGATCCGGTCGGATCTACACGATATGACGGGTGCTATTTCACAAAGGAAATAACAGCCGGGGGTACTATTTCGCCAAGAAAATAATAGCCTTTAGTAATCGAAATCGACCAAGCGAAATCGATACTCTTCTCGGGATCAAAAACCAACTTTTGATCCGGAGGATAGTCGTGTAGATCTCAGATCTGATCTCTCTCTCTCTCTCGAACTCCTGCCTTATCTGACGTGGATGATCGCTAAGAACCAGATCTAAAAAGCTAAGTCTTCAAAGCTCCAAAATTTCGAAGTTTAGTTCTCAATCCAGCAGAGTTTCGGCTCCAAAAGTTCCAACCCCTGAAAAATGAGCCATCCCCCCTCATTTATAACCTTCTGAAAGCGGATCTGGGCTCAGATCTGGGCCCAGATCTAGTTGGCTCGGGGAGGTGGCTCGGCCACCAGGTGGCTCGGCCATCGAGCCGCTACCGCTCTGGTGGCTCGGTCCCTCCCGAGCCACCTAGGGTGGCCGGTGGGCCGCCGAGCGCACCTCAAGGTGGCTTCGGTGAGGCCACCCCGAGGTGGCTACGGGCCACCGAGCCATCGCCGGAGGTGGCTCCGGGCCAGCTGGCCGAGCCACCTCTTGGTGGCTCGGCTTTGGCCGAGCCACCTGGGTGGTTCGGCTTTGGCCGAGTCGCCCGGGTGTTCGCCGTGTCGTCCGTTATCCGGTTTCGTGGTTTATCGGTTTATCCGAGCTTCGTCGTTGATCTGAACTCTGATTTGGTAGTCCAGATCCCGATTTGGCAGTAAATCCACCTCGGTGTTTAAACTCGTCGCCTCATTCATCTGATTCGTCGCATCTCACTTAGCTTCGATATTGCGGTCTAACGATTACGCTTGGATATATCGCCCGATGGTTCGTTGGTTTGTTGAATCACCGTGCCGAGCTGTGTTAAGGAACCTATAAGCAGTTTTATACGCCTACATCTCGGTAGAGTCCTCGATAGCCTCGTCATCAGCGTCATCCCTATCAACACTATTGCCAAGATCGAATCCCCCATCAGGTTTCTCTATCTCCAAGAGTATATTATATAGTTGGTAACACTTGGAGGATAGCAAAAATGGTAAGGTACACTCTTCAACTCGGTCGGAAGCTACGCCTTAAGATAGTCCTGCCCAGCCTTGCAAGCAAGCCATTATCACCTCCACCTTTCTGAGGATGCTATGACAGTATCCCTCGATGATTTCTGATCGATAAGACTCATAACCCAAATGAGCTATACGACTTGGGCCTCGACCAAGGATGACTCACATTGAGCACTCTCCTCCTGGAGTTTTTGGCGAGACAACCACTCCTCTTCTAGTTCAGCCTTCAGGCGTTGGGCAGAGTAGCGGTCAAACTCTGCCTTCTCCATAGTACGATCCACCTCTCGCCTCCCTCATGATACTTCCTTATATAAGAATTTTATCCTCTTGCATTGCTCATGGAGTTCGCGCTTGAGCTTATCAAACTCAGCAGCTTTCTAACCATCTGAGACCTTTAAGCTGTCAACCATGCTTTCCCATATCTTCATTTCCCTATGCCAGTCAACCAATTCATTCCCTTTGGCTGACAGCGATTAGAGAGCATTCTCTAAGCCAGTCTTTTGGGTGGCTGACTCTTCCTGAAGCATTCTCTAATTCAGCCTCCTTGGGGCTAGATCTTGACGAGGACGTTTCACTAGCCTTATGCTGGTCAACAATAATTTTGAACCTCCCCACCACCTGAAAGTGGAAGTGGGCCTTACGCTGGTGCACCTTAACACCGACCAGGTGAGCGAGCATGTTCAAAGTTGGTTCAACCCCTAACCAATGTTAGATAACCATGAACCCAACTATAGTAGCGATCGAGTTCAGTTTCATCTGTATTGGTGAAACCCCCAAGGCCATAAAGACACGACGAAGGAAGGGGTGAAGGTGTAGGCGTAAACCGCACTCTAAATGCCTTATATACAATGGAGCCCAGCTGGCGTCATGGTCAAACACCGCCTATGACTTCGTAAGCGTTGTCAGCTTATAAGTCCAAGGGATATCGAACTTCTGATACAACAACTTCAATTGTGGCAACGTCACCTTCGAGTGGAACATCTCCAGCTGACCCTGATGAGCGTTAAGAGTAGAAGATGCCATTGAAATATCCTTAAAAGATCGTCAGAAGAAGAAGAAGGAGCAAAGTTCTTTTTTCGATTAAGACTCAAAGATTTTTCAAAAACAAACAAATCTCTTTTCATAGCCATCGTACTTATAGACAGCTGGATCGACAAACCAATGGTCGAATTAGTTTCAAACTAACGGCTAAGATTAACGTTGGAATTCGAAGTGGCTTCTTCAAAATCGAGGCAAGACGCATTTGCCTTAAGTAGCCCACAATCAGGCACGAAAGGCAAGGCGACGGTAGAAAAGATATGCGCTAACTTAAGACATGTTACATCCAAGAGGCTTTTCAGTCACCCCTCATTAATGCATCTCATGACTCAGCAGATCCACAATCTCATTTTACTTGGACTCGGTCTATGTCAGCTCCAAGTGAAAGGGGCTAACTGTTATACCCCTAAAAGATGCTAAATATTAATCTTCACAGAGCAGTCGACACGTTTTTATACTATACCTACTACAACTAATTCAAAACCAAGATAATCTCCGCTACAGCATGACCGACTTGATGGGCCGACATCTCGCGTGACCGAGACAAAAGTTGGTACTACTCGGCCAACCATTCAATTAATTCCACAAGCGATCCGACTCGGCCTCCTGTTCAGCCAACATCTCACGTAACCGAGTCAAAAGGTGGTACTTACCGTCCAACCTGGCCAATTGCCCCTACAAATAACCCCCACTCGGCACATTATAATAGCCGTCAACATGTATAGTCAACCATCGCTAGACGACTAAAAGAGTTGATAGTTTTCTCAAACCCAGCGCTGACAGCCGTCTGTCCTTGCATTAATTGCTCTGACAAAGTAATTATTGCCCTAGTTCACAAAGTCTTTATTAATTATTGCCCTAGTTCACAAAGTCTTTATGACTTATCAGGCTACCGTCAGCACCAAGCAGCTGTTGTCGCTTGGCACTGACTACCCGGATAGCCCATCTTCGCCAGCGGCCAACACCTGTCAGCTGTTTGCCGACTCAGCTACCTAGCTGGACTTAGGCTAAGTTACCTTCTTGCCTCTCAGATCCACTATAAAAAGGAGAGACACTGCATAAGGTAACTCTCTCTGGCCTTTTTTACACAACTAAGAGCTAACCCTATATTTCCCCACTCAAGATCATCTACTGACTTGATCGTCGAAGGAATAACAAGAGAACCCAACTCCGCCATCTTACGAGTTCTTTCTTGTGCAAGGAAGAACAGTAAACCCAAGAGCCATACATTAGAAGAAATTAGAGGACCTTAATCACTCCATAGACCTGCAAATTATTTCATGTTTGATAACTGACATCAACAATCCCTAAAACGAATTTCAATGAAAAGGAGATGTCTAGATTTAGTGTCAAGGCAAAGGGAGGGGCTAAATATGTTTTCCTAACTTATTAATTAATTATTAATGCCATAAAAGTTCAATCTATAAATGATAAATTTAAAAGAAAACAAAAAATCTTGAATCTTTTTTTTTTAACTAGGGAGTGTAGAAAAAGAAACCAATCAAATTAGAATTTATATGGTAACTGGTTTACTACTTTACAAATTAGAAAATAACCTATTCGTATCATAATTCTAATTTAATAATAAAATAATATATAGCACTTGTCGTTGTTTTATGCGCTTGGTTGACACCGTTTCGTGGGTATGTTTGATGACAAGAAGCGTTGTCCTCACGTGATTAAGTAATGATTTTCCAACTCACATGGACGACTGCTCGACTTCATCGTTTTCCTCTTTGTTAAGGATGAACCGAGCTCGAGCTAGGTTGGTGGACGTGCTGCCGCCCCACTCAAGTCCATGCTTGGTGTCTAAGCTCGCGTGTACGTACCCGCTAGTTTGGTCTTCGGTTAGAGTTTTGTGTTGTCTTGGGGGGTATGCTGCGATACACGTGACGTGCTTTTATTGACCTCTGCGGGTCGGGTTTTTAGCATAACGAAAGGTGTCTATATATTCTACTACCTAATGAACTAACAAGGGGCGGTAACAAAAATATAGAAAGGTGGGACGTTCATTTATTCCTAGGGAAAGGGTAATCAAGGGGTACTTTGAAAGTTTGTTGGTTATGTGTCTTCTCGAGGTCTCTCTCATTTTATGCAAATCTCTAAATCCTCTCTCAAAATAAAAGTTACAAAAAGGAGAACCCACTTATAAGAGTATTGGCATGCTTTTAATCTATTAAACATAGAAAAACATAATGCATTAATTTGAATATAAAATATGTTTTATTGATTAGATATCAATTACCAAATTTCTTACAAATATTATTATGAAAATATAAATATGTTTCTAGCCTATTAAGTCTAAACAACTTAATTGTTATCTAATTATGAAGATATGTTTTTTGCCAACTAACTAAGTATATAAATATTCTTCTTCTTTATTTTTCAACAAACAGCTTTGGATTAGTGATATTTGATACTTTTCAAAACCCTAAAATTAATGAAATCAATAATGTACTTTTAAACTTATAACACGTTACATATTATTCTATGGCTCAGCTTGGTAATTCCCTGTCCCATTATATGGCTCAGCTTGGTAATTTCCTGCCCCCTGCTAGGAATTGTAGTCGTTTCACTAGCAATTTTTGTAATTTATTTTTATTAAGAGGGTTCATTAATAGTCAAATCACTTTTATTTTTTATTTCGTTTTTTTATCTTCTCTCAGATCTCGGATCCAACAAATGAACCGCCATTGGGACTGCTGTGGCAGAACACGTAACTAATCGCCGACCTCTTTTCTCGTTCCAGGGGTCACGTTATTTAGTCGATCTTCAGGGTCTTTATTTTATTATGGGTGGTGCTACAGGGACCCAAAAATATGAGACCCTATATGGAACAGGTGAGGTGTCGGTTCCCTGTCCTATGAACAGCACGTTCCGATACCTTACATGTCTCGTGGACAGTACATCATGAGGTAGGGAGCCGACACCTCACCTGTCTCATGTAGGGTCACATGCTTTTGAGTCCCTAAGATATTTTTTTATTATTGTTTGCAATTTTCTCATCTCTGGGTATTCAATCTAATTAGTGTGCACCCCGTGCAAAGCACGATCTCCATTTTTTATTTCTGGTATAGTAATTCTATATTTAAATACAGTTTTTTTAAGTACTACAATAATATTTTTTAAAATGCTACAGTATCCCGTCTAAGTTACAGTACTAATGCTAAAATATGTTTTTAATCGCTACAGCCCACTCCCCCCCCCTCACCAACTACAATGTGCTACAGTAATAATGCTATAGTATTTATTGTAGCATGAATAGTGAGTTTTGGAACCTCCTGGTTATGTTACAGTAATTTACTGTAGCATTACTGTAGTATGAATAATAAATCTTGGATCCTCCTATTATTATAGAGGAATAAATGTTCTGAAAAAATTAAAAGAGATGTCTGGATGCCGGAGATTGAAGAACCCGGGGAAGAATTTAATTTGAAGAGGGGAAAATAGATGAAAGAGATGGGTTACTCGGGTATGGAGAACGGATGAGTTGAATGATGAAGATCGACAGATGTTAAAATTGGCATGGCTCCCCCCATCGCGGCTCCCACGCCCCACCCCAGCCCCTTTTAAGGAAAAAATATTACTATATAATGATTCAAGTGAGAGCAATTCAAAAAATACGTAGTGGTGAAGTGTGTTCTTTCCTACTATAGTTGAAAGCTTAAATGGGTAATTTAACAAAAGAGATTTTGCCTCTTTATTGTTTCTAGAACATTTTATCCGCATTTTACTGTAAACATAGATAATACAATCAAAATTTTATTTTATTTTTCTCTTTGTTATCTCTAGAACATTTTAATCAATATTTTTCCATAAACATAGATAAGCCTATATTTTTCCATAACAAAAGTTTAATTAATCAAATTAAGGTACAAAAAAAAATAACGAATGATCAGAACTAAAATTTAAGGATTATGGTCATAATATATGGCTCAAATAATAAATGATTCGAGGTTGATTATAGATGGTCACGAATTCAGATCTCCACACTATTCATCTAAAAAATCTAGTGCATTGATTAAATAAAACTTTACTCCTTTCATTAAATTAATTTCTATAAACAAACATAGAAAAAATTAAGCAATAATTTTTCGAGCTATACACAAAAGAGCGTGATTATCTATATTGAATTAATTTTGATAAATTATTTATTTTCACAAGTGCATAATGCACGTATCTGTGATCTAGTCAAAGAGGAAAAATAAATTATTTTTTAGAGCACTGAAGCAAAGCCCTATTTTAAATCCATATGGAAAAAAAAATTAAATTTTGATGGTTTCCCGTGAAATCGCTCTGAGCTTTTCTCCCATCACACCCTCTGTACTTTTGATTGCTATAAAAAAAACTTATTAGCATGTATATAAATCCGAAAATAAATTGAACATAAACATGCCTGATACAGATAGAAGTCGCGTAAAGCACTACCCTAGAAAATTGAGGACCCTCCTATCACCCTAGCACAGATGATCCTCTCTCCCTAGCGGTAAAAACCCTCGAAAATGACCGGCCTCTGTACTCGGGTGAGAGTATAGAGCTTCTTCTCAGATGAAGACGATTGCCCAAAATAAATAACAGAGGTTTGATTTTTGGAGAGGGAGAAGACAGAAGATAGAACTTCGGTGCTTGAGGAGACAAAAGAGAGAACTTTGGTGCTTGAGGAAACAGAAGAGAGAACTTCTTTTTTTTCGTTACTGTATTTTCCGAACTGGTTTAGAGGAGGTATTTATAGGGTTTTAACTTCCTATTTGTAAATCCACATTTGCTAAAGTTGTGCACCCGTTTGAACTTCCCGCAAAACTCTACTCATGTTCTCCAAACGTGCGCACGTCCTAGCCGTTGCTATTGCAGAGTCAAAAGAAACGTGTAAAATAAAAATTAAAAAAATCAAAACCGAAAAATAGCGACTCGGGCGGGTGCGCGTGCACGGTGTGGCGAGGCGTGTGTGTATGTGTGTTATCCAAAACTCAAACAAATTGAATGCCCTAAACACCCCCTCTTGGGGACCCTCAAGGGGTAAAGAGAAAATAACAAATTTAAACACCTACCCTTTCATTACACTAGGCAATGTGGGACTATTGTTTGAAGGCAAATTACCTTTTTCCAATATAAGCAACACGTCCCCCCCCCCCCGATCCCCCGCCTCCGCGAAGGCCATGTCTCTGACTGGATATCGAAGTAAAATAATCATAAAATCACAAAATAAATATAGGTTGGGAAACCTTTCGTATCGTCAATTCGAGAGAAGTAGCTTTCGGCTTTGAACCTTTC
Organism: Asparagus officinalis; assembly: GCF_001876935.1. Lineage (NCBI taxonomy): Eukaryota > Viridiplantae > Streptophyta > Magnoliopsida > Asparagales > Asparagaceae > Asparagus > Asparagus officinalis. The sequence goes on from NC_033795.1 coordinate 35,373,569, forward strand.
CTTGGTGGGTTCATCGCAACCTGAGGGACATAATGGACTAGGCCTTGAATTAGGCCCCTTGTAATAGGTATTGATGAAATCACACATAATACGTCTTCATCTATTGAGTTAAGCAGGTTGAGCGTTAAAGATCTTGCTCACAATAACCGACAAATGAGAGTTTCTACGGGTCACCCCTGCCCCCCAACCACGACCATCACGGTTCCTCTCATGTAGGTAAGTCCCACAAGAGTATTACAGCTGGATATCATACCCTCTATAATACATGTGTTGGATTTATTAAGAGTAAAACTCAACCTAACCAGCTGTATCATAAGAGCATCGTCATCATAGGGAAGGGGTAGTAGCAGATGTTACCATAATGATATATGAATATATCTAGGTCGATGCTCCACATGAGTGTCGATAGTCCAGCTTGTTTCTACCACATTAAACCTATATTGGGATTATGTCTCCAAATAAAGGTTGGGTTCCTACTGTTAGGGACCTCACCTATGGGTTTAACTCCATCTCCCTTGATGAATCCAGAACCACACTCCTGGATAGAACCTTAATCAATGGGTCAGCAAAATTCTTTTCAGACTTTACAAAGTCTAGAATCACAACTTTGCCTAGCAGACGTTGTACTGATTTATATCTTATTTGAATATATCTGTTATGTTTTTTATTGACATGCACTTTCTTTAGAAGCTCTATGGTGGATCTAGAATCAGAGTGAATAGAAATAGGAGGAGAGGGTTTAAGGACTAAAGGTAGTTCAGAGAGTAGATCTTTTAACCACTCTGTTTCTGTGCAAGTGGAATCAAGTGCAATCAATTCAAACTCCATAGTGCTCCTGGCAATTACTATTTGCTTACTAGATTTTCATGATACAACTGCACCACTAAAAAAGAATATATATCCAGATGTAGACTTTACACTGTTGGAAACCATGACCCAATTGGCATCACTATACCTTTCTATCGCATCAGGGTACCCAGTGTAAGTCAAGCAATAGTTAACTATATCTTTTAAGCATTTAAATACTCTCACTAAGGCAGTCCAGTGATCTTTGCTAGGGTAGCTAGTATACCGACTTAGTCTCCCTATATCATAAGCTATATCAAGTCTAGTATAGTTGGATATGTACAAGAGAGATCCAATCAGCTGAGAATACTTTAGCTGGAAGATAGGTTCACATTCATTCTTCTTCAAATATATAGAAGAGTCATAAAGTGTAGAGATAGGTTTAGAGTTATAAAAATTGAATTTGCTCAGTATTTTCTCAATACTATGAGAAAGACCCAAGGATATTACTCTAGTGTCTCTAGTGATTTTTATTCCAATTATTATATCAGCAAACCTAAGTCTTTCATGTCAAAATTCTTGGAGAGATAATCCTTAACCTTTAAGATTGCTTCAAGAGTTGTTCTAAAGATAAGGATATCATTAACATAGAGACAGAGGATGACACGGTCATTGTTTATCACTTCAGTGTAGACACACTTGTCGTGTTCATTCACAGTGAAACTATATTATGCAATGACTTTGTCAAATTTCTGGTGCCATTATTTAGGAGCTTGTTTTAGACCATACAGAGATTTAACAAGTTTACAGACTTTATTTTCATGACCTTTGGTAATAAGGCCTTCATGTTGGTTCATATAGATTTCTTCATCTAAATCCTCATTCAGAAAAGTAGTCTTGACATCCATCTGATGTATGATCAACTTATGAATATCAGCAAAGGCTAATAATACTCGAATAGTTAAGATTCAGGTTACAGGAGAATATGTATCAAAGTAATCGATGCCCTTTTGTTGAGTATAGCCTTTAACTACTAATCTTTCTTTATATTTATCAATGGAACCATCAGCTTTAAGTTTCTTCTTAAATATCCACTTGCAACCAACAGGTTTACAACCAGGAGGTAAGTTGGTGAGTATCCAAGTATGGTTTCTCATTACAGATTTTATTTCATTATCAACGGCTTCTTTCCAAAAAGGAGATTCAGGAGAATCCATTGCTTCCTTCAAGGAGCTTGGATCACCTTCAACAAGAAAGGTAAAGAAGTCTTCTCCAAAATTCTTTTTAATTTTACCTCTTTTACTTCTTCAAGGTTCAATATCTAGAGGTTGAGAAGAACTAGAAGATGGTAGATCAGAAGGAAGAGATGATCTAGGATTTTCTGAGATTTTGGATTTGAATGGAAAGATGTTTCCAAAGTAGTCTGCATCTCTTGCTTCAATGATAGTACTATTGGATATGTCACTGATTTCAGAGTTAATGACTAGAAATCTGTTAACATTGCTATCTAGTGCATATCAAATAAATACAACATCAACAATCTTAGATCCAATTTTCCTCTTCTTAGGTTTGGAAATAACTACCTTAGCCAAGCAACCCCAAACCCGGAAGAAGTTTAATCTAGGAGTTCTCTCCTTCAAATATTCATAAGGAGTTATATTAGAAGTTTTGTCTGGAATCCTATTAAGAATGAAGTAAACAGAAAGAAGAGCTTCACCCAGAGATTTTTCAGGTGCTCCTAAACTGAGCAACATACAGCTCACCATGTCCATAAGGGTTATGTTCTTTTTTTCAGCTATCATGTTAGACTGTGGTGTATAGGAAGTAGTTATCTCATGAATAATACAGTGTTCTTGATAATATTCAGTCATTTCATTTAAAGTATACTCTCTCCCATGATCAAATCTTAAAATCTTGATCTTCTTTTTAAGCTGGTTCTCAGATTCAGCTTTATGCACCTTAAATCTGTCTAAAACTTCATCCTTAGTTTTGAGAAGATGGGTGTAACAATATCTGGGGTGATCGTCCATAAAAGTCACAAAATATCTCCTACCCCTTGGGTGAGAACTCGGTTCAAGTCACACACATCACTATGAATTAATTTGAGGGGTTCGGAGTTTCTAGTTATAGACTTAAAGAGTTTCTTAGTGTGTTTCCCTTGAACACAAATCTCACACATAGATGAGGGAACATAAGATGATTTAGGAATAAGATTCAATTTAATCATTCTCTTCAAAGTTTAAAAATTTACATGTCCAAGTCGTCTATGCCAAACATCACAAGATTCGACAATTTGTGCAATAGAAGATTCAGAAATTTTATTAGAACTGGAATTGATCACGTTGAGCTTGAAAAGGCCATTGCAAATAAAATCTTTTCCTATGAATACATTATTCTTTGTAATCACAAATTTATTAGATTCTTTTATAATCCTAAAGCTAGTTCTAAGAAGAAGAGATTCATTGATCAAGTTTCGATGGAGGAAGGAACATAATGAACGCCTTGCAGATTTAGAGATTTTCCAGAAGTCATGGTGAGCTCTACACATCCACTTCCCATTATTTATTTAGTGGAGTCATCTGCTAAGCTTATGTTTCCTCCACATGATTTTTGGTAAGGTGAAAACTAAGAGCGATCATTGCAAATGTGAATATTAGCTCCAGAATCTAAGTACTAATCAGTGGAAGAAGTAAGAAAATTTACAAGATAGAAAGAAGAGGCTAACTTGAAGGAATTTGGATTTTCTTCAATCATATTTACTTTGTTAGATCCATTTCCTTTTGGAGCAGGTTTTGCTGGTTCTTTCTTCCAATAGAAGCAGTTGGGAGCCAAGTGGTTGATTCTACCACAGACATAGCAGAACTTTCCATCAGATTTATGGATAGAAGAATTGGGATTTGATTTGGAAGATGGTTTATTGAATGATTGCTAGTTTTTTTTGAACTTCTTCCCTTTGGGTTTGAAATTTTTAGATTTAGACTTGTCCTCTACTAAGTTCATTTTAGCTTTCATTTCAGTCTTGGTTTTGGAATTTTGTCTATGCTGGTCTTCAATGTGAATAGTCTTGAGGGCTTCAGTTAATGTTAGATCTCCTTGCTTATGTCGGAGATCTCCAGTAAATCTAGACCAGGAAGGAGGGAGTTTGTCAATCAGACAGGAAACTTTACAATCATCAATAAAGGTGTTTCCTTTTGATTGGATGTGATGAATAAAATCTTAGAATTCATGAATTTGTTCATTTATAGGCTTGTTATCAATCATCGTGAACTTATTGAAGGAAGAGGATGTGGAATGCAGAATTTCGACATCATCAAAGCCATATTCTGCATCAAGAGCATTCCATAGGTCTTTATCACTTTTGAACTCATAATATATGTCATATAGATTGTCCGCAAGCGAACTATGGATCCTATGGCAACAGTGATAGTTTATTTCTTCTAGCTTCATAGAACTAGAGAAGGAACTAGCACAAGAAGCAGAAGTGGAAGGAGTAGATTGTTTAGGTTCAGGACCATAAACAGGAGAGTTGGAGGTCATGGGTTGATATCCAATAGATGAAGAATCAGGATTGTCAATAGCAGATAAGAGTCCTAGAGTAATGAACCAGTATCTCATCTGATTAGCCTACCATTTGTAGTTGACACCGGTGAATTTCTCAGGTTTGACACTCTTGGAATGATCAAGATTTGCCATAAGTCCAACTCAAGTTAACTAGTCTAGGTATTTTGAAATCTGATGGGAATGATAGGTTTTTGTTAATACTATTTGCGTCAGAAATCAATTTCTTTGCATAATCCATTTATAATCGTTTATCGACTTACAATAGATACAACGGATTGAGTCTTTTTATAAGACTTCTCATTACAAAAGATACAAAAAGAAGACTACCTAGAAATGTTAGACCCTAGAGGGGGGGGGGGGGATTAGGGTCTTATGCTAATCTAATCCCAATTAAATTCCAATTAGAATGATATCGATTGATTTGTTCTTGCAAGAACGATATGAGATAGATATGAGCAAGAAAGATATGAATAAGCACAAATAAAATGTACGCTAAGCAAAACACAAATAAACGATGTGTTTACGAGGTTCGGTCACCACGACCTACGTCCCCGCTCCTCACCTCGAGGAGATCTCCACTATCACAATCCGGTTTGGAAGCCGGAACTTCTACACACTCAGTTTACAAGTTTACCAAAAACTCTCACACAACAAACACTATGCAATCACACTTTACACACTAAGTGTAGGAATCAATGAATATAGCTAATCAAATGAAAGTGAAATAATAAGCTATATATATAAGGAAGAGTTTAGAAAGACTTCTCAATGAACAAGAAGAGCTGAAGAAATTATGATGAGGATGGATTCCTCAATTTGAATTCAAGGCTTCTTCTTTGTGAAAAACTGCTCTTTTGAAACAAGGCTTGAAACAAGGCACTAAACACCTCTTAAACACTTTGTAAACTTGAATAATCAATTTTCTTGGATGGGTTAACTGTTGAGAGCAGTAGGGTATTTATATCAACCCAATACATCAGTAAAAAACCAAGTAAAAAGACCAAAAACCCATTAGAAAACAAAACAGGGAAGTAACCGTTACAGTGCAACGGCTATATTTACGGTCGACCGCAGATCCACGTCCGGTCGACCGCCGAAGGTTGAAAACCAGAGTATGCTCTCGGGATAATTTGCGGTCGACCGCAGCGACATGCTCGGTCGACCGAAAACAGACATTTATGAAAAACTGCAGACTTAAAAGTGGATTTTTTGGCATGTAAAAATTAGCTAATGTTGTCCAACAATTATGAAACTTTAGGAAAAGTTTATAAATGAGAACATAAGCATGTTTGAAAAGGAATTGTTGGAAATTCAATTTTATTTTGTAAAAGCTCACTGTTTTTCTGAACAGTGTACAGAAAGCCTGTTTTTCATAGAAATAAGAATTAAACTATGAAATTGTTTTTATGTTTGAGGAATACATTATATATATTAAGAAGTATGATAGAGATGTAAACATAAGAACACAAAAACAATTCTAACAAAGTTTAAAACAAAAATCATTTGAACAAACTTGTGTTGTGTATATATATTTTGAGCTTAAATAAAGTCATACAATATATGTAAGCAAACCTCTCTTATACCTAGGTGATTGTCACATATAAACTTGCATCTTTAATTCTTGATGTAGAAATCTTTTCACCATGTGTTGATGTCCTGAAAAGGAAAAATAAACCACAACCACTAGAAAAAAAATTAGCTGTAAATTGTTTGGCAAATCATCATCAAAACCAAAGGGCCAACAATCTCCCCCTTTTTGATGATGGCAAACAATTTATTAAATAAGATATAACATGCATATGAATAAACCAAGTTTTCTCCCCCTTTGACAACATCAAAATGGGGAAAAGATATGAGCAGTGCTCCCCCTGCATACATGCATAGGTTAGAAAATATGGATAAACACAAACTCCCCCTGTCAAGAAGCATGAGTGATATATATAAGATCCATACTCAATGAAAAGGAAGAACTCACAAACATTTGAGTTATGATGTACCATCCATTTCATGATAGTATAAGCACAAAATATTAAGTTGAACCATGTGAATGAATACAAACAATAACAACCAGATATATACAAACATTATCCACCAGATAGATCATTTTAGACATAGAAACATGTGGATGAAAAAGGCAACATAAAATAGAATAAATCTACTTCATAATGTTGTAAGCTAAACATATCATATGAATTATTCAGCACAAAAAACCAACATAGATAGAACTGAGTATTAAACAAAAACAAATTATTGTTTTCAAACACCAATCCACATCCAAACATTTAGATTGTTAACCAAAATCACATCCAGACATTCATAGTTTTAACTAGAAACGAGTATAAGTCCAAACAGTTAGATTGTTAACCAAAATCACATCCAGACATTCATAGTTTTAACTAGAAACGAGTATAAGTCCAAACAGTCAGATTGTTACCCAAAACATTTCAGATCAATTCATAGTTTTAACTAGAAACGAGTATAAGTCCAAACAGTCAGATTGTTACCCAAAACATTTCAGATCAACACAGAACAGAGGTGTTTTAAGTTAAATGCTACAACGTCCAAAAATAAAAACATCATAACTAACGAACCACCAAAAGTCCATCAATCACTACCAACATCCTCAGATCCTGCCTCTGAACCAGATTCTTCAGCAGAACCTTCATCAGAACCAGAGGCTGAGCCAGAACCAGATCCGGAAACAGACGCCTGAATCCCGAGGGATTGACGCTGGAGCCGCAGAATCTCCCTCACGTCACGCCGAAGACCAGAAACAGTAGACTCAAGTCTGTCAAGACGATCATCGAGACGCTCGAAACGATCATAAGCCTCACTAGAAGAAATAGGAGCTGAACGAGTACGAGGTCGAGGCCTAGAGCTAGAAGATGGTCTAGAAGAAGATGCACCCGCAGAGGGTAAAGGAGCAGGAATTGAGGCTTCAAGTTGCATCCTAGAAAGGGATGTTCTATTGAAAAATTCTTTATTAGCATCTACTTTTGGTTCACCTGAGAGATCGACACGGAAGTGTTTGAAGATGATAGTGAGGAAAGACCCAAAAGGAAGGAACTTAGTATGTTTGCTAAGCATATTCTCAAGAAAAACTAGCCCCCAATTGACTTTGATTTTTGCAAAGATGGCATAGACAGCATTAACTTTATCAGAGGCAAAGTGGTCAAAACTACCAGTTTTGGGAATAAGATTGTGAGCAATAATCTTAGCAATGATTTTTCCTGAAGGGTTCAAGGTGTTATTGTTCATGGAATAGGTACAATCGGGAAGAAACATTTTACTGCCAACAAAAGGGTGATTACGAACAATGGACATAAGATTAATATCACTTGTCGGGATCTTAAGGATACCCGCAAGATCATCAGCAATAAACTCAATCAGGGTGTTCTTTACATATGATCTAAGATGTATAACATTATCATTAGATGTGTAAGAGGATATATTAGCATAGAAGAGATAAACAAGAAAAGGATAATGAGGTTCCTTGTTCTTTTTATCTAAGAGATGATACAGGCCAACATCATTAAGGAGATTAGGAATATTGTATGGCGCAAGTTCATCATAATTAACAGTCCTACCAGTTAGAATTTTCAGTTTAGACAACTCCCTGTACTTGGGAATAAGATGGGTATTTCTCAGGTAGTCTTCATAATGATCGGCATTAGGAAAAGGTACACTATCAGACTTAGATCTTTTTCCAGGAGGCATATTTAGCAAGAAACCCTAAACAAAGAACAAAACCTAGAAACTTAAAGAGATGGAAGAAGGATGTACCCAGCACGATGAAGAGTCCGAAGGAGAAGAGTCGAATAGACACGGACGACCGGAGATCAAACGGCGGTAGACCGCAAGAACAGAGCTGAGAGATCGGATTTGATGAGGGAATTGGGAACGAATGAGAGAGAAGGAAAGGGGATCGGGTTCTTTAGAGGAGTAGCAGTGGTCTAGATGTGTTTAAGCTCATGATGGATGGTGGAGATCAATTCGGGTCAAAGAAAAAATTAAACCAAAACCCAAAACCGAAATAGAGAACAAAAAAAAAGAGTTCAGAATTAACCCTGTACGGTCGACCGCATTGTGTGCGGTGGTCGACCGCATAAAGTCCAGTGACCAAATAACAAAATGAGTCTTCATCCGGTCGACCGTAGATCCACGGTCGGTCGACCGCACGAGATTCAGAAATATATTGGGACATGAAAAACCTTTTTTGAAATATTAAACTTGTTTTATTTTTAAATAATTTTAAATATGTATATATATTAACAATAATATGTCTAAGAGATTAGTAAATATATTCAATGTAAATCATAAAAATTTCATTTAAATTTTTTTTTAATTTCAAATAACATTTAAAAATCATGAAAATCAAAAACGACTAAAACTTATGTTATTTAAGATTTTGAAATTAAGCACATTTTGGTACCCAAATCATTTTGGTACCACTAGAACTTGGGACATGACCCCTATCTTTTAAATCCAAGGCCCTAGGGTTATGAACCCGTTTGGACGTATTTTGTACACCGATACGATCAAAGCAAAAATTATAAACATGACCCATACGATTGTAATTTGTGCAATGTAGAGGTTTGAATGGTTTACGTTGATCGAAATAGAATGCACGTGGTTCATTTGCAAAAATAGATTTTCCTTTGTAATTATTTTGCAAACGAGAATTTCTTTTCAAATCGAAATAAAACATGGCCAAATGACCAAAACGACCACAATAATCACATTTGTACACATAAGCATGTTTATGATTTACACTATATGTGTGTACATGTGTATGTGATGATGAAGCTTGATGGGATGCACAATCATGCATAGGCTTGTCAATTTTTGGTGCATTATGACAAAATTGAGCTAAATGGCCTTTAAGACCGCAAATAGAACATTTGTGAATTTTGTCATACATATGTGCATAGTGAATAGGTTTCTTGGAAGAATTAACATTAACCTTTGCACATAAGTCCATAAGCTTTTTATTATTAGCAATACAAGTGTTTAGTGTTGAATCTAAGGTAGATATACGTTTTCTCATTTGATTCAACTCATCATTGTGCATACAAGCATTGCTACTAGAAGTAGGATAAACAAAATTTTTCATCATAGATTTAGCGTGAGCACTATCAAAATTAGCAAATTTGTTAGAAAACGATGAGTGAAAAGCGCTAATCAAATATTCTAACAAAAGTTTATTCATGTTAAACAATCTTTTGTCATTGTCACACCATTTTTATTTTTCCAAAATAGGAACAACATAGGCATTCTCAATAATTTCCCATAAATCAAATTGATTAGATTGAACGAAAAGTTTGAATCTAATACGCCATTGAGCATAGGGGAAAATATCCAAAAAATGGTCCCATGAAATCGATACCCCACAGATCAAAAAGTTCAACGGATAAGAAGACTACCTAGAAATGTTAGACCCTAGAGGGGGGGGGGGGGATTAGGGTCTTATGCTAATCTAATCCCAATTAATAACAATTAAAATTATGTTGATCAATTTGTTCTTGCAAGAATGAATACGATATGAATATGAGCAATAAAGATGAAATTATGTACGCCAACCAAAACACAAACACACGATATGTTCACGAGGTTCGGTCCCCACGACCTACGTCCCCGCTCCTCACCTCGAGGAGATATCCACTATCACAATCCGGTTTGGAAGCCGGAACTTCTACACACTCGGTTTACAAGTTCACCGAAAACTCTCACACTACACAATCACTCAACAATCACACTTTACACACTAAGTGTAGGAACCTAGCCCGTGTCCTCCTCCTCAAGTGCTCGATTACAACCTCTCCCTAGGTTCGTCAATCGACGCCACTCCTATTGGATTTGACCCCGTCTCTCTCTCCTCACACTTCTCTCGGTGTACAAGTGTGTTACAAGTGAATCTCACAAATAAAGGTTCAATACAATGATTTGTTCTCAATTAACAAATGAGAACACAATAAAGCTCACACTCACTAAATCCCACACTACAACCCACAATATATAGTATGAAGATATTTAAGCTCAAAAGGTGTGTGTGATAACAGTGAATGAAAAATAATATAACTCAATGAATATAGCTAATCAAATGAAAGTGAAATAATAAGCTATATATATAAGGAAGAGTTTAGAAAGACTTCTCAATGAACAAGAAGAGCTGAAGAAATTATGATGAGGATGGATTCCTCAATTTGAATTCAAGGCTTCTTCTTTGTGAAAAACTGCTCTTTTGAAACAAGGCTTGAAACAAGGCACTAAACACCTCTTAAACACTTTGTAAACTTGAGTAATTAATTTTCTTAGATAAAATAAGTGTTGAGAGCAGTAGGGTATTTATATCAACCCAATACATCAGTAAAAAACCAAGTAAAAAGACCAAAAACCCATTAGAAAACAAAACAGGGAAGTAACCGTTACAGTGCAACGGCTATATTTGCGGTCGACCGCAGATCCATGGCCGGTCGACCGCCAAAGGCTGAAACCCAGAGTATGACCGCAGATCCACGTCCGGTCGACCGCAGCGACATGCTCGGTCGACCGAAAACAGACATTTATGAAAAACTGCAGACTTAAAAGTGGATTTTTTGGCATGTAAAAATTAGCTAATGTTGTCCAACAATTATGAAACTTTAGGAAAAGTTTATAAATGAGAACATAAGCATGTTTGAAAAGGAATTGTTGGAAATGCAATTTTATTTTGTAAAAGCTCACTGTTTTTCTGAACAGTGTACAGAAAGCCTGTTTTTCATAGAAATAAGAATTAAACTATGAAATTGTTTTTATGTTTGAGGAATACATTATATATATTAAGAAGTATGATAGAGATGTAATTATAAGAACACAAAAACAATTCTAACAAAGTTTAAAACAAAAATCATTTGAACAAACTTGTGTTGTGTATATATATTTTGAGCTTAAATAAAGTCATACAATATATGTAAGCAAACCTCTCTTATACCTAGGTGATTGTCACATATAAACTTGCATCTTTAATTCTTGATGTAGAAATCTTTTCACCATGTGTTGATGTCCTGAAAAGGAAAAATAAACCACAACCACTAGAAAACAAATTAGCTCTAAATTGTTTGGCAAATCATCATCAAAACCAAAGGGCCAACAAGAAACACACGTAGAGATTGTTTATCAATCGCTGCTTGTGTGGAATCTTTGCATGTGTCGGAGACACGTTAGTCCGTGGATGATCGATTCACAGATCCGGGTTGATCGTGAAGAAGACTCCGTGTTCTTGTTTCAACTGGGAAACAAGAACAGAAGTAAATATCTCAGTGAGGTGAGATAAGTACTCTTCTCAAGATCAAAGAGATGTTTGATCTCAAAGAAAGGGGTGAAGGCTTGTAGATCTCTCGAAATCTTCCTCTTTAAGCACGAAGTTCGCTAAAATCTCACCTTTCTCTCTGAAATCCTTGGGTATCTATTCTCAAAACATCAGCACATAGCCTCCACCGTTAGTACCCGTCATAAGTTCATGGGGGGTATTTATAAGCTACGGATGTCGTGTTTGAGGATAAAAATTCATAATTTGGATGTATCTACAGCTAGTAACGACTGTTAGACCCTAGAGGGGGGTGATTAGGGTCTTATGCTAATCTAATCCGATTTTATACCAATTAAAACTTATTAATAAGTTATCCTAGCAAGTATGAAATATAACAATGTATATGAGCTAGGATAAGTAATATGAACAATAAGATATATCCTAACAAAGAGATATAGGCAATGTTTGTGCAAGGATATATAAACTCAAGGTAAACAATCTAAACTAGATAGTGGGCAATATAATCAACAAACAATATACAAAGGCGATATAAGATCCTTGGTTCATGAGTGAGCTTTGTCTAGGCAAACCTAGCAATCTTCGCTCATGTGTGGATGACTTAAAATCCAAGGCAGATTTGTTAGACCCTAGAGGGTTCGACCCCGTCTCTCACCACACACTTCTCTCGGTGTACAAGTGTATTACAAGTGAATCCTCACAAATAGGCTCAATACAAAGTGTTTGTTCTCTATAATGAATGAGAACGAATTATAAGCTCACTCTCTAAGTTACACAATCCCACAACTCAATTATACTATGAATGTAAATACAATAAGCTCAAATGGTTGTGTGTATAAACATAGAGAAAATAAAATCAACTAAACTCAATATAAACACTAGCTTAATAAAATGATAATCAAACAATAAAATGTAAAGCTAGATTGAGTTTAGAAAACTTCTCCAATAAATGACAAGAGTGAGAGAGAGATGATTTGAAGCCCAAACACCAAAGATTATCTCCTCAAGCCCTTGTGAAATTATCTTCACAAACCAAACTCTTAAACACACTTAGAAAACCTTAAACAAACTTGTAAAAACTCTTTAAAACTTTTCTCTTAGTTATCTTAGAAGTATGAGGACATGGGCTATTTATAGGCTCATCAAACAACCCCAAAAACCCAACCAAAACCCTTAAAACATTAAAATAATTAAACCTGTAAACTAGCCGTTACTGTTCAAACGGCTATATATAAGTCGACTTAACAGGTGACACAAGTCGACTTGACAGAAAGAAAAACACATGCAGAAAGACAGTTTATAAGTCGACTTATAGTAGACTTATAACAAGTCGACTTAGAGTAGACTTATGATAAGTCGACTTAGAGTAGACTTATAACATGCACAAGCAGTTTCTGCAGTTCTGGAAAAATACGTATCTGACTTTGTAAAATCAAATAAAAATAGTAAATAAACTCTAAAAATCATGAAATTTTGACAGAAGGTTCTACACATGTATATTAACATGTTAGAGAAAGAATTTCTGAAAAATCACTTTCCAATTGAGAGAAATAAATATTTTAACACAGATAAACAGTTTCTAAAAAACTGCTAAAAACTCGGTTTTGTAAATTCAATTGAAAATAACAAAACAACTTCAAAATTAGTAAAACTTGGGGAAATGTTTGTATATATGAATATAAACATGTAAACTAAGAAAATTTTCAAATTGCATTTCCCAATTGTGAAAACTCATGTATTTTGCAAGTATGTCCAAAACATAAAAAGTTAATATACATGAAATTTGATGTTTTGACATAACCACAACTTTAAAACATTTTCAAACGTTCTTATAGACTTGATATACATGAAATTTGATGTTTTGACATAACCACAACTTTAAAACATTTTCAAACGTTCTTATAGACTTAATAAAGGATATAAAATGTTGTTATGAATTCTATAAATTAAAAACACAATATTTTCACAAATATGCATATTTCATATATATAACTATATATATATACAAGAAACCAAAAACATATATGTATATATATAAACTATATATATATACAAAACCAAAACATGTATGTGTGTATATGATTGTAAGCTTCACTCCACTATTCCGCCAACCGCCATTGGATATCATCGTTAAAGCTCTATTCCATCCATCCTCCAACTCGTTGTTTGCCTAGAATAAATACAAAAACACAAACACTAGACAAACAATATTAGAAGTAAATTGTTTGTTAAACATCATCAAAACAAGAAGGCCAACAACGACTTTCCCGTGTTTGAGGATGTTCCTAAGGTAGTTAGGAAGCTAGTGGATTGCACGAATCTTGAGAAATTATCGAAAAACGTATTTTAGGAGATCATTGAGTGTGTCTCGTTCCATTGTTTTGCCATCTCACGTGCTTCGTCGCTTCGTCATTTTGTCGCTTCGTTGCTTCGTCGCTTCGTTGTTTCGTCGCTTCGTTGCTTCGTCACTTTGTTGCTTCGTTGCTTCATTTTTTGTATGGGACAATGCTCTCTGACTTAGATAACAATGTTCTTCATCTTCTCTTCGCCTCGAGCTGTATTCAATAACTTATAGGTAATTTTTAATGCCTACAGATACTCCCTCCAAAGTTTTCAGTATTCTTAGTATTTTATCGAGGAGTCTAGAATACTTTGGACAAGATAGACTCTGCCTTCAATCTCTTTAGTATTTTGTCAAGGAGACCGTGCAGAAGGACCCGTGAGTGTCTTTAATTCTTTAACATCTTCATCTTTTAGTATATTTAGTATTTTGTTGAATAGTCTGAAATATTTCTGATGTTGTGTTTATTGCTTGACTGTTGTCGAAATCGTGAACTGAAAATGGTGCATTAATTGATACCTAAATTAGCTCGTGTCGTTGAGTCGACGATGAACTGATCTTCTTCGTCGGGAGCTTGCATCTGAATCACGGTTGAACTCCCCAAAATAATTTTGGCATAAAATTATTTTGAACCTGATTTTGGCAAAACTATTGAAGCGTTGACCGACGTTGACCTTTGTTACAGCGTAACACAGTTTATACTCATACATAACTAGGGTCTACACAGTTTAAGATCTTAAGGCGTTGGAGCGAGGATAAATAGTTTATACTCATATACTCCTCGGAGTTTTAGGGAGTAGTTTAACCTCGTATATCTGTCAGAGGTTCAAGGAGAAGAAATTTATACTCGTATACTCATCAGAGTAAAAAGAGAAAGATGAGAATGTAACGGACACTTGCCTGGTTGAGCCCTTTATGCGAATTTGATTGTAGGACTAGTTGTTAGTGCTTATACGACTACAATCTCAAAGGCTACCGAACATCTCAAGGACTTCAAAAATGCATTCAAGGATCCTTCTGAAATGGAATTCATCAAATCCTCGGATCCAATGATTGTGGAGACTTTGGCTGGACTTGAGGCTACTCTGGGTGCTCAAGTCACGAGACCAACTAATGAAGCTAGTACGTCAGTGACTATTAAAGCAATGTTATAGAGGAGGAGGTTACCAAGGCTTTGACTACCACCGCAGACTTCATAAAAGCTTATTTGAAGGTAGAGCTTGTACGAGCTTATGAAGAGAAGCTCTCCGAGCTAGAAGAGAGAATCTGTCATCGCAAGCTACTTATCCAAACATAATAGGATTTTTGGCAAACCCTCAGTCATCAACGGATTTGATGAGCCATTACCGACTACCGTTTGAGTCGGGCTAGCATGTAGATTGTCTAAGTCCGTTCCACATGTAACGTTATGCTAAAAGAATGAACTTTTTTAGACTTAGTGCTACGATATTGAATATGTAGACTTCGTTATTCTTATGGGAATAGATTATCTGGCAACGTATGTTAGACGCAGGCTTATCTCTAATAAAGGATCGAGATAAAGTCTCCTATGCATGAGAGGCATGGATTCAGATGCTGAAGAGAGAGAAGGTATTTTCTTATCTCTCGCTTCAAAAGAGTTGTACCAAAGGGAAAGAAGATATTTTTTATCTTCTACTTTAGTGTTGAAGGGAGAGAAGGTATTTTCTTATCTCTCGCTCCAGTAAAGGGTGGCGCTAAAGGAAAGAAGGTGTTTTCTTATCTTCCGCTTTAGTGCTGAAGTGAAGGAAGGTATTTTCTTATCTTTCACATCAAAAGAAACTCAGAGGGGGATCTCCACTCCAAGAATCTGGAAAGTGGAAACTAAGAGTAGGATCTCCACTTTGAGAATCAAATTTGATCTGGATAACACTAAACTGTTGGAAGGTTTGATTACCCGATCTGAAGGTGGGTGTTCGCGGGAAAAATTATAGTTTTCATTGATTCCATTGTACACTCTTGTAATAGTTTATCGATTACAAAAATCCGGTCTTTTTATAAGATCCGGTTACAATGAGATCAAAAGAAAAAAGAAAATTACAACTCTTTCCTTATTTCTCGAACGAATCACGAGCTCCTGTTTTGTGGTCACTCGCTTTTGTGGGTTCTTTGCCAACGCCGGGGTTAATCCGTGGACCACCGCGCGATCTAGATCCGGTCGGATCTACACGATTTAACGGGTGTTATCTCACTAAGGAAATAACAGCCGGGGGGTACTATTTCACCAAGGAAATAATAGCCTTTAGTTCTCGGGATCAAAGGCCAAGCTTTGATCCGGAGTATTACTCCGTGTAGATCTCAGATCTGATTTCTCTCTTTCGAACTCCTGCCTTTTGTGACGTGGATGCTCGCCAAGAACCAGATCTGAATGTCCAAGTCTTCAAGTCTTCAAAACTCCAAGCTCAGTTCTCAATTCAGCCGAGTTTCGGCTCCAAAAGTTCCAACCCCTCACAAATGAGCCATGCCCCTCTATTTATAGGGACTCAGAACTGTGCCCGAGCACAGATCTGACCGGCCACCTAGAGGTGGCTCGGCCACCTAGCCACCTCTAGGTGGCTCGGCTCTTGGCCGAGCCACCTAGAGGTGGCTCGGTTTTGGCCAAGTCCTCCAGGTGTTGTGTCCGTTGTCCGGTTTTGCGCTTCGTTGTTGATCCGGACTCTGATTTGACAGTCCGAATCCCAATATGACAGTAAATCTGCCTTGGTGTGTTAAGGGACCTATAAGCAGTTTTATACGCCTACAGATACCCCCTCCAAAGTATTTCAGTCTCGTTCTTTTATAGAAGAGTCTGGAATACTTTGGATATGATTGTCCCAACCTTCAGTTGGTGTAACGGGACTTTGGAATGGCTTCTATTCTTGATTCCTTCAATCCTTCAGGCTATTCGGTGCTTTGTCGAATGTCTGTAAGGGTTTCGGCGCTGCATTTATTGTCTGACCATTGTCGGAATCTTGAACTTGAAGTCGATTCCTGATTTTCTGATCTTTAGCTCGTGTTTGTTAGTTCAACATAGAACTGACCATCGATTGTTAGCGTTGAGTTCTCATTTGCGACGCGTTGTCCGGCGTGGTGTTGTTGAGTTATCCTTAAGAATATTTTTAGGAAAAATATTCTCCAGGAACTTCTCAACCAAAAATATAGGGAATAGTTTATACTCTTATACCTTATTGGAGTAATTTTTGTGCCCGAATGAGCTGAACCGGCCAGATAATGAGCTGAACCGGCTTGATAATGAGCCAAAAAAAGGCAATAATTCGGCTCAAAAAATCTTCTGATCCTTCCGAATATGCGGGAGAGGTAAGAATAAACCAAGGACTGAACCCTCGGTCGATTTGAAGTTATTTCAATGCTCGATTCGGCTTCAATTTGAATTCTGGTTCAAATTTGGTTCAAACTGGTTCAAACTGGTTCAAACTGGTTCAAACTGGTTCAAGGCTGGTTCAACCTGGTTCAAGGTTGGTTCAGGACTGGTTCAAGACTGGTTCAGACTGGTTCATCCTGGTCTGGTCTGGTTCAGTCTGGTTTGGCCTGGTTCAGCCTCTTTTGAACTGATTTGGACTGGTCTGGTCTGGTTCAACCTGGTCCGGTCTGGTTCAAGGCTAGTTCATCTATAAAAGCCTCTTTTTTCTCCTCCTCTAGGGCTGGCCCCCCTCTTTGCCCTATTTTTTGGATTTCTCTTCTCTCATGCATCCTTTCTCCCCCAAATCTTCATATTTGTCTTAGATCTATCCTTCCTTTTGATCTTAGTTTGAAAAATCCCTCAGAAATCTTCATATAAAAAATTTCTCTCAGGCCCCTCGAGCAAGTGTTTTGAGCATCTTTCAATATCTAATTTCTTGTCGGATCCTCGAGCTTTTCCTCAGGTAAATTCTCCATAATTTTGGAATATTTCATGTTTAATTTAGTACATGAATTTGTGGGATTGCATGTGAGGGTTAGGGTTTATGATTTGGCGCCTCGAGCTCCTCTTTCAGGGAGTAGAATTTGGAGCTCTGCAATAGAAAGAGGAACTTTTTTCTGGATCTGATCCTCTGATTTATTTTGCAGGTCACCATGTCTAAGAAGATGGTGAGACCCGAAATCATCCTGATATCCGACGATGAAGGGGAAGAGGATCCCATTGCTGCAATTATGCCTGGCCAAGAATCTGTCCTCCCGGTCTCCGAATCCGTGCAGGGCATCCTCCAAAAATTAGAGAAAGTTATGCAATAAATGGCCACCGCCATTAGTTTTGGACGGGAAAGATTTTATGATTTGCTCCCTTTCATAGCAGATAGTCTTAAAGACATTCGGCGTATAGGTGGCATCCGGCTAGCTAAATGATGTGAGTTAAGGTTGACTTGCTTAGAGGAACTCATGTATCGTTTGGAAGAGCTAGTATATTCTGACCCACATGATGAGGCCACGCCGCTCATGATCGATGCTCAGATTCAGAGGATGCACGAGCGTAAGGCCCGAGCGAGACGCATATCAGAGCAAAAAATCATCATTGCGAACTTGTACGAACGGCAACGTCATCTGCGGACTAAGATAGATGCTTATAACAACAGCGAACTTGTACGAACGGCAACGTCATCTGCGGACTAAGATAGATGCTTATAACAACATTGCTGATAGGGCGGGGATTAGGACCGTCCAAGGGGAGAAGACTCTAAAAGATTTTGAGCTCGAGAGCACCAGAGTTCAAAATGTTTATAGAGGAGAGCTGGAGGTTCTTCACGCGTTGCGCCGAGAAGACGTAACGGCGACGCGTGTTAGGCGTCGACTTTGGGGTTTTTGGCTAACCCCCAGCCTTCAACGGGTTTGATTAGCCTTTACCGACTACCGTTTGAGTCGGGCTAGCATGCGGATTGTTCAAGTCCGTTCCGCATGTGACGTTAAGCTAAAAGAGTTAACCCTTTTAGTGCTACGATATTGAATACGTAGACTTCATCTTTCTCACGGGAATAGACTACCTGGCGATGCGTGTTAGGTGTTGACTTTAGGATTTTTGGCTAACCCCCAGCCTTCAACGGGTTTGATTAGCCTTTACCGACTACCGTTTGAGTCGGGCTAGCATGCGGATTGTCTAAATCCGTTCCGCATGTAACGTTGTGCTAAGAGAGGGAATTCTCTGATACTTTGTGCTATGATGTCGAATACATAGACTTCGCCATTGTTACGGGAATAGGCTACCCGGCGACACGTGTTAGGTGTTGACTTTAGAATTTTTTGGCTAACCCCCAGCCTTCAACGAATTTGATTAGCCTTTACCGACTACCGTTTGAGTTGGGCTAGCATGCGGATTGTCTAAATCTGTTCCGCATGTGACGTTGTGCTAAGAGAGTTAACGCTCTTAGTGCTACGATATTGAATATGTAGACTTCGCCATTCTCACGGGAATAGACTACCCGGCGACGCGTGTTAAGCGTTGACTTTAGGGTTTTTGGCTAACCCCCAGCCTTCAACGGATTTGATTAGCCTTTACCGACTACCGTTTGAGTCGGGCTAGCATGCTGCTACGACTTCGAATACGTAGACTTCGCCCTTGTTACGGGAATAGGCTACCCGACAACGTGTATTAAACGCTGATTTATCCCTACTTAGGCTTCGGGATAAAATACCCCAGAATCAAACTCTGGTGTCTTTTTCTACGGAGAAAGACTAAACTGGTGACACGTGTTAGGCGTCGGCATATCCTTTCTTAGGATTCGGGATGAAATTCCCCATGCGTGTAAGGCATGGATTTTATTGTTATTAATAACAACCTGCCATAATGTTGAATATGTGGACAGGTGTTCTTTTTAACGGTTAAGAACTAACCTGCAGCGCGGGTTAAACGCAGACTTATCCTTGCTTAGGCTTCAGGATAGAATACCCCAGAATCGAACTCTGGTGTCTTTTTCTACGGAAAAAGACTAAACTGGCGGCGCGTGTTAGGCGTCGGCATATCCTTTCTTAGGATTCAGGATGAAATTCCCCATGCGTGTAAGGCATGGATTTTGGTGTTATTAATAACAACCTGCCACAATATTGAATATGTGGCTTATCCTTACTTAGGTTTCAGGATAGAATACCCCAGAATCGAACTCTGGTGTCTTTTTCTACGGAAAAAGACTAAACCGGCAGCGCGTGTTAGGCACAGACTTATCCCTGCTTAGGATTCGGGATAAACTTTCTAGGATGAATCCTAGATTGATAAATTTTGGAAAAGATCGATGCGGGAAAAGAAGAATTTTATATTCTATTTCCCGGTCTTCTTTTAGGGTGAAGGCGAACCCGAATACAAGGAAGGAAGAATTTTATATTCTATTCCTTGATTCTGGAAAGGAAGAATTTTATATTCTATTTCCAGCGCAAAAGAAACTAGAAGTGGGATCTCCACTCCGAGAATCTGGAAAATCTAGATAAACCTACCTTTTATAGGATTGGTTATCTAAAGATGAGTTTTTCGTTTATCGAAATGAAATTTTAACTTAGGTTATAACCATGAGAAGGCTTAACCAAAGAGAAAAGGAGGAAAGGAGTTCTTTCGTTTATCGAAAGGGGACTCTGAACTGAAAGTGGATCTCTTGTTCATGGAAAGAGTCAAAAGGGCCAGAAAGACATTTTTGGTGGACTCACTGTCAATTGAAATTGATCAGTGAGGGATTTTGGTGGTGAAAATGATTTTGGGTTATCCTCTAGAATGTTAAGCGTAATATTCTTCAAGGAACTTCCCGGTAAATGAGTTATCCTGAATGTACTAGGGATAGTACTTTTTTAGGAACTTCCCATTTATTGGCATTAATTGCCTGGTGCCTTCTTGAGTAATCAGGCGATATGCACCGTTTGAGTAGACCGTGTCTATCACAAACGGTCCTTCCCATTTGGGTTCAAATTTACCTTTCTTCTTGGAGTTGAGGATTATCGATCGGCGGGCAGCGAGGACCAGATCTCCTTCCTTGAAGCTTCTCTGTCGGACTCTTTTGTTAAAAGCCCTAGATATTCTGGCTTGATAAAACTCAATGTGTTGTTGAGCCTCCAAGCGCTTTTCATCGAACCTCTCGAGTTCTTCGAGACGTTTTTGATGCTGTTCTTCTGTTGTCATCTCGGTTGCGAGAGTGATCCGAAGAGATGGGATTTGAATCTCCAACGGTAGCACAGCTTCACATCCGTATGCCAACGAATATGGGGTAGCTCCTGTAGGTGTGCGTATGGTGGTGCGATAAGCCCAGAGTGCTTCACCGAGTTTATCGTCTCAGTCTCGTTTATTGGTCTTAACGAGCTTTGACAAAATCTTAATGATCGTCTTGTTGAACGCTCAGCTAATCCATTCGCAGCGGGATAATAAGCTGTTGACGAAACATCTTCAATTTTGAACTTGTCACAAAACCTGATGAAGGCGTTGCTTATGAACTGTGGACCGTTGTCATGAATGATCCGTCTTGGCACGCCGTGTCGGTATATGACATGATGCTTGATGAAATTGATGACGTTGTTCGTCTTCACTTCTCTAAGCGGAATTGCTTCAGCCCACTTTGAAAAGTAATCCGTGATTGAGAGAATGAATCGATCACCTTTGACTGAAGGGGGAAAAATAGGACCGACAATGTCCATACCCCATGTCTCGAACGGCCAAGATGTGGTTGACGTGTGTAAACGCTCTGGTGGTTGGTGCATATAATTTGCATGTGTTTGACAAGCATGACACTCTCGGGCGTATTCGATCGCGTCGCGAACCATTGTTGGCCAAAAATATCCCATTCTCCTGATGCGATCATACAATTTGGGACCAGGCTGATGCGCACCACATTCTCCTTCGTGTGCTTCCTTGAGAACTTCTTTTGCTTCTTTGTTCGAAAGGCATCGGAGTAATAAACCATCGTACCCTCTACGGTATAACATATGGGTCTCGGTATTATAGAAGAATCTTGGTGCTCAAAATACTATACTGGACGTAGTCAATGATGGGAAAACGCCAATCTCGGGACTCAGACCCAATTTGAGTTGAATTCACCTCCTTGGCGTTTATGTTTCTATCATCTTCCTCTTCAATATCCATATCGTATATGGGTATGCAGAGCTGATGCGTCCTCACTGTGACTAACAGCTCAGTTTTGGGAGGCTGCGCAAGTGATACCGCTAGTGTTGCCAGTGCATCTGCATAAGCGTTCTGGAGACGAGGGATGTATTCAATAAAGAATTCCTCAAAAGATTCTGCCCTTTTGATGGCCTCCTGGTGGTACGGGATCAGGTCTTGGTTCCTGACTTCATACTCTCCACGGACTTGGTTGACTATCAATTGAGAATCCCCAAAAGCTTCGAGATATTCGACCCCCAGCTCTTTGGCGAAACTGAGTCCAATGAGAAGCGCGTTATACTCGGCTACGTTATTGGAGCACGGACTAGTCAGTGAATAAGCCCGAGGCATCACATGCTTCCCCGGGGAAATTAAGACAACTCCAACTCCGGAGGAGACTGTAGAACATCCGGGGGTTATTGCCCTATTAACTGCTCTCGAAGCACCATAGAAGTATAATTGCCATACTTGTTGGTGCGACGTAGTGTTAACCTCGTGGGTTTCATCCGGCAAGTCATCATATACTTCTGCCGTATCTGTGGTCGGGTTTGCCGCCAAAAGATCGCAAATTGCTTGTCCTTTGATCGACTTCTGCTGTTTGAAGTGCAAATCATATTAGGACAAGAGAAGGGCCCATTTCGCTAACAGCCAATTCATAGAGGCCGGTTGCGTCATAAATACCCGTACTGGATTAACGTTGGAAATGACGTAAATCGTCTGTCCAACCAAGTAATGCCGCATCTTTTGCATTGCGAATACTAATGTGAGGCATTCTTTCTCAATCATCGGATATCGAGACTCGGCTCCTATCAAGGTCCGACTTAAGTAATAAACTGCCTGTTCGTGACCGTAAAGCACTTATCGAGTGGTTCATCGCTTTGAGATAAATCAAGAACGGTCTACCTGATTTTGGTGCAACGAGAACAGGAGGATTCGTCAGATATGTTTTGATATCTTCGAATGCTTTTTGGCAGACGTCGTCCCAAATAAATGACACCCCTTTCTTATTTAATTTAGAGAACGATTGGCACTTCCCAGAAAGATTTGAGATGAACCGCCGGATGTAAGCTAACCGCCCTTGCAGTCCTCTGAGCTCTCTCAGATTTCTAGGGGGTTGCAGCTCATGTATCGCCTTCACCTTGTCAGGATCGATATGTATTCCTTTAGTGGTGACGGCGAATCCAAGAAATTTTCCGCTGGACATTCCAAGGAAGGATTTAGTAGGGTTCATCTTCAACTGATGGCTCCGCATGAGATCGAACATCGTCTTCAGGTCCTTGATGTGATCTTCTTTGTTGCGGCTTTTTACAACCAAATCATCGACGTAGCATTCGACTGTTTTCCTAAGGTGTTCCTGGAAAATCTTAGTCATTGCTCGCTGGTACGTGGCGCCTGCATTCTTCAGACC
>NC_033795.1:35398029-35429112 GCF_001876935.1 Asparagus officinalis
GTTATTCGTCAAAGCATCGAATAGACCGAAAATCAAAGGAGCCAAGAGTTGAAGCTAACTACAGGTCCTAACGCCGATCACATCCAAAGTATTCCAGCCTCTTCTATAAAAGAAACGAGTCCGGAACACTTTGGAGGGGGTATCTGTAGGCATCGAAAATTGCCTATAGGTCTCCACGAACGGTTCAGTGTTAAAGAACGACGATGAACGTCACTATCCGATCCACAGGAGTCCAATTGACGTCGACGAACGACTGAAGTGAATCGACGAGCTACATGAGCGGATAATTCGAAACCCTAGGGTCAACGCCGGTCAACGCGTAACCCTAGGTCAACGCCGGTCAACGCGTTGCGACAAAAAGCCAACACACGGGGATCCGAAACCCTAAGCCAGCATAATGTGGCGGAGGTAGTTCAAAGTCAACTCAATGACATGAGCCAAATTCAATTCATCAGCTACAAACTCGAGACTCCGACGACGGCCAAGCGATAAACGCAGCGCCGGAAGAACTTCGGTTATTCGTCAAAGCATCGAATAGACCGAAAATCAAAGGAGCCAAGAGTTGAAGCTAACTACAGGTCCTAACGGAGTTTGCTTCTCGTTGACGATCCGAATATCTATACTCACTGGAACAACTGTCTTGGCCGGTTGATAACTCTTGTCGAGTTTTGTGACTCAGAACAAGTAATAAACTCTAATGACAGAGTTGTTCGAACCGAAAATAATTCGGTTGATAAGCTAAATATCGATGGTTTAGAGATCCTCCGTCTGTTGATTTCCCAGACTGTGTAAGGAGTCAATCCTCCTTTTCTGATTCTGGAAGATCTGATCGAAAGATCTTCTCCTCGCCTGAAAGATCCTCTCAACAAAAATCCGCCCTTGATCTGATTATCCAAAATCCGATCGATCTGATTATCAAAAATCCGATCTTTAACTCTGTTGAGTTTGTTGCTATTTATAGGGGGATTAGGGGTGTAACTGCTCCCATAATCCGCGCCTAAATGGGGGTTTCGTTACCCCATTAGTCGGGTGTAACAACCCACTAAAGCCACTCCTCAAATCGTGGGTGAAGAACAGCTTCGAAGTTGTTACGATCGCGTTTGAATGAGTCAGAACCTTGACCTGCGTTCTGGCGGTGATTGAGCTGCGTTTGGCAGTGATGGATGAGCTACGTTGGCAACGGTTGATAAGCTGCGTTGGGCAGCGATGGTTGATAAGCTGCGTTCGAGCTATGCTTGGCAGTGATTGGAGCTGCGTTCGAGCTGTACTTGGCAGCGATT
Organism: Asparagus officinalis; assembly: GCF_001876935.1. Taxonomy (NCBI): domain Eukaryota; kingdom Viridiplantae; phylum Streptophyta; class Magnoliopsida; order Asparagales; family Asparagaceae; genus Asparagus; species Asparagus officinalis. The sequence continues at coordinate 35,399,310 of NC_033795.1, forward strand.
GGAGCTGCGTTCGAGCTGTGCTTGGCAGCGATTGGAGCTGCGTTCGAGCTGTTGATTGTTGTAGTATTTAGATTTCTCGAGCTGTACTTGGCAGCGATTGGAGCTGCGTTCGAGCTGTGCTTGGCAGCGATTGGAGCTGCGTTCGAGCTGTGCTTGGCAGCGATTGGAGCTGCGTTCGAGCTGTGCTTGGCAGCGATTGGAGCTGCGTTCGAGCTGTGCTTGGCAGCGATTGGAGCTGCGTTCGAGCTGTGCTTGGCAGCGATTGGAGCTGCGTTCGAGCTGTACTTGGCAGCGATTGGAGCTGCGTTCGAGCTGTTGATTGTTGTAGTATTTAGATTTCTCTGTCTTTATATATGGATGACACCAAAGACCAGTAAAGAAGGTCTTATTCAGGCCATTTGTGACAATTGAGGCATCTCAATAACGCTCTATCAACTGCAGGTCATGATCTCCACTGAGTGTGTCGAATATCATTACACTGCTCATCAGCACCTCTAATGGTTGCTAATATAATATTAGTCATGTTGTTGTCGCAGCCATCAAGATCAATCATCTCACATAAGAAGCTGCATTCGTGTTTATAGCTGTTGAAGCGGCGTAGGTGATTGAATCGGTGTAGTGTCTTGATGATGGTACGCGGGGAGGACTTCCACGTCTTGGTTTGAAGAGATCGTCGATTTGTAATCCTTTCTGTCAGAGTATTGCTAAAGACTGTCGTTTTGTAATCTTTGCTTTAACTCTTTGACATGTGAAAATCTTCGAATTGTAGCCTTCTGGAAGTCGTCAGATTGTAACTTCCATCATCAGTGTTCGATGGAGACTCAGCTATCCATTGTGATTTTTAGACAGCCTACAGAACCCCCTCCAAAGTTTTCGAAAGTTCGCGGTTGACTGGGACGAATTTTCGGAATACTTTGGATCCCAAAACTTTGCTGATTAAATGTATTCCATCGTAGACTGAGTAGAGCATCTCAGGGTTTTAGGCAAATTTTGACCTACTTGTGCAATAAAACAAAGATTACAACTTTTCTGAAAATAAACACAAGATCCCGTTTTGGTGCAGTCTTGCTTGCGTGGGTCTTTAGCCTGTGACGGGGACGTCAATATCCGTGGACCGCCGGTAGATCAGATCCGTTCCGAGAAAATCGGGCAGAGCTTCGTCTATCCGTGAAGGGATATAGAAGCAGAACTTCGTCGATCTGCGTGAGATCTAGAAGTTTACAGCTCCTATCTCGGATAATCGAGATATTCGCTCTACTTAGTATCACCGCTAAGGGGCAACACTAAGGAAAAGAGAAGGGGAAAGAAGAAAAAGACTCCTCCTTTGCTGTAGACGGCTCGCTCACTCCTCGCTCCGGCAGGGCTTCGCCTAGGCTCTCTTAAATTTCAGATCTCAAGGCAGAAACTCAAGACCTGAAATTAACCAACACCAAAAGCCACAAAAATTAGGAGCCTTTTCAAATGGAGGCCTAAGGGGCCTATTTATAGGAAACCAAGAGGGGGGGGTGGTAAAAGGTGAGGACACCCCTTGGGGTGTCTCGGCCTGGCCGAGACACCCCTGGGGTGTCTTGGTTTTGCCAAGACACCCCTCGGGTGTTTCGAGCTTGCCGAGACACCCCCGGGTGCCTCAGTTCAGTCCGAGGTTCTTCCGGGTGTGTTTGCCGTTGATTCGTCGTCCCAACTCGGATTTAATTGATTTCGGATGCGTTGGAATTCTGACGAAGAGCTCTGTCAGCCCCCATGGTTGAATTATCAGTGGGGTGAACGGGACACGAAGGGCGCTGCTTCTTTTGCAGCGGTCGCGGGGTTCCCGATCAATCCGTATCCCCGTTGTTCTGAAATTCTGTTGGTTCGCATAGCTCATCGATTCGCTTCAGGCGTTTACCGACATCATTCGAACTCTTGCGAATCGGGTAGTGACGTTCATCGTCATTCGTTAACACTGAGCTGTTTGCGGGGACCTATCGGCAATTTTTGATGCCTACAGATACCCCCTCCAAAGCGTTTCGGCCTCGTTTCTTTTATAGAAGAGACCGGAATGCTTTGGATATGATTGGCCCGGCCTTCAGTCGGCATAAGGGACCTGTGGTTAGCTTCAACTCTCGGCTCCTTCGATTTTCGGTTTATCCGATGCTTTGACGAATAACCGAAGTTCTTTCGGCACTGCGTTTATCGCTTGGCCGTCATCGGAGTCTTGAATTTGCAGCTGATGAATTGAGTTTGGCTCGTGTCATTGGTGTTGACTTTGAACTACCTCCGTCACATCATGTTGACTTAGGGTTTTGGATCACCGTGTGTTGACTTTTTGTCGCAACGCGTTGACCGGCATTGACCTAGGGTTATGCGTTGACCGGCATTGACCCTTAGGGTTTTGAATCGTTATATGTTGACTTTTGTCGCAACGCGTTGACTGGCGTTGACCTAGGGTTACGCATTGACCGGCGTTGACCCTTAGGGTTTTGAATCGTCAAACGTTGACTTTTGTCGCAACGCGTTGACTGGCGTTGACCTAGGGTTACGCGTTGACCGGCGTTGGCCCTTAGGGTTTTGATTCGTCAAAGGTTGACTTTTGGATCGTCGAACGTTGATTGGTGTGGATTTTCATCCTCGAACGTTGACTTTTGTCGCAACGCGTTGACTGGCGTTGACCTAGGGTTACGCGTTGACCGGCGTTGACCCTTAGGGTTTTGAATCGTCGAACGTTGATTGGTGTGGATTTTCATCCTCGAACGTTGACTTTTGTCGCAACGCGTTGACTGGCGTTGACCTAGGGTTACGCGTTGACCGGCGTTGACCCTTAGGGTTTTGAATCGTCAAACGTTGACTTTTGTCGCAACGCGTTGACTGGCGTTGACCTAGGGTTACGCGTTGACCGGCGTTGGCCCTTAGGGTTTTGATTCGTCAAAGGTTGACTTTTGGAGTTCATCAATATCCACCCATTGGTGAAGAATTGGAGTGTTTTGGGGCTCAGAAAACAATTTAGGGGTCAAACAAGGTTCGGGGGGGTTAAAACAGACTCAAGACGCCCCGGGGGTGTCAGCTTGTTTGCGGAAAAAGTCGCTGTATTCATTGCTGCATTCATTACAACTTTGATCGTTACAATGAAATAAAAAGATAGTCTTTTTATAAGACCGGTACACAATGAAAACAAAATAAATGCAACTCCTTTCAAACAAACGCAAGAGCTGTTTGTCATCTCTTGCTTGCGTGGGTCTTTGGCCTGTGACGGGGACGTTGATATCCGTGGACCACCGGGGCAATCAGATCTGTTCTGAGAAAATCGGGCAGAGCTTCGTCTATCCGTGAAGGGATATAGAAGTAGAACTTCGTCGATCCGCGTGAGATCTAGAAGCTATAAGCGTATACCTCGGCTAAAGCGAGGTAATAGCTCTTCTTAGTATCAACGCTAAAGGCTAATACTAAGGAAAGAAGGGGGGAACGGGCGATGAAGGCTCTGATGAAGAACTCTCCTCTCCTTGTTGAAGCACACGGGCACTCTCCACTGCAGCAGGGCTTCGCCAAGCTCTCCAAAATTCCCCCCTCAAAAGCAAGGCACTAGGGGGCTATTTATAGCATTTAGGAGTAGGTAGGGGGTAGGTAGGGGGCTCAGACACCCCTGGGGTGTCTCCAGAAATCCGAGACACCCCTGGGGTGTCTCAGACTCCATATGAGGTGTTTTGTTGGTTTCCCTGTATATTCTTCGTCCGGATTCGGATTTGAGTGATTCCGGGTGCGTTGGATGCTTGACGAAGAATTCGATCCGCTCTGGTGATTGGATTATCTGTAGAGTGGCCGAGGCATGAAGGGCGTTGTCCTATTTGTGAACAGTGCCGGGTTCCCGATTGGTCCGGGTCTTGGTTGTTCCGAAACCCTATCCGCTCACGTAGCTCGCCGACTCACTTCAGTCGATCGTCGACGTCGATCGGGCTCATGTGGATCGGATAGTGACGTTCATCGTCGTTCTTTAACACTGAACCGTTCGTGGAGACCTATAGGTAATTTTCGATGCCTACACCTGTGTTGGGTTATCCCTAAGAATACTATGTGTAGTATTCTCCAGGAACTTCCCATTGATAGGCAACGTTGCCATTCTTGATACGGAATCAAGTTTTGGTTCCTGACTTCGTATTCTCCTCGAACTTCGTATCGACCCTCAGCTTTTTTGGCAAAATTGAGTCCAATGAGGAGCACATTATTTTCAACCACGTTGTTGGGTTATCCTTAAGAGTATTATGTGTAATATTCTCTAGGAACTTCCCATTGGAAATAAAGGAAGCAGTTTAACCTCATATACCCGTTGTAGGAACATGGAGAAGTAGTTTATACTCATATACTTGTCAGAGTCTTGGCAAAGCAGTTTATACTCATATACTTGTCAGAGTCTTAGAGAAGCAGTTTATACTCATATACTTGTCAGAGTCTTCGACGTTATGACACAAGTGTCAACCAAGACATAAATTCTGTCTTTTAGAATAAAACAAGTCTTGGTGGGATGAATAACCCTCCTGTGGTACGCACAGTATTTTGGGTCTGAATTTTTGTTAGCTTCCTCCTGATTTTTAATAGGTCGTAGCTTAATTTTGTTATTGTTCACGAGGTATTTGAAGATAGCTGGAACCTCATCGTCCCTGAAGGAGTACTGCTAAATTTGAGGTGACTGTTGTGGCAATTGCTATTGCGATTGTCACTGTAATGTTTGATTAACATCAACAATAGTCACTGGCGCTGTCGGTTGGCTTATCTCAACCTTCTTTCTTTTGAGAAAACGCTCAGCTTGTTCTCCGTGCATTCTCAACTCCTTCCAAGTCTTAGATGGGATAATCCCCATGGCTTCCAAAACATCGAGGGAGAGGTTGTTATGATAGGTCTGGAGTATGAATTCCTTCGTGACCGGATCTCAGTAGTTCATCGCTTTGTTTCGAAAGCATTTAACAAAGGTGTCGACTGACTCTCCGTTCTTCTGCTTCTCGCCCAAAAGAGTTCCGATTGATATTTCAGTGTCGTCATCGAAGAAGTTGCTGAGAAACAAGCTTTCCATGTCATCCCAACTGCTGATGCTCCCTGGCTTGAGGCGTCGATACCAATCGAAGGTGGCCTCGCGAAGGGTGCCTATGAATGATCGAATCATCAAAGGCTCATTACCAGAGATCATACCCAAGTGAGACTTAAAGTAGATTAAGTGTTGGAGTATGAGAGCTTTTCCCGTCGAATGGCGTGAAATTGATCAAACTGAACTTCGGCGGGTATAGAATTGACTCCTATTCTCTTGGATACGGATACAGAATACCGATCTTCTTTACCTCTTGAGCCAACATCAAGGTGTTGACCTTGTTCTCAAGCTCTTTCATCATCTTCTTGTCTTCACCTCCACCTTTCTTTGGGTGATGTTGGGGAGGATCATTTGAACCACCCCCAGTGTTATTGAGGGGTGAATCAGCAATGATGACTTCGTCCACTTCTATGTCACTATCATCTGCATCATTTTGAACGGGTGTGACAGGTGTGGTGCGACAACTAGACTCGACCCGCTGACTGGACTCAAGTGGTTGAAGTCTTTGAACCTGCAACTCTCTCATTTGCTGCATGGCCAATTCCATCTCTGTTTTCATCTCAACTCTAATCTCTTCTCGTTGCTTAGCTAGAGCTTCTTGAAGCATTTGAGCTAGTTGGTCAGGAGTGATTGTGAATACTTCTCTAGTTAGTCCTATGCAAGATGTTGTGTCATCAGAGGCGATTGCAGAGCAAGTGTATGAGAGCTCATCATCCGAAGAGATTCCTTCATGCATTCTCCTGTAGTCCCTGTGTTTGATGGCTCCTAGCTGGAGCCGAGACCTTCGTTGGGAAATTATTGGGTTGATTCTTACTCCCAGAGAAAAGTCGGGATTGGAGTCACTTGAATGTCTCTTTGACTTTTCTTTGTAGGCCATGTTGATGATAAACTCTGGGAACTCATCGTCATGGGCGAGAGATTTTTTCTTTTGGAAGCGTCTTGGTTTTGACTTTGACGCTTCAGTAGAAGGTCGCTGGAATACCGAGACTCTTCACAGACTGGTCTTGGAGCAGCTACACTCTGATAATACTATCCTGATAAGCCTCTCATATGAATAATGAGACCTTGTTTCTTGGACAGTTCTCTTTCGAGATTTACTCACACCTCTAGCTTGATAGTAAAACTCGTCAGCATGATGACCGGAGCACCCTATCATTTATTGGTGTGTCGTCTTCGAGCGATTCAAAATCACGTCAGGAGTCACGCGTTTAGAACCACCCCCTTGTGAGCGTAGGGTCTTAATAGGCTCCTGGACTTCAATGTGTACTCCCAGGCAGGCGGTGATAGGAATTCTCTTGTACACGGCACATGAATATGTACATCGAGGTGTCCTGATTTGTTTAGGGGCGGCGGGACACCTTTGAGAAGCGTTTGGCTTGATAGGAGTCTATAAACGACCCCTAGTCTGAGGAGCTACTTGGGTTTTGATCACTGGACCCAAGCTCCCTTTCACCAGTGGCGTGGCAGAAGATGGACCAGGAACGAGCATCGATGGAGGCGAAGAAGCAGTCGTGGAGGTGGTCGCCTGGGTGAGACAGCTTAAGGTGTCTCGACCTTGGGCGAGACAACTTGATGTGTCTCGGCCCACGAGACAGTTCATGCTGTCTTAACCGGTGAGACACCAAATGGTGTCTCAGCTATATGAGGCAGATCCCACTGTCTCCAAACTTGGTTTTCGTGCAAGTTTGGATTTTAGAATCCAGACTTTGTGAGATTTTGGTGGTTCTTTGGCCACTTCTTTCTTCTTCATATCTTGCATTTGTCGCACAAGAGTGTGAGCGTGCGTGTCAAGTGGGCGACGCTTCTGAATATGCTCCTCGTGAGTTGAACGAGTCCTTTTAATATAGACCCATTCATTGGCTGACGGTTTGTAGGAAACATGAGTTTCATGTCGTTGAGGCAGCTGAATCACTCGACACTTTCTTGACTCTAGATCCGCGTAATAGCGAACCCCGTCAACCTGCTCCAAGGCCTTGGCGAGCTAACGAGTGAGATGTTGGCCTGTCTCTGACGAACCTTCTTTGTCAGAGTTGGCACGATTTCATCGAACGACTCCTTGACTAAGGAGGAGTTGTTGTGAACAGAAACTCTGACTTAGTTGGATACCGGAGGGGCGTTACGAGGAGAAGTCTCAGCGACGATTGGGCGAGACTCATCACCCTGGGCCTTCATCAGATCTGAAGACCAACAAACCTTCTTTGAAGATGAGATCTTCTTGCACTTGCGGGGCGAGGTAGATTCAGAGGAGGAGGATGAAAGATACTCTTCAAACTTCTATTTGTCGAACTCATACTCGATCGCTGCATCAACTGGGATCTTGATCAGTTGCAATACTACAACATTGACAACGAGACTGTTGGCTCTCATTGTGGTTGCTAGCATGTTTGCATTGGAAATTAATTTCGTTACAGAATCCATATACAATCGTTTATCGACTTACAATAGATTCGATGGAGTGAGCCTTTTTATAAGACTTCTCACTACAAAAGAAATAAAAAGAAGATTTCCTAGAAACACTCACAGAGATTGTTTATCAATCGCTGCTTGTGTGGGATCTTTGCCTGTGCTGGGGATGCGTTAGTCCGTGGACGACCGATTCACTAATCCGGGTTGATTGTGAAGAAAGCTCGGTGTTCTTGTTTTAACTGGAAAACAAGAACAGAAGTAAATATCTCAGCGAGGTGAGATAAGTACTCTTCTCGAGATCAAAGCGATGTTTGATCTCAAGGAAAGGGGTGAAGGCATGTAGATCTCTCTAAATCTTCCTCTTTATGCACAAAGTTCGCCAAGATCTCACCTTTCTCTCTGAAATTAGTGGGTATCTGTTCTCAAAACGTCAGCACCCGCCTCCACTGTCATTACCCGCCATAAATGCATGGGGGTATTTTTAGGCTTCAAACGCCATATCTGAGGATAAGAATTCATAATTTGGATGTATCTGCAGTTAGTAACAACTTTCCCGTGTTTGAGGATGTTCCCAAGGTAGTTAGGAATCCAGTGGATTGTACGAATCATGAGAAATTATCGAAAAACGTGTTTTGGGAGTTCACTTGTGAGACATAATGTGTGTCTCGCATGCGAGACACCCTTTGGTGTCTCGAATTGCAAGACACACTATAGTGTCTCGAAATTCGAGACACCTCTGAGTGTCTCAGATTTTGAGACACCTGAGTGTGTCTCGTTCCGTTGTTTTGTCGTCTCGCGCGCTTCGTCGCTTTCTCATTTCGTCGTTTTGTCGCTTCATTTTTTGTATCGAACGATCTCTCTGACTTAGATAACGACGTTCTTCATCTTCTCTTCGCCTCGAGCAGCATTCGAAAACCTATAGGTAATTTTTAATGCCTACAAATACCAATCAACTAGTTACTTAGGAGTATGAATTTAGGGTATGTATTTGATTCAAGATTTTATTATGGTCGATTATTTGCAAAGGGTGTTTGAAAATACTGATTATTTATAAAATAGTAATATTAACTGGTAAAATTACTAGCAGTCTAAGCAATTGATATTTGAACAGTAAGTATGAACAGTAGAAAAAGAGAAGTAATATTAATTACACAGTATTTCTAATGAACAATAAAATATGAACAAGATATATTATGAACAGAACAATTTAATTTTTATTTTTTTTCCCTTTGTTTTCCTCTTTTGGAAAATTAGTTAATTTCCTTGAATTTAAAATAGTAACAAATTAACAGATAAATTAATTACAAGTTAAAAGCATTTAACAGTAATTAACAGTTAACAGATAAACAATTAAAATAAATTAACAGTAATTATTCACAAATTAAAATTATTTCGGATGAACAGATAATAATTATTGACAATAATTTTGGATTTAATAATTAAAAGCTTGTAAATCCACGTTTACTAAAGCTGTGCACCCGTTTGAACTTTCCGCAAAACTCTACTCACGTTCTACAAACGTGCGCACGTTCTAGCCGTTGCTATTATCAAGTCAAAAGATACGTGTAAAAATAAAAATTGAAAAAATGGCGACGTAGGCGGGTGTGCACGTTATCCAAAGCCCAAGCAAATTGAATGACCAAAACACCTCCTCTAGGGGACCCTCAAAGGGTAAAGAGAAGAGAACCAATTTAAACACCTACCCATTCATTACACTAGGCAATGTGGGACTATTGTTTAAAGGCAAATTGCCTTTTTCTACCAAGAAAGCCAACATTGATGCCCACCAAAGATCCCCTTAAACTTTCAATTAACGCCCTTCATTTGAAACTAACAAAAAACTAAATGGCAAATGGCTAAACTGGGGAAATTTTTCTGTAGGAACATTTTAGTCATTTCCATTATGTCCGTCGGAAAATTCTGAAGTTTAATATATGAAATAAAAAAGGAAAGTTCAGGGGTTTTGTCAAGAAACGTTTACAGAATTTAACGTAACCCCCAAAGTTTAGGGGTGGTTTGTGAAAATATCCAAATCAATACCTCGTGTCCTTTTCTCGCTCTCCGCTCTCCCTCCCCCGGCTCCCCTTCACTAAAAAGCCCTACAGAGCCACAACAGAGGCCCAACTCCCTTCTCAATGGAGCAACAACGGGAAATCAAACAAGAAGAAGAACCCAATCCCCTCTTCAACTTAGCCCCAACAATGGAAGAAGAAGATCCTCTTCCAACTTTCACGTCTCTTCTCGGTTACACCACCAACTGCAATAACACCATCAGCAACAGCGACTGGTACTTAACTGAACCTCTCCAAAACCATCAAGAATCCTTCTCCTCTCTCCTCTCTACAAACCCTTTTGGCTTGGACCCATTTGGGCTCAGCGCTCCCCTCAGCTTCACTGATCTAAACCCAATAGCTCAATTTCAAACGACCCATTTGCCTGAAACTGGTTTTCAAGCGTTTGAAACCCCTAAATTTGTTAATGGGTCCAAGTTTGTGAGGCCTGCTGAGGCTAATCCTTCGATTGGTGCTCAACCCACGCTGATTGGAGAGGAGAATGAGGAAGAGGGGGTTGAGGATGGGAGCTTTGATGGGTCTGGGTTGAATTGTGAGTTTGAGGAGAATGTGAAGAGCTTGGACAACAATGAGAGTAATGAGAGGAGGAGGAAGAGGAACGGGGCGGCTCCGGCGAAGAATCTGATGGCTGAGAGGAGGCGGAGGAAGAAGCTGAATGATAGGTTGTATATGCTGAGATCTGTGGTGCCTAAAATCAGCAAGGTGAGAGACACAGTGCTTAATTCTCTTTGCTTTAGATGTTGGGATTTGAGTTTGTAGCAAATTTTTTGGTTGCATTTATAATGAGTTTACAATCTTATGTTTCATGTGGCTTTGGGGTTTGATGCTCGGGAGGTTAAGTTGAAACTGTGATTGTTCAGAGTGATTATTTTTGCCCATAATTTTTTTTTCTTCATCAAGTAATTTATGTGTCATTGTTACGAGAAAGAACAACAAAAATAAAAGCAAATTAGAGCATCAAGCACTCTCCATTGCAGTTACCGAAAAATGTTTTGAAAGATTCTTGCTCTCTGGTAATTGGTGATGGGTTCCTTTAGTTGTTTTTAGGAATTCTGGGTAGTTGGCAAGGGTTGCGTGAAAACATAGAATTGTGAGCTTAACATTTTGGTGGCAAGTCAATTCCATTCTTTGAACTAGAACGTGATTAAGTTTCTGCTACATTACATTGTTGCTAATGTTCACCTATTATCAGTAGGTCTATTTTACGGATCAATTTGATCTCTTGCTGTTAGTATCCTAAGTTCTCTTCAACTTTTATGATGAGCTTTTATATGCAATGAGGATTAATTCTTGGTAATTAGTAGTTCTATCAGATTGCTTACAGGCCTCTGGTGTTCAATAGATTTGCGCTGGAGAACACTTGTGAAGTCCTCCTTGATCCTATGTGATTTTCTATAGAGAGGTCTATACAGGACTTTCGTTCCCCTTGCCAATGCCAGTTTCAATTCTTACTTATCTGAAACCTGGTTGGCAAAATTTGTTGCCAAACTAGTCAATAATACTGAATTGTTGGTAATGTGCATACTTTTGCTTAAATAAAATCTGGTTGCTGAATTTGTAATGCTACAACAAGTTTGTGTTGGTTCAATCAGCTTGGTCTGTTCACAGGCAGAGCCAGAAATTCTATGCAGGTTGTGCACGGTACAAGTCCACTAATAATCATAGAATGCATTAATTTTTTTAAGAGAAATGATATCAACATGATATCGGGATATTAACCATAAATTGTATCTATAATGCTGTCATTTTAATATAAGCTATTAAACAATATGAAGGATCATTGTTTTTATGACAAATAATATCAACATGATATAAAGATATGAACCAAAAATATATCTATAGAGCTTTCATTTTAAGATAGACTATTATACATATAAAGGATCATTTTTTATAAAATTATTTTTTGGAAACTAGCAATGACTATTTTTTTCTTATTGAATTTGGTAATTCTTTAAGCCATTCATATGATAATAGTTAGTTCCAACTACAGGTCAAACAAAAATAGGTAAGTGCAAAGTGAAATTACAAAAAGATGCATGTCAATAGGACTTAAATTAATAATATTGATCAGTAATTGAATTTGAGAAAGAGGCATATGGTTTTTTTAGTGAGATAGCAAACTCATGAGTCTTCTTAAAAGAGGATAACAAATTATTGTAGCACCGAAAATAATTACTTAGGTTAGGAGAATGCATGTGGTGCCCAAAAATTGATGTTGGACATGTGCCCCACCTTAACCATACTTGGCTTGCCCTCTACCTGGAAGATGGTGAGGTGAATTAGCGAATACCAATTCTAGCTTCTCTTCCATGGCTAGTTTTATTTTTTAGATTGTTGTTGATACATGAAGCATATTACATCTCTCTTTCATAGCTTTTGTTTGGTAGTTGTACACATACATTTCTGAAAAACGAATTTAGTTTCCCTAGTTTCAGCAAAGGTCAAACAGTGTCATAGTCATACCATTCATTCCCTTGTTGGGTTTTCTGAAGCTCTCCTATTAGGGGCTGTTTGTTTGCCTAAAAAAAGAGGGAAATCAAAGAATAGGAAACCTATTTATAAGAAAAATTATTTTGAGATTATTTGGTTGGCTAAAAAAAAAGGAAATCAAAGAAAGAGAGATGAGTTGTCACATTATTATTGGATGGTGTGAGTGATTTTTTAAGAAAATTTGTTTTGAGGTTGTTTGGTTGGCTAAAAAAATAAGGAAATAAATTATAAGAAACCTATGTATTGTAATAGGTTCTTTTCTTGTGTTTGGTTCATTCATAAAAATAAGACAATAGATGAGATGAGATGAGTTGTCATTATATTATTGGATGATGTGACCCACACTTAAGGATTCGATTTCCTAGCTTTTTTGGAGGAAATGGATGGAAATAAAATGTTAATGAGATAAGATGAGTTGTCACCATATTATTGGATGATGTGAGTGACTTTTAAAGATGAGATGTGATGGAGATGAGGTGAGTTGGATGATGTGACCAATTTTTTGTGTTTGGTTTATTTTTAGGAGATGATATGAAATGAGTTGTGGGATGAAAATAATATTTTATTGGATGTTGTTGTGAGTTTTAGGGATGGAAATGGATGAAAATAATATTTTATTGATTTCCATGTACCCTTTTTCTTTTCTTGATTTTTAGGAAACCAACCAAACAGCCCCTTAGTTTAACTCTTCTGGATGTTTGGCTTACGGGAGAGTCTGTTGATGCTTTCCCTAAAGAGTATAGCTATGCAATAGATGCAGTTTCAATATAGTACTAGTATCACAAGTTACACAGATTTTGGGACCAAAAGAAGATAAAAAAACAAGTTCAGTCTTCCTGTATAAATCTTCCAGTTTCGTGTAACTGCCTCATAGACTGAAAATTTGGCCAAAATTATTGAGAGGATGGAAAGTTTTTAGGAAGTGGAGAACTTTGTTTCTACCATTCTATGTTGTCTCTAATCAATATTATTATTTCTTAATTTGTAAAGGATCATAAGATGCCAATCCAAGAGTTATTGTATATTTCTATGATATACATGATTGCTTTTAGTTCTTTGTGCTAATAAGTATTTCCTATGGTATTGATAATATGTAATTGTCTTGTTGTGACAGATGGACAGAGCTTCCATTCTCGGTGATGCGGTTGAATACTTGAAGGAGCTTTTGCAAAAAATCAATGACCTGACCAATGAGCTTGAGTCTACATCTTCTAGCCCTTCTGTTCTTCCTACTGATACAACAAGCTTTCAACCTCTAACACCCAGACCACTCACTTTGCCATGCCGTGTGAAGGAAGACCTTAGCCCAAGTCCTAGTCCCTTGCCAAGCCCTATTGGCCAGCCAACAACGGTTATATCTCATGCCATTTTTTTTATCTTTTCTTTTCATCATTACTTTAATTAGGTCAATGTTTTGTTGTTCTATTGACTTCTTTCTAATAGAAGGTTTCTCTTGCTCATCACTAAATATCTGTTAGGTTTTTGGTCATCGCAAATTGTCAAAACCAACTAAGTTTTTTCCTACAACTTCACCCGTATTTAAAAGAGTTTTAAGTACTAATGCTGCCCCTATACTATGAGGGTGTTCCACTTACATCACCCAAACTAGGGTATAAGCACTTAGGCCCCCTGAAGTCGAAATGAGAATTATTTCAAGTTAGGTTGACATGTCATGCTGGGGCCATTGTTAATGTTAACAACACAGTGGAAAGACAATTCACAAATTGGGTATAAAAGGAGCAGGAAACCAGAGAAACAATTACAGAGAGACATGTTTAACAAGGTTCGACAAATCATACAATTACCTACGTCCTCAGATAGAACCAGACGAAGATTCCAGTACTATCAATACACGATGACAACCAATCTCTCGAACCCCAACCTCACCTCTCTGTTGTCTCTGGATACAATAAAAGAATAGGGTGCTGACGAATCGTGACGATAGACATTTATAGCACAGAGTCTCTGTCTACAGGGTTGAAAATACAAAAATACCCTCACCACACAATCATATACTAGAAAATTTTTCCTGGGTTGTGCCCCCTAACACTACCACTGATTGGTCATTGGGACACCCCCATAGTCGGGGTGCAATTCTATAGGCTTTCAATTCTGGGTCGCGGTGATGTGTGTTGTCCATGTGAATCATGCTCAACAAAACAACAATATGAATCATATGAACAATATCATACAAAACATCACCCCCCGTGTAATTAAATAAACTTAAACTTTAGTTAAAAAATTTCGCAGAAAAGATCTTGAGAATTACATAAGATTCAAATCAATCACAAAATGTGTTATGTACATGATACTTACAAGAGATAAGCATGCTGTATTATATGAACAACATCTTTAAAACATCAGTTCTCTGCGTAATTATATAAACTCAAAACTTTATTCTAAAGATGATAACCAGTCTAATAAAGCTTTGTTGGCGAGCTCAGGAACCTCATCATGAGGACAATGCCCAGCTTGCAAATTCACAACAGAAGTCTTTGGATAGAACTTTTTGCAAATTCAAAACCGAAACCGAACCGAACCGAACCGAATTTCGGTTGGGCCGAATATTCGGATGAAGGGGAAAAAATCTGGATCTGGATGAGAGTTTTGAGCATCCGAAAAATTCGGATTGGATGCGAATTGGGCATAAAACCGAACCGAACCGAATATGCCCAGTCCTAAATATGATGATAAATTACCTTCTCAGTTTGACTGGGAGAAAAACACTAAATTTCCCTCTCGATTGAAGGCAAAGAAGTAACGTCGTCTGGGATTCTGGGGGTAATAAAAAGGTTTAGAGGGTATTAGTGGTTGTATCACCACAGTATAAAGGGTGGATTCACAATTAACCCTATTCAAATTGTCTAGATCACTATTCGTGTACAAGACATGGATTCTAGGACCCATCACACATGCTAGATCACTATAAGTGTACGAGATATAGATTTTATGACCCATCACACATAATCGTAACTTGTTGCATAAATGACTGGCACCAAGATCTTTTTCCAATTCCACCACTACAATTTTTTTAATGTTAGAAAGACCTGGAGCTTCGGGCTTATATGTGAATGTTCTCTGCATACACAGGTGGAAGTAAAGATGACAGACGACCAAGCAGTGAATATCCACATGTTATGTTCTCGAAGGCCCGGTTTGTTGCTCTCAACATTGAGGGCTCTGGATGCACTTGGACTCAACATCCAACAGGCAGTTATCAGCTGTTTCAATGGGTTTTCTCTCGATGTTTTCCAAGCTGAAGTAAGGGTTTAGCTTCTTTCATTGTCCACAAGCTATCTCACCTTCAAACTTTTTGGTTCATAACAATATATTTCCTCCTTTTTTCAGCAATGTAATGATGGTTCATGTGCGTTGCCTGAAGACATCAAATCTGTGCTTTTGCATTCTGCTGGATCTCATGGTACGCTGTATTAGAACTGAGATTGAACAGTCTTTGTGAGAAATGTTTGTGCGCTAACTGTACCCCCCTCCTCTGATGATGTTAACAAGTGACAATGTTAACTTATGGGAACCTGTAATGACCGTCCGAATAGGTGTTTGTGTTAATTTAAATTTATATATAGGTTGATTTACAATTATTTTTTTTGGCTAATTGCTTTGTCTCGATTTCTTGCAGTGGTATATTATGGTGATTCTTATTATTAATTTTTCATGGTTGTTATGGTTATTATTGATTTATTTGTTCGATGTACCTTTGTGGATTTACCATTGATTTATTTTTTTGTGATGATGGATCTTCATTGCCATGCTTATTTGAGGTTTGCCTTTAGGAATATTTAACCGTCGAGCATCCAGAAGGTTGTACTGTCAATTGGAAAAAGAACTGCAAGGGCGGGGAGCTTTGTTCGATTTTATGGTTCTGGTTTGTCAAAATATGGTTTTGATGTAATGAATTCTAATTTGAAACCGAATCCATTCAGTTTGACTGTGATTTTGCATTAGCAATAGATAAAAGTTTTAGATTGGTACATGTTCAAACTGTGATTTTGCATTAGCAATAGATAAAAAGTTTTAGATTGGTACATGTTCAAATATGTTTAGACTCATGAATCGATTAATTTTTTTCGAGTTAATGTGGATCAAGGCCAATTAGATTAATAAATTCCGAATCTTTGCAACTTAATATAGGAAAATATTCTAAATTTGTCGTCAACATTGTGATCACATTTTTTTCTTTAGAGAATATGTATTCTTGTTGCTTAACTCTGGACATCAATTTTATATTATCCAAAGAGCTCGTTACTTGCCTAATCTCTTGTATAATTAGCTCTCCTTGTTTCCCCGTTGCAATTTTCTTTCATGAACTTCCTCGAGTATCATTCACAAAGTTTATAATTAAGAATCTGAAGTACATAAAGGTAACTTTGTCCAAAACAAGTAACGCGCATGACAACTACGTATAGAGTCG
Organism: Asparagus officinalis; assembly: GCF_001876935.1. NCBI lineage: Eukaryota > Viridiplantae > Streptophyta > Magnoliopsida > Asparagales > Asparagaceae > Asparagus > Asparagus officinalis. Next base: position 35,415,757 of record NC_033795.1, read on the forward strand.
ATAGATATAAACATGGGTAATTTAGACTTTCTATTTATAATGTAAACGTCTTTAGCAACAACTTTCAATAGTTCATGGTATATTTCTGCAGTTTGAGAGCTCACGATACCTTTCTCGAATGAAAAAAAGTCGATGCTAGTTTTATAAAGAAAAAAAAACACCAATATCCATGATAGTTTTGTGGAACGTGCCCTGGAACTTATGGTGATACTCTATAGTCTATAGTGTGCATGTGCACTGTACACTGAAGAAAATTCCTAAACTAGTCGACTAGGTTCATGTTACCTACTGAACATTATCAGACTGTTGAACGTAAAAATTGATTCAATGTCAGGTGTGGAAAAATATACCATCATCCAAACAAGTAAGCTTTTTCGAAAAATAATGTCTGGATCTTTTTGCTGAGACAACAAATTAATGATTCTGAATTGGGTACTATAAGCAGAATATTGAATGTGAAAGTAGATTTTAGCGGAATGAACTCAGGGAATAAACTCAGGGAACGATTGGAGCTCTTCAAATATAAAACGAAATGATTCTGGTTACGTACGAAGGGATCCGAAGGACTGATGGTCAGTGCTTTGATTGCATGAAGCCAAGGGATTCTGATCAGTTCTTCCTGGCCCAGCCTTGATGAGATTCTTGGGTTCTCTGCATTTTGTTTGGCTCGAAAACGTACTTTCCTGGGCCGGTTTCAATTATTTGTTTCACTGCAATTAATTGTTGTGCGCAGCGGAAATCGTATCACACGAACGGATTGAGATCCTCTACTCATGGATCCCCTCCTAATATTTCCTCATAAGATCTTGGCCATCAATCTATCCATGGACGGCCAAGATCTCCTCATGAGGAGAAGTAGGAGGGGGAGGAGGATGAGATCTTGGCCGTTCATGGATAGATTGATGGCCAAGATCTCCTCATTAGGAGATATTAGGAGGGGATCCATGAGTAGAGGATCCCAATCCCACACGAACAAGGATGAGGAAGATCACAACCAAACAAGCACAAATCATAACCGCAGCAAGAACACACAAGTTTTAGGTGGTTCGGCAAGTTGCCTACGGCCACGGGGCAAGGAGGGGGAGTTCTTACTATTAGAAATCAAGAGAATACAAATAGTATTACAAATCTCACCAAAAACCCTCAAACAAAGCTCTCTAGATCTCTCACAAATCTTCCACAATAGGATGCAACAATCCTCTCTCAAAGCTGCTCAAAAACGTCATTGCTTAACCCTAATTAATCAGGTTTAGGGTTATATACTAACAACAAACGAAACAGGTCAAATCCAAAACCCAGCTTAGAACCCGATTGGCGGTCGACCGCGGCGGTCGACCGCACAGCACTCGATTGCTACAGGGTCCTCACGGTCGACCGCAGCGGTCGACCGAATCAAAACACAAGACAAAAATCCCTTACAGGGTCCGCGCGGTCGGCCGCGACAGTTAACCGCCTTCAGGTCTAGATCCTCCTACACTCTCGTGCACGTTTCTGGTCGACCGACGCTGACTCGCGGTCAACCGCCAAGCTGCCTGGCACTTTTACTGGATTTTTCTTGCGCAATTCTTCGTCGTGTTCGCCAATCCTTCAAATCTCCACCTCGGGGAAGTTTCTTCCAAAACTGAGCCGACACCAAAACATCCAAATGTCCCACTTGTTGCATCTAGTACGAAGTGGAATCACGATAACAGACTCAATCCACAATAAGTTGGGAACCCAAAAGAGAGCTCAAACAATCTCCCCTATCAAAATCAACAAATCCAACCGGTTGCATTGAAAAGACTGCCTACGTATCCTATTGTCCAAGGAATCAAGCCGAACGTAGCTCACCCAAATGGCCTCCAAAGGCCCTCAACGTTGAAGAATGTTCAATAGCTTCAAGCAATGACCAAATTTCACACCTGAAATAACTTTGGTTAACATATCCGCAGAGTTGACCTTCGTGTGGATCTTCTCCAATATGACGTCTCCATCATCCAAAACATCACGAACAAAATAGAATCTGACATCAATATGCTTCATACATGCATGATAAACCTGGTTTTTCACCAAATAGATAGCCAACATGCTATCATGATATACCCGAAGGGTCTCTTGTGCAATCCCCAAGTCCTACAACAATCCACGCAACCACAAAGCCCCTTCACAGCTTCAGTCATGCCTATATACTCCACCTCTGTAGTAGAGAGAGCTTTTGTAGACTGAAGTATACATCTTTAACATACCGATGCTCCTACAAATGTAAATACATATCCTGAAGTAGACCGACGCTTGTCAAGATCCCCCGCATAATCTGAATCCACGTAGTCAATACAATCATGTCCTATCTTCTCATTCTTCTAAAAGATCAAACCAAGATCCATAGTGCATTTAACATACCGTAGAATCCACTTTACGACCTCCCAATGACTCTTCACGGGGTCATGCATGTACCTCGATACCATGCTCACGGCCTATGACAAATCTAACCTCGTACACACCATAACATTCATCACGCTACCCACCGCACTGGCATATGGAACCTTCGACGTGTAATCTCTGTTCTCAACTGAAACAGGTGACATATTAGATGAAAGCTTGAAGTGGGGAGCCAATGGAGTGCTAACTACTTTTGCATTACCATCAAAGCTGAATTTCTTCAACATCTTCTACAAGTAACTCCTCTGTGTAAGCTTCAATCTCCCCTTCACCCTGTCTCTCTCGATCTCCGTACCCAATATCTTCTTAACTTCTCCACGATCATTCATCTCAAACTCGGATGGCAACTCCTATTTTAACTTTCGAATAGCCAAAGAATTTCTAGAAGCAATAAGCATATCATCAACATATAATAACAAATATATGTACTCACCATCCTGTAGCTTGTGCATGTAAATACATGGGTCATATGTGTTCCTCGTGTACCTATGGCCAATCATAAAGCTGTCGAATCTCTTGTACCATTATCACAATGATTGTTTCAAACCATAAAGAGACTTCTTTAGCTTGCACACTAAATCCTCCTTTTCTACAGCTTTAAATACCAAGGGTTGTGTCATATAGATTTTTTCATCTAAATCTCCGTATAGAAAGACTGTCTTAACATCCATCTGGACCAAATCCAAATCCAGCTACGCCATCAATGCTAATAAAATATGAATCGAAGAATGCTTCACAACGGGTGAAAATACCTCGTTGTAATCAACGCCCTCAAGCTGTGTATATCCCTTGGCAACCAATCTGGCTTTGAATCGAATGTCCCCAATAGAAGATCCATCCTTCTTTGCATATACCCACTTGCAACCAATAGCTTTCTTACCCTTAGGTAGCTTTACAAGTTCCCAAGTGTCACTCTTCTGAAGAGACCGCATCTCCTCCTTCATAGATTCCCTCCACCTGATCGAATCAGAGCTAGACTCTGCCTCCCTGAATGTAGAAGGAACCACATCATCAACGGCCTCCACTGTTAATGCATATGCGACTATGACATTATTATATCTAGCTGGCCGACGAATCACCATTCTAGGTCTATTTGCTATAATGGACTCCTGAACAAGATCCTGCTCCTGAGTCTCACCATCCACTGTATCCTCTATATGCCCGGCTGTCATCCCATCTCCTTCCAGTATCATCTTTGTAGGAGTCTTAATGGATACAATACTATCTGAAATGGGTGGAGTCACATCATCTTTCACCTGTTGCGATATCTCTCGAATATGGTTTTCCTCCACCTGCTGAGGAACTTGAGGCCTCATCATGTACGCCTCATTAAATATGATATCTCTGCTAATGACTATCTTCTTATCCTATGGATCCCGTAACTTGAATCCTTTTACTCCTTCTCTAAATCCCATAAAACTGCTTTCCTCGCCCTCAAATTCAATTTATCATCACTGACATGGTAATAAGCAAGACACCCAAATATCCGAAGCGACTCATAGTCACTAGTCACCGAATCAGACCAACGCTCCATAGGAGTCTTCCCTTGTATCACAGTGCATAACAACTTGTTCACAAGATAGCTCACATAAATCAACGCCTCAGCCCCAAAAGGATCTAGGCAATCCACTCTTTGCATCATACATCATACCTTCTCCAGCAAGGTACGGTTCAATCTCTCAGTTACCTCGTTCTGTTACGGTATCACTCGAAATGTGAAGTGCTTGCCTAATGCCGTGATCACGACAAAACTGTAGAAATGTATCACTCTTATACTCTTCACCGTTATCTGAACAAAGAGTCTTCACCTTTCTACCTGTATACAGCTACACTTTCTTCTTCCACTCCACAAAAATATCCAGGATCTCATGTTTATACTTCATAGGGTATACCCAATTCCTCCTAGAACAGTCATCAATGAAAGTGATAAAATAGTTGGTCCCACCAAATGATGTCTGCTTGGAAGGACCCTAAACATCTGTGTGAATATAATCTAATATACATTGGGTATTGTGAATAGCGGTACCAAACTTCACTCTAGTCTTCTTCCTAAATATACAATGCTCACACAGCTTCATCTTGTAGGTCTTAGCACCTTTCAATAGCCCATGTTTCACCAATGACTGCAGTGACTTATCTCCTGTGTGTCCAAGTCTTATGTGCCATAGGGTGGTAGTATCCTCCTCTGTAGTGATAGAAATTATCAAACCCCCTATAACTATCTTGACCTTCAAGTAGTATAGGTTATTTTTCCTGACACCTCGCATCACCATCATATAGAACCCTTCGTGATCTTCACAGTAGCATTCTCTAAGGTCACCCGATAACCCGCTGCTTCCAAAGTACCAAGAAAAATAATGCTCTTCGTCAACTACGACACGAACCTCACTTATTTTAACTCCCTAACCATATCATCATGCATCCTGATCCGGACTGAACCAATACCACCAATAGGGCATACATGGTCATTATTCATAAGCACAACATCTCCTCTTTCCATCTCCTTAAAGCTAGAGAACCAATCCCTTCTAGGGAAAATGTGATATGTGACTCCTGAATCCAACATCCACTCTGTAGAGTCGGCATAGAAAACCAACGGTAGTGCAGGGCATGAACAATCTGAAGAATCTAAATCTGAATGCTCACTAACAGCTTTTGTAGAATTCACTTCTGAAGCTTGTACAACTTTTTCCTTGTTCTTCCCAGCTTTATTCTTCAACTTTGGGCAGTCAATCTTCCAATATCCCTCTTCTTTACAAAAAATGATATTGATTTCTACCAACACTCTTATAGCCACCTCTATTCTTCGATTTTGAACGGTTGACTTGGCGATGGTTTGGACTACGGCTTCGAACTGCTAATGCATCTCCCGACATCTTCTCGAAGGGTTCGCCATCACTCTTACTCAACTCATAATTCACGAACATTGATGTCACCTCCTTATAGATAACAGTAGTTCTTCCATTGATCATTATGAGAATGAACATACCATAATCATCCTCGGGCAATAAACACAAAAATAGCATCGCCTTGTCTTCATGCTCAACTATGATGTATACATTGGTCATATCTAAAAGTAGCTTCATGAAGTTGTTTACATGCTCCCTAATGAAAACTCCCCTCTTCATCTTGAACTAGTAAAACCTCTTCTTCAAGTAAAGTCGATTCTCAATGCTCTTAGTAAGGTACTTTTTATTGAGCGTTTCCCACAATCTTTTCGTCGACGTCTCGTTCATCACATCATAAATAAGATCCGACGTCAAGCATGACCGAATAACTCTACAAGTCTTACTATTCATTTTCTTCCAAATATTATCCTCTATATCAGTGGGTTTCTCTTATAACTCAAGAGTCTCCTTCAAATTCTGTGCATCCAACGCATCCATCACCTAGCACCTCCACAAATCGAAATTGATCTTGTCGTCGAACTTCGGAGCATAAATCTTCGTATTATTAATGCTCAGACTCTGTATCGCCTTCGTAAGAGACGAACTTGATGTGATTGATTCTCCAATGTTATCGATCTAACTCTTTAAATAGAAATTCTTCAGCAAATCCTTCAAACAAGCCCCAAGCCAAACCCAAAGCTCTGATACCAATTGTTGTGCGCAGCGGAACTCGTGTCACACGAACAAGGATGAGAAAGATCACAATCAAACAAGCACAAATCACAACCACAACAAGAACATACAAGTTTTACGTTGTTCATCAAGTTGCCTGCGTCCACGGGGCAAGAAGGGGGGAGTTCTTACTATTAGAAATTAAGAGAATACAAATAGGGTTACAAATCTCACCAAAAACCCTTAAACAAAGCTCTCTAGATCTCTCATAAATCTCCCACAATAGGATGCAACAATCCTCTCTCAAAGCTGCTCAAAAACGTTATTGCTTAACCCTAATTAATCAGGTTTAGGGTTATATACTAACAGGAAACAAAACAGGTCAAAACCCAAAACCCAGCTTAGAACCCGATTGGCGGTCGACCGCGGCGGTCGACCGCACAGTACTTGACATGATATAAAATTGCTACAGGGTCCTCACGATCAACCGCGACAGTCGATCGAATCAAAACCCGAGACAAAAATCTATTACAGGGTCCGTGCGATCAATCGCCTTCAGCTCCAGATCCTCCTGCACTCTCGTGCACGTTTCCGGTTGACCAACGCTGACTCGTGCTCGACCGCCAAGCTGCCTGGCAGTTTTCTTGGACTTTTTCCTATGCAATTCTTCACCGTGTTCACCAATCCTTTATTAATAACTGCAGTTACAAAAAGATTTTTACTTGCAGTGAGGTCCATCTCTTACGCAGATATAGAAGGAAATCACGGTCATAACCTTTTAAAATTAATGACTCCAATGGCGGTCAACCTCCAAAGGAATAAAAAAAACTGATAACCCAAATTTAAAATATGTAACTACGATTGCAAGTGTAAGTTTAGGAAGAAAAAAGAAAGAAAGAAAAATATTGAATCAAACAAATATAACTGCAACTGTATGCGGTAGAAATTGCAACAATTATGGTTGCATGTAACTGATCCTGGTATTTTAGTGTGGGTACATGGTAGGTTTGACATCTCTAGGTTTATCTTGGACTGCAGCCATGTGTGAAAATAAAGGCGCCACAGTGATCGATACCAAGAGGAGTGGCGTCGGTAGTAAAGCCTAGGAAGAGATAGTAAAACCGAGCATTTGAGGGAGACGACATGTGAGGACCAACACTTGAGGTGGGAGTTTGTGTGATTATATTGTGAGAGTTGTAGAGTTTTCGATGAGCTAGAAAACCGAGATTATGTAGAGAAGTTCCGGCTGATATAGTGGAGTTCTCCTCGAGAATGGGGAGCGGAGACATAGGTCGGAAAGACCGAACTCCGTGATCATATTGTGTTTTGAGTTTGCCTTGGCGTACTTATTTTTGTGTTCATCCTATATCGTCATTGTCTCATTGTTTAATTTGCCCACTATATTGTTTTCTCTTGTTTATATATTCTTGCATATATCTCATTGTGTATCTCATTGCTAGGATATTGAATTAGAAGTTTTAAATTGGCAAAAAATCAGATTAGATTAGTATATTACCCTATTCACCCACCTCTAGGGTAATTTTAGTTGTTATCAGAGCTTGGTACTCTTGATTAGAGGTTTAACTGCCTAAAGTTAAAGATCCAAGTTATCATATATTGCTAATCTTGATTTTGATTTATTTGTATCTTGCTTGCATATACATATATATATCATAGACATGCACGATGCACCTAATTTAGGCTATGATATAAATGTTGCTCCTTCTTTTAATGCATTCCCCTATGCTCGATGATGTTTAGATTTAAAATATTTGTTAGATCTAAAAATAATGGTTTGTGTGAAGTCATTGATCATGCTTATATTGTGTCCACTTTAGAAAAATCCAAGTGGAGCAATCATGATAAGAAGATGTTTACTATAAACAAGTTGGTGTTAGAATTTATACTCAATGCTTTTGATACATTCACTTCTAACAAACTAACAAACTTGTTTCTTTTGATAGTGGCTATTTATTATGGAAACATATAGAGGCATGTCAGGACAACTTGGAGAAGATCCAACGGATTCCGACAGATTCTACTTCAATTGATATTGGAGCTTTATCATGAACGCGGCCACTAGGCGATAGCCCTAGTATGGTGCAGTTCCGAATCTTATAACAATTTATCTAGTGATGAACTTGCCTGTGCATCTAAAAGATTATTGCATACCTATACCAAATTACATAAAAATTTTATTGATTTGAAAAGCAAGCATGTAGAACTTAAATTCGATCATGAGAAGTTAGCTTCCAAATTTGATATTATTGCTCAAGAAAATGTTTTACTTAAAGAAAACAATGATAGATTGAATTTAGAAAATAAAAATTTGATATCATCTATAGCTAGCTTATCTCATGAAAAGAACAATGTCATGTTAGAAGTAGAAGCTAGTAAAAATCAATTGGATATTCTTGTAAATGATTCTAGTTGCTCTACTTCTAATAATAATACTTGTATGCATAATGATGAGCTGAATCATGTTAAGGATCATATATCATCTTTAGATTCAACCCTTAAAACATGTATTGTTAATAATAATAAGCTTATGGACTTGTGTACAAAGTCCCGTGTAAAAACTTCCAAGTCTTCTACACACTATGCACACGTGTATAACAAAATTTACAAGTGTACTATTTACGACCGTAAAGGCTATCTTACTAATTTTTGTTATAATGCACAAAATGCCACCAAGTCTAAAAATGTTGATCCTTGTGCATCCCATCAAGCTTCATCATCACATGCACATACACATGCACATACTCATAAAGTTCATCATAGGCATGCTCATGTGTTAATGTGATATTTATGGTCATTTTGGCCATTTGGCAAAATATTATTTTGATTTGAAAAAGGTTTCACATTTGCCAAATGTTTCTAAAGGACCACATAAGTTTAAATGTGATTTTTGTGGTAGATTTGGTCATTTGGTAAAGTTTTGTTTTGATTTGAGAAATTGTTCAAACTTGCCAAATTTTTTGAATAGGCCATATTTGTTTGATAATGTTTTACATTTGCAAAATGCTTCAAATAAATCACATTTGTTTGCAAATGTTCTACATGCACACCCTTATTGTTTTCATTGCACCTATTGCGCGCAATCGGAAGGGTCATTTGCATGAATATTATTTTGATTGTGTTAGTGCACAAAATGTGCCTAAAAGGGATCATAACCCTAGGGCTTGGAGCTTTAATGATAGGGGTCATGTCCCTAGACTCTTTGGTACCAAGAGTAATCGGATACCAAAACATGTTTGATCTTTAAAAAAAATTATAGCTTTTAGTTTTTCATGTTCTTATAGATGATTTTTATTTGAGATTTTTGCAAACAATTTTTAAAATGTTTAAAAGAATGTATTATTCTCTCTCTCTCTCTGTTCAGGATTCTTAAATGTTTTGTAGTCTTGGTTTGAACTATGTAGTTTTTGATTTATTTTGGTGTGAGAAATGTGTTTGTGCTTATGAAATCGTTATAAAACACTTTTATGATGATATTTATGTGTTTGAGCTTGTGAATCATCTATTTGTGCTTTATAATGTATTCTTTATATGGATTGATCAAATTTTACAAAGAAGATTTTATTCATTGATCAATCATCATTTTTAGATATATTCTTTGTTTTGATTTTACTTAAGAGAGGTTTATGTTTAAGCAAACCCCCCCGCCCAATTTATTGTCTTCATATCGATGTTTACCAAGTATTCATATGGGTTGAAACAAGCTTTTTGTTTTCTTGTCGAATATAATACAAGTTTGTTATGGTTCGTTTTATCCTAAGCATATTACTTTTTGATCCTTATGGATAAAACACACAATTGTTTGACATTATCTTTGGCATGTTTATGCATATAGGTAAGATGGTTCCCATATTCACATTGATACAAAATATCTCCTAGTGGACATCTTTACCTAACCTTTTTGCTAAGAGATTGTTTTATAAGAAGTGATTTGAGTGTTCTTATCTTTTGAATTCAAATATTTGCTTGATCATTTGTTTATTTAAAGAATTTAGATTAGTTTGCTTTTCATTTAATTGTTGGTCTTCGTCAGACATATATTTTAAAATTTTTGCTATATGTTCCATTGGAACTTTATCTTTATTTGTATGTACATGCTCAAGATATTCATAAGGTTTATCCTTATAATAACGGTTTTCAAAATCATTGATTGAATCCATGGCTAAGTTCTCCCTTACTCTGCTAGATCACAGCTTCCCCTAGTTTACATTACTAAGTAACAAAGAACCTATGCTTCTTTACAAAATTCAATTTTCTTATATGTGTCTCAAGTCCGGTTTGTGTCCTTAGTCTTATAGAGATAAAATTTGTTTGCCGGTTTTTATGTTCAGTTTAAAGCCTAAACTATGCCTACCATGGCAAAACAGGGCCAGACACGGACCACCTAACAAGGCAAACCCTCGGGCAATTTTTCACTAAGACCCTCTCAAGTCTTCCTCTATCGGTTTGATAAGAAAAATATGAACTATAAGCAAGCACAAATATGGTTCTTAACTATTGTTCACATAAACAAAATAAAGCATGACTAGAGATATCAGGGAGAATTTCCCCTAAAAGATAAAATTTGTTCCTTTATTGATGCAGAATGTCGGATCGTAAAGACAACAACAAGTAATATATGAAAAAAAATTAAATATGTTAATATTTGAAATTAATATATAATAGTCATAATATTATATTACATACTATAAATACCATATAATAATTATGATACATTATACTATAATATATATATTATTATAATTAATATTTATATATAATAAAATATTTTTAAGATAATAATATTATAAATATTAAGTAAAATGTATTATATTATAATTAATATGTAATATATTAATAATATATTTAAAACTAATGTAAATGGGCAAACTACTATTGACCAAAAACTCTCACCGTGGTATTTTGAAAGCACTTTTGGAGAAAAAAAACACTAGAGTGTTGTGTTTCTGTTGAAAAACACCAGACAAAAATCACTAGGTAACCTTTGAGAAAGTATGAGGCCAAGTGGATAGTTATTCTAACGGGATAATTTTAAACTGCTGAGACAATTTAGGTAGGACAAATGGGATAATTTGGGATAATGATATAATTTTGAATTGTGATCAGTACAATGCATGAGGAAAAACTGATGATGTATAATATTATTATATAAAACTATAAAATATATTAAATTAGTATTATAATGAATAATGTAAGAAAACATATACATATTTATTATATAAATAATGTAGTATACATTAATATTACTTTGACAATAACATATTATATTGTATCTTATTATATTATATTAAAAATATAATATACTAATAAAATTATTTTATTTTACTAATATGTATTTAATAATAATGTAATAACTCCTTGAAAATAATAAAATAATAATACCTTTAATATATTTATTTAACAAGTAATATATCATAAGCAAAGTAATTAAAAAGAAATAAAGTAATTTACTATTGAGAGGATAATATATTGTAATCAATACTAATAAAATAGTATGTCATAATATTATATTATTATATTATAAAACAATTATATACTTTTATTTATTACTAGTAAAGTCTAATATATTAATGAATATAATTAGGTATATATTTTAAAATATTAATATATTTATTAACAACATATTTGTAATAATGTTGTAGAATATTGATGATAATATGATATTATATTAATACTAATATTTTGATTGCCTCTTTTACCCTTCCAAATTTTGATAATTTCTAATAATGGTTTGAAATTCATTCAATTGATTCTATTTATTACACAATAATTATTCTTACAATAAACATAAGAACTAATATAAAAATTAAATATATGTTATAAACTTTAACCATTTCATCTCATTCTATTTATTACGCTATAATTATTCTTGCAATAAACATAAGAACTAATATATAGTATCATAGATTGTATTGTAACATATTATAGTAAACTATACTATTATGATATATTATAAGATAATTACTAGGGATATTCAAAATATCTATAATAGATTACATTATAATTAATACAACATAGTAACAAGTTTTTCAGAACAACATATAATATCTTATAATTATATTATATTATATTGTAATACATCATACTAAAAATAAATATGATATTATATTACAATATAATATATTTAAAACAGGGTTAATGATGTGAATTATTTAAATTATTTAATCATGTAATATTTTAGCTAATATTTATTATTTAATTAAATTATATATATAATTTCACATCTAATATGAATAGCACATATATTGGTCGCTAATATATGAATGTTCTAACATTATCCAACTTGTCTAAAATTGTCCTAGAATGAGAGGTGGGGTAAACTTTAACTTGGGGGCAACATTTTTCTATATTAGTGGGAATTTTTATCCCATATGTAGTAATTACCCTACTAGTATTTTAAAAAATTAATGACACCAAAAGGTATTATCTAGGGGTGGAAACGAACCAAATAATTAATAAATAGTTCGATAATTATTCGAATAACTATTCGGTCATATTCGATTCGGTAGTTCATTTATCACTAAACAAATATTTTTTAGTATTCAGGTTTATTAACGAATAGAATTTAACCACGTTTAAAATTTGATCACAACTTATTATTTGTATTATTGCACATATGATGTCATATTTTTAACCCACTTACCATTTCTACTTAAGTTTTATATATTTATTTTAAGACTTAAATAACCTTAAATCAGTTTTCTAATTAAAATTTTGATTTAAATATATATGCATCATATATTATAAAGGAATAAATTTTATTTATAAATTTTAATACTATTTTAAAATCAAACTCTTTAGCGAAATAAATATACTTTGATATTCGATAAGTATTCGTGAATATTCATGAATAATTATCAAATACCAAGTATTCGAGTTCGAATTCGAAAAACTAGATATATGAATATTAGAGTCCGCATTCGAATTCTATAATTTTAAACAAATACAAACATGAACACCTTAGTATTCGATTCGATCCGATCGTTTACCACCCCTGATTATTACCCCCAATCTCATTATGCTAACTGATAACGTCAGAAAATATTATCCCCGAATTTATCTAATTTATGGGAATATTACACCAACTAATAAGCCTCCACTTAATTTCCCAGCATAACTTGGACCCTAATACCAGGCTCCACGCCGGCCCAACGCCGTAGGCCCAAAGTCCCATTCCAATCCCCTTACGAAACCCAAACCCCAATTTCACGTCTCCTTCTCTTCCTCCAAAACAAAAACCCTAACCCTGAGCAACGCCGGCCTCCATGGCCTGCACCCTTGACTTCCGCCGGCTCGATGAAGGCCTCGGAGGCCCCAAGAACAAGCGAAAACGATCGGAACCCGATCCCGTATCCGAATC
>NC_033795.1:35429132-35466429 GCF_001876935.1 Asparagus officinalis
GCCACCCGCGTCTCCCGCCACACCAAAACCCCAGAGCTCCGCAACAAGGAGAAGGAGATGAAGAGGGCTTTTAGGGAGAGGGTGAATGAATTAAAAGAGGAGATTAGATCGAATAAGGCGGAGAGGAGGAAGAAGAGGGAGGAGAGGGAGAAGAAGAAGAAGGAGAATGTGCTCAAGTCTGGGACGAAGCTGCAGAAGATTACGAACCCGAAGACGCTGAAGAAGATTGCGAAGTCGAAGGAGAGGAAGCTGTTGAAGGTCGTGCCGGATGATGTGGTTAATGGTGGGAGCAAGAAGGGGATGAAGACGAAGAAGTAGGGATGAGCTTCTTGGTGAACAACTGTAAGAGACCTCTGTGTTCCGAAGTTTCAATTTTGTTATCTGGGTTATGGAAGTAAATTTGAATTGAGGTTTTATTTTCTGGTAATTGATGTTTAGGTTATTGTTTTCAGTATAAGAGTTTTCATCTTGTCATGTGATATCAGTGAAATGCTTGATTATTCTATCTATTGTGTCCAGTTCTTATTGATTAAATAAGAAAAGGTTATCAAATATTAAGCGCTTCCTTTTATATTGGGGGTCTGATTTATGTTCTGTGCTCTGCTGAGAGAGTACCCCGATTAATGTTCATCTTTTTGAAATTTTGGTCAAAAGTTTATCATTTTTCCATCTGGGTTGCTGTTGTTTTGGAAATGAACTACGAGATGGATATTAGTTTCTGAAATTGTTTTATTTCGTATATTTTTCATAGTTGATTTAGAGTTGTGAATGATAATTTCGCATGGTTAGATTATTGAAGATTGGTGTTGTCAACTAACAGTTATCCACTTTTATGGGTTGATTTAGATTCTGATGTTATTTTTGTTTTCAATATAATCATCCATGTTCTTTCCTCAGCTGGAAATATGGAAATTGAACTCTTTCTAAATCAATTAATTACATCCTATATATCTAGAATGAACTAATATAATCTTATGATCCTTTTTGCTATAATTATAAGAACGTTACAAAACTTTTTCCACGTAGCTCTTAGTATGGGACTATTATGGATTTTTGCGATGTTTGAGCATGCGTTGCATTTAGTACTTGATGAAGTGATTTTGTGCATCTGGATGAACAATTCTTTTACTCATGTAAATCCATAGACAACTGTTAGGTCTATTCTCACGCTAATATATTTGTTTCTTTTATTACTAACATACTGAATATAGTGGTCTAATTACAATTCCAAGTCACTATAATAGTAGTTAATTATATCTTTGCGTCTGGGTGGGTGGTTTACTTATGGGAGTGGTGCTGTTTGCAAGCATGTACGGGGTAAAATAGTACTAAGTGACTCTTTAGATAGTTACCCAAGGAGTTGGGTTAAACTCATATCTTTTTTTCTGAGAAAAGTCGGATAAAAAGCATAGTCAACAGATAGTTCACACTCTTCGTGGTTAAAAATTATCAAAATTTTCACTAGCTTGTTGAAGAAGAATTTATACTTGTTGGTCCTAGGAAGGCACAATGATTTTATGTGGTTTAGCATGATATCTACATCCACGGAATTCACCCATGTGAAATCAATCCGCTATCTAGAAAATACTGAACTCCTAACATCAAAGCTATTACACTCGATTCTAATCGATCTTACCAATGTGTAAAGCCAATACGACTCTCACTCTCACTCACACTCAAATACATCCCAAGACTAAGAATTCCAGTCAAATGACTTCATCCTAATCCATGAGTTTACAAGTCAAATTGAAAAGAGTTAACATGAAAATACGTCCCTGATAAAGATAACCTAGGATACTCGACACTTCGTTTTGGGTGCCATATCCGTGTTGGACATATGTCGGACATAGATTCATCATGAACAAGCTATGGACATATGTGGTTCAAAACAAAATTTGATTACCTTATTACTTATAACCCTAAACTAGTTTCTTTGGTGTATCGAGTTCAAAATCAATAGCTTTTTGAACCTAAAAACCGAAACCCATTAGTTAAATATTTAAAAAGTACACATTGTACCCACGGTTTTAAATGTTGGCCGACATGTCGGCATGACAGCCAACATGTTAGATCGAAGGCTAGACCGGCATGGATATGGCCATTTCAAGTCAGATGTCGTTTTCAAGGTCATGTCAGACATGTTGGAGGATATTGTGGGTTTATCAGCCAATTTTCAGCCGTGAAAAATCAGCCGATTTTTTTTGGTTGATAATTATTGGGGTTTGGGTTTAGTACTCAGAACCCAAACCCGATTAATTCTTTTTTAGCATTTTGTTCATATAGTAACATGATAGCATATAATACAGATTAGGGCAAAGAAAAAATGTTGCTCTCTTTTCTGTCGCAATCTCCTCTCGTTTGTCTTCGTCTCTACAAATTGAAATTGCGAATTAATAAAAGTGTGATGTAAACAATAAGTTTGAACTATAGCTTGAAATCAATCCAAAGTCTTAACACTTTATGTCAATTTTATGCAATGCACTTTACTTTATGTTAATTTTATGCAAGATACTTCGAAAGCTCTAGTTTGACAATGTGTATTTTGTTTATTTGTTGGCATAATATACCACTGTTTCCCTTCAAGAAATGGAAAACAAACTTGCGTCTTGATGTTGAATACTCAACTCAAGTAGGATAAGCTATAACAACAGAAGTGCATTCCATCTTAGTGACCAAAATTGAGTAGAAATCCATCTGATATGGCAATTCGATATTTAGTACATGTTTCCCGACATATCGCCGATTTTCGCTATCCGATATGAACTCGGCATCCCGACATTTAAAACCTTGATCTGTATCCCCTGCCTGTCAAAACTAAACTTTATTGCTAACACCTAATTCTTAGCTTGTTTTAGTTTGATTCTTAATTGTTATAAATGTAATGAAATGTGCAATGTTATATGTATTTTTAATTCAATATTTGGATCTAAAGTATCTCTCTCTCTCTCTCTCTATATATATATATATATATATATATATATATATATATATATATATTATATGAGAAAACGGGAGGTGAGCTGGCAGCGTAGGAAATTTTTGCGCTGCAAGTGTATGGCATGTGAGCCACACCGATGTGACTAGTAGGGGGCTCACATTCCATACAATTGCAGCGCAGAAAATTTCCTACGCTGTCAGCTCACGCTCGCCGTTTTTGTCATTGTTATATATATATATATATATATATATATATATATATATATATATATATATATATATATATATATAATATATATATATTATATATATATATGTGTGTGTGTGTGTGTGTGTGTGTGTGTGTGTGTGTGTGTGCGCGCGCGCGCGCGCGTGCGAGTGTCCCTGTAACATGCCTTTTATAAATTTATCATATCCCGTGTCCATGTTCGTGTCTGTATTCGCACCCACACCTATATCACTTCAACCTAGGATATAACCAATGGCTGATATTACTTCATACAAATCATACAAAAAATAGGATTCTTGATGCTAAGCTGATTTTGTAGTTATCAGAATCAGCTTTTCTTTTTTTTTGTTTTTTTTTTGTCCAAAACTAGTTGCCTAGTTCTCAAAGCCGGCTTTACAGTCCTCAGAGTTTAAGCTGACTTTAGTTGCTCTTCCAAAATTCAATCTTCTGTGATTTATTCAAAGTCGACTAACCAGTCTTCAAAGCCGGCTTTATAGTGTCTTAAGCCAACTTTCCATAAGTCTGAGCTGACATAAATGTTCACGAACCTGTTTTTGCACTTTTGAATTGTTGTTTTGAGGCATGTCTTAAGCCAACTTTCCATAAGTCTGAGCCGACATAAATGTTCACGAACCTGTTTTTGCACTTTTGAATTGTTGTTTTGAGGCACTACTTTCAAATACGACCTTATATATGTATGAAACTTTGTATTCATGTTTATATTGGTCACAATCAACCATCCACCACATGCATACTTCGACTTGAAACACGTTAAATGCATATGAATGTTTGGTATTAATCAAACCAAGTTGATTGTGTGATAAACATCCAACAATCTCCCTAAACAAAGTCGATCGTGTGATTTGCATCCAACAACCATCTATTATCTACCATGCTAAATAAGTACATATTTAAGTATATGTATCTTGTAATCTCAGAAACTTTAATCAAACTGAATAAACCTTTATTTAATTAGAAAGCCAAGTACAGGATTTACATAATAAACTAACATAGGTACCAAATTATACATGTAAAGAACAATACTGAATCTTTGCACTTCATAAAGTCAAACCAGAACCTCTAAACTTATCGTCTGTAACCTTATCCATCCGCCGAGCCATCTCCAGTGTAAGGTAGTTCGTCCAATCGCCAATTGTCCCACGCCTGAAAAAGCATGCTTCTGTGAAGACCCTCTACCCTTGATTTTGATTTCTTATTCACCTCTAAAGTTTTCTGATACTCAAAGCTACATAACGCTATAATTCTTTCCACAACTCCATGGTTTTTTCCGTCTATAGTAAATGGGTATCCTGTGAACTCTGCTGACCTCTTCAGCTCAGCTTTGGGATCTTTCTTGAAATCTTCATGTTTTGTGAACACCACCTCCTTAGGCCTTTCCAGGCTTGCCTTCCAATAACCGAGAACATTGTCCCAGAAAGGGGCAGAAATAATCCAGACTTTGCTCAAGAGACAACGCTTCTATCCCTTTGTTTAAGTTTTGTTTGCTAACAAAGTGCCACAAGGAAACAAAGTCGTCTTTTGGATTACGACACAGGTACACAATTTTGCATCCAGAACGAGTAATAGAGGCTGTTAGGAGATGAAATGGGATGTGGGTTGAAAAGAGCGTTGGAGAAGGAAGCAAGCAAGTCTAAATCAGGAATTTGATCGTCTATGAATGTGTGGCTTTCTAGAAAGGATGCACATTCTTGCGCACTGACAGTTGTGAAATAGAGTTGGATATCGTAATTTGAGGAGGTGTGAGATAAAACTGTGGCAAAGAGGAGGGATTTGATCCAGGTTGTACCTGATTTAGGAACTGTTGCTAGAATTACATCCTGAGTTTTTAGCCTGGAACAGGTGTTGGGCGCCGAGCAAGTAGGGCATGGGAGCAAACCGACTGTTGTAGAGGTATAGTTTTAGCATGGAACAGCTGGCAGTTTTGAGAGCTCATTTCTGTATTGCTGATATATATCTTTGTCGTTCTCCTCTTGTTTTGTCTTTGGAGACGCGAAACATTTGAAGAGGGGGGAGCAGATGCCGTAGATGTTATGTGAACTAGCGTGTTTGAGATTGTGAACAAAGTTGAGATTATTAAAGTGCACGGAGGATATAAAAGGTTGAGATCTTGGTGTCAGATTTGGTAGCTTGTCATTGTCCTTCTATTTTTAAGTGTCTAAAATTTTTAAGCGAATTTTTAATCAATGGAAGCTGGACATCAGTAATGTAGCATATTAGTATATACCAACTGAAGTTTATGAAGTTTCCTATGGAAAATTCTCCAGTTATGTTTTAATTTTATTGAAATTGGAGAATGGCAATATGAAAGAACTTTGAAGCTGTGTGCTAGTTTTTTGCTTCACTAGAAATATGTGCTATTGTTTTTCCAGATGAGTTTTAGTAGAACTGTGAGATGGTTAGCATATAGTTCTTGAGTTTTTTCCCCCTACATTATTCTTGCCCATCTAACCTTTTTGGATCCCATCCTAGATTATTACTTGCGTATATTCCTGAGTAATTAGTGTAGTATCATATTTGAATTGTTCTGTGTGATTTGGTCAACTGGGCATCATTCTTTATCTAATTTGCTGTGCTTATTTATTCTGCGGTGGATTTATTTACACGTTCTGATCCCGGTTCGAACCGTTCAGTTTTGATTGTTTTTGTACAGTCTATTCTCTGTTTGATATGGTCAGTCACAAAAAATAGTACTTATTAACAAAATTTATCCCTGGTCTCTTTTTCAGTAATTTAGCTTGTTTAGTTGTAGGCAAGATTAATTTATGAACTCCAACTCGTGGAATGGTTCTTGTTATAGCTTGCAAATAACCTTAAGTGTTAATCCTCTTTACATAGTCCATACATGTCTCATGTTAGCCTAATCTTCAGTTCGGCTTCGCCCTAGCCAGGATGACTCAAATAGCATAGACACAACTTTTCCCAGGAAGGGCCAAGTTAAGAAGTCTTCTCATTCACACTCGCCATTTTGAGCCAACCTCTTCCAGTTTGGGTCGATAACTTGCAAGGTTGACTAAAAAAGCGGTATTTATCTGCTCGCTCGTAGAATCAAGGCGAGAGACGTCACTTTTATTGGCCCCTCCCATGAAGACGAGTCGGAAGGCGGTGTGTCCTTGGGCCTCACACCGACAGTTGATTGTCATCAAATTTAATGAATGATCAAAATCATCATTTGTTCAGCCCGGAAAGTCTTTATGACTCATCAGACCTTACCAGCGCCACGCAATTATGTCACCCTCACATTAAACACTTGAGTGACTCACCCCCTTTGCAATCGACACCTGTAAAGCAGAAGACGACTGAGTCGCCAGCTTGACTCGGCCGAAGTTACCTATCTACCCCCCGGAACTGCTATAAAAAGAAATTGATGTCTGCTGCCTAGGGTAAGCAATCTTCTTGCTAAAAACTAAAGACTTCAACTCTTTCTTCTCCACTCAAGATCAGCCAGTCATCTGAAGGAGATTAAGGACCCTAATGCCCTTAATAATCCACATATAAATCTTTGTTTGATAACTGACATCAATAGTTTGGTGCCCATCGTGGGACATTCTTTCTTCTTTGCATAGATGACTGGTTCTGATCACTCTGGCCGATCTTCTAACCCTTTCACTGATGACCGACACTTGTGCTATGTCAGTCAAGCCCAATTAGAGGATTTGACTCGGAGAATTTCTCAATCTCTCTAACAGCCGTTTGCTTCCTTCACGAACGAGCTCCTCAGTCGGATCCCCCCTCAACAGCCCTCTCCATTGTTCGCTTCTCCTCCCCTTTCTACTAGTCAAATCGAGCAGCGACCGCATGAAGACTACGTTAAGCACACCTCTCCTCCGCCTTGTTAATAGGCCCGCTTCGTTATTCTGTCTCGACAGCCCCAGCCGTACGTAGAGGCAACAGGGGAGAGCCCTAGCTTCGGCCATGATAGCCATGAGTGGACTGTGTGGACGGCTTCACGCGACCCTAGATACCCCTATACTGCTTTGGTTCCTTCTGCTACCAATCTAGTGTCTAGTTATAACCGAACGTTCAACACTATTGCTTCGGTTCCTTCCGCTACCAATCTAGTGTCTAGTTATAACCGAACGTTCAACACTATCGCCGAAATCATCAGAGGGAACACTTCGCTCGTCGACTGGATAATGAATGCCCACTGTGCTAAATTCAAGATGCCTCATATTGAGAAGTATAAAGGCGAGGAAGATTCAACAGAACATGCACAGAATTTCTATAACTTGATGAACATGCAACATGTGCCAGACCGATCATTTGCAGAACTTTCTCGATCACCCTGATGGGGAGTGCTAAGATGTGGTGGAACTCTTTTTTTTAAGATGTGGTGGAACTCATTAGACAAGAAGTGCGTTAACAGCTTTGAGCAGCTTAGCCAAAAATTTATACATCACTTTTTGGTTGATTCCAAGTAGAAGAAGCCCTTCCACATCTTGCTCCTGATGAGACAGGATCCGGGGGAAAGCCACAGAGACTACTTCAACAGATTCCAAGAAAAAAAGGCTGGAAGTCGACGACCCTCAGCATAGTTGCTATGACCGCAATTTCGGCAGGCCTGCAGAACAAGTTAACTGACTCACTCATTGTAGACCGAGTTACCAACTATGAGCAGTTGATGGTTAGAGCCCGAGGATTCATGGATGCGAAAGAAGCCTGAGCCAATGAGAGGCCAGCTAGAGAAGCAAAAGCAGCAGCAGTAACGACGATAGCACCTACTGTGGGGACCGAGTCCTCTCCTAAAGAGAAGACGGAGAAGAATACCCCTAGAACCGACTCTAAGCAAAGCAAGGCCGATGGGATAGACTAGAGGAGAGAAGACACCAAGAAGCCAGACCTCACTGTGAAATTACCCTAGAGGAAGGGTGAATAGGGTATGTGCTAATCTAATCCGATATTACTGCTAAATTAAAACTTATTAACAATATCCTAGCAGTTATGATATACAACAAGATATATGAGCAATGATGTGCAATTTAAACTAAGAGCGATATAAACATGAGACAATGGCGATATAGAATGTAATAAACAATGAGCACAAATAATACACTAATGTCAAACACAACCAAATGATCACAGAGTTCGGTCACCCTTGACCTACGTCTCCGCTCCTCACCCTCGAGGAGAATCTCCACTATCACAACTGATTTTCAACATTCACCGAAAACGTTTACAACTCATATAATCAGTTTTCTAACTCACCGAAAACTTTCACAACTTACACAATTGTAATCACACAATACACCCTATAAGTATTGGCCTAGCTCGTGTCAACTTCCTCAAGTGCTTGGATTTACCACCTCTCCCTAGGCTTTACTACCAATGCCACTCCTCTTAGAATTGACCTCGTCTCTCACCAACCACTCCACTCGGTGTCATTGTATATTACAATGTGATCTCACAAATTAAGCACAAGTAAAATAGTTTGTTCTCCAACAAAGATGAGAACTAAGTTTAAGCTCACTTTATCATACCCACAACCCAAATTTTACAATATGTGAAAATACTCAAGCTCAATGGTTGTGTGTAAAACAATAAATAAAATAAAACTAAAATTAAATCAATCTAGCACAAGTATATATATATATTATTATATATATACTACTATATAAATCAAAATATGAATATGCCTAGAACGATAAGTTTATAAAAACTTCGTTCTTAAGCGGAAGATGGGGGGGGCGGTCGGGCGCGGGGAGGGTTATTCATTGGGGTAAAGGTAAATTTGCTCTCCAATGTGGTCAATTTTACTCCAATGCGGATAGTCTTGAGCTAGATAAGAGTGTGGGACGGAAAATGGTGTAATGGACATTTGAGAATGGGTAATAGGATAATCTAACCATATTAAATTCTATTTGATTTGGCCCCATATCAGCATAAGCCAAGCTGAATCCTGAATAAATCACAAACAGCGGGCCAAACACATCGCAATCAAAACCACCAAATAACCAAGAAGAATCAAGAACCGGATCGAACAACCTCAATCTTGAACCCCTCTTCCCCCTATCTTCCGCGGCCTCCCGCATCCAAAACCCCACCAGCGATCTTCCTTCCCCGTCGCCCCGAAAAACCTCCCACCGCAACCTCCACCTGCGCGTGTTTAACCCCGGAAAATATCGAAAATAAATCCGCCACGCTCTCTTACGAATTAAACCAAGCAATATTTCCCAAAAGATTGATTCTGCAGCGCACACCTGGCACACGCTCTCGAGCAATCCTCACGTGTTTAACCCGTCTTGACTCCTTATCCTGAGTCTCGCCAGGCTCTCACTCTATCTCCCGCCATATCAAACCTGCTACCTCCTAAGCCCCTGTCTCCAACCCTACGCTCCCCGCCTCCTTTTCTCGTCTCAGCTACAGCCCCGAGCCTCTCCCCACCCCTCCGTGACAGCGGTCGTCCCCCTTTGCTAGCTCTCATGCACGAAAGACCCTCCAGCGCCGCCACTTCTCCGCTCCTGCTCTCACCCTTCTCCCAGCTTATGGGCTCGGGCCGAACGCGGCTGGAGCTAGGCGGAGACTCAGGCGGGGCTCGACGAAGGTGGCAGACCCCTCAGCGGCGGCTCGACGAAGGCGGAGACGAAGGCGCCGACAGAGAGGATGAGCGAGGCCGGTGCGGGGCTCGCCGTGGCGGAGGGCGGCGGAGGAGGAGAAGAGGTCG
Organism: Asparagus officinalis; assembly: GCF_001876935.1. Lineage (NCBI taxonomy): Eukaryota > Viridiplantae > Streptophyta > Magnoliopsida > Asparagales > Asparagaceae > Asparagus > Asparagus officinalis. The sequence goes on from NC_033795.1 coordinate 35,438,978, forward strand.
GGGCGCCGTGGACGGTGATAGGCGGAGGGAGGAGGAGAGGCTGGTGACGACGTGGAAGAAGAGGGCAAATATTACCCCCATTTGTTCCAGCTCTCTTTTTTGGGTAAATTTTGAGGGTGGGGATGTGAAGTGTTTATATAGTTGGGGTAATTTTAGGGGAAGTGGGGTATTTGTCCCCAAATTATCCCAACAAACCAATAACACTATAAAGTTTACCCCAGTTCTAATTACACCAATGAATAACACCAAAAAGTGGTGTTCCAAAAATTATCTCATTATCCCAATTTTTACACCAGTGAATAACCCCCCCTAAGAAACAAGAGCGATGGAGATGAGAAATTGAAGCTCAAACGGTAAATGAAAAGATATTCTCCTCTTGTGAAACTCTCTTCACATAAACACTTATAAAACAAACTTAAAACACCCTTAAATATATGTAAAAGCTTGTTTAAAACTTTTCTTAGATATTATATGAGAGTTGAGAATAGAGGGGTATATATAGGTACTTAATACAACAACCCAAAGCCAAAAAAATAGAGAAAACCCCCTCAAAATTGGATCTGGGAAAAAAACTAGCCATTATACAACGGCTTTCTGATCAGTCGACTGAACAGTGTTTAGTCGACTGATGTATTGTTCACAGTCGACTAAAAACAGTGTTCAGTCAACTGATAACGTGCACGATAGATTCTAAAATTTTTGCATAGCTGCCTTTCTAAAATCAATTAAAAATAGCAAATCAACTTCAAAAATTGTGAAATTTTGATGGAAGTTTCTACACATGTAGATAAACATGTTAGAGAAATAATTTATGAAATATCACTTTCCATTTGTGAGAAATAATTTTTTTAAGACAAATATTACAGATTCTGAAAACTGCTGAAACACTTTATTTTGTAAAATCAAATTGACATAGTAAATCAACTCCAAAAATGATAAAATTTGGAAAATATTTATGAACATGTAATATAACATGTTAAAAAAATAAGTTTTTAAATTGCATTTCCCATTTGTGAAAACTCATTTATTTTATAAATTGTTCAAAAAATCAAAATCGTCAAACACTTTATTTTTGATGAAATTCTTCCATACAAGTTTTGAAAAACTTTTTAATAGATTAATAGACATGAGAAATATTATAAACAAGTCTTTAATCCATAAACACATTATTTTCCAAATAAAGATGATAAATATGAAACTAGCATGTATGTTTGTACCATAAACACATTATTTTCCAAATAAAGATGATAAATATGAAACTAGCATGTATGTTTGTAAATGTAACTATTTGTTTCATATTTATTACTAGCATGTATGTTTGTAAATGTAACTATTTGTTTCATATTTATTTGATTTAACTTGAAAGCGATAAACAGAAAACGTGTATGTGTGTAATATTTGAGCTTATAAGCATAACACACAAAGTATAACTCCTAAACTAATATACCCAAGCTTTGGATCTTTAATTTGCTCGTCTTGGTTTGAGGGATGAAGCGGTATGAATCTTGACTTGAATTGCAACGATTTCAATCCAATACTCCTTCCATCCTCTAATGAATATGATCCTGTAGGTGCAAGTCCATCCAACCTCCAACATCGATGTTTATCTAGAATACCTAATGAGCAAACACAAATACTAAACAAATGATGTTAGAAATTGTTTGTTAAGCATCAAAACTAGATTAGATAGTAGGCTCATAAACATGAGACCTAACAATCTCTCCCTTTTTGATGATGACAAATAATCTGCACAAAGAGTATATATAAAATATGTAATAAAGCAAAATACTCATAAATACTCATAATCCACTTGTTTCTTCCCCTTTGTCAATATCAAAATGGGGAAAATAATAAGAGAGCGAAAGCCCCCCTATCAAAAAGGCACGGTGAGTATAAATAAGACAAGCGATAGAGAAAGACTCCCCCTATCAAAAGGCCTTAATACATAAAAAAATGAGGCAACTAAATGTGAGCAAACATAAATATAAGAACATGCTAATTACAACTCACATTTGAGAAGACTTAAAAGAACACACATATATATATCATCACAAAAGGTTTTGCAAAGTTCTCAAGATATATTTGAAACAAACATTCATTCTTGTCCCATTGGTAATAAAATAAGGATCCAAAATGGCGTCATTCGAAAATTTTTATGCAAGAAAGCCCATGAAAGAAAATCATGTGCTTATATGTAGGAGGACAATGAAAATCAAGAAAGGATATTTATTGAAAGTGAAAAAAAATATCAAATGAAAACAGATCATGAAAAATCATGAATATTAAAAAAATTTAAATCATGAAGGGATGTTTTCATACAAATCATGAATATCATGAAAAATTGAAAAGTCACATAAATATACAAACATGAATCATGATTTAAAAAGTACAATAACATCAAAACAGACTGGCAAACTTTGTTTGCAAATGAAACCTGAGGGCTGTAGGCGTATAAAATTGTTTATAGATCCCTTAGCACAGCTCAGCACAAACCGACGAACCAACGAGGCGACAAGGTTAACAAATCGCACGCAAACAACGGAATAGATCCACTCGCATGCGGAATCAAGCTAACGGGTTGAAGAGTCAACGAGTCATCCATCAAAGGGTAGACTCGGACGAATCACGATCGAATCAAGATCAGTTTCAGACTCGAACTCAGAAGTGGATTTACTACCAAATCAGGAATCGGATTTACTGCCAAATCAGGTCAACGATTCAAGTCCGGATAAATCAACCACAGAACCGGATCACGGACTGAACCGAAAACGCAAAACGACGAAACCCAACACCAAAGGGGGGGCTCGGAACCGAGCCACCTCTAGGTGGCTCGGCCAAGGCCGAGCCACCTTGAGGTGGCTCGGTGTGCCGGCCCAGTTCTGTGCCCGGGCACAGTGAAGAGATGCTATAAATAGGAGGGGTGGTTCATTTGTTCAAAGGTTGGATTTTTTGGAGGCGAAGCCCTGCTGGATTGAAGACTCAGATCTAAAAAATATCCAAGCTTTGGGACTTCGAGGACTTGTTCTTCCAGATTTGGTGCTCGGCGATCGTCAACGCCAAATAAGGCAAGAGTTCGAGAGGATCGGATCTCAGATCTACGTAGGCGTACTCCGGATCAAAGCTTGGTCTTTGATCCCGAGAATTAAAGGCTACTATTTCCTTGGCGAAATAGTACCCTCGGCTATTATTTCCTTGGCGAAATAATACCCGTCATACTGCGTAGATCCGACCGGATCTAGATCTCACAGTGGTCCACGGATAAACCCCGACGCAGGCAAACAACCCACAAAGCGAGCAACCGCAAAACAGGAGCTCGCGATTTGTTCGACAAAAGAGAAAAGTTATAATTTTTATTTCCTTTTTTGATCTCGTTGTAACCGGATCTTATAAAAAGACCGGATCTTTGTAACCGAAAAAACAGTTATTCAAGATAGCAATGGAATCAGTGAAGAAAGCAACGATTTTTCCCGCGAACAATCTGGCGACCACAGTGGGAGCCAACGATCTCGCTGCCGAGATCGTAGCGTCGCAGCCGCGGATTTCAATCCCGGTCGAGGAGGAGGTCGAGTATGAATTCGACCAGGCCAAGTTCGAGGAGTACCTTTCATCCTCGTCTGGATCTACCTCCCCCCGCAAGTCCAAGAAGTTCTCCTCCAGGAGAAAAGTTCGTTGGTTTGAAGAAGTTCAGAACGCCAACGAAGCTCTCACCCCAGCTGACGCCAAAGTTGCGTCAGGTGAAGTTCCACCGACCTCCAACGAGGTCAAACCTGTTCTTGCCGACGCCTCTACTGTTGAGGGCGTTGTGACTCTCTCAAAGAGAGCCCGCCAGAGGCGACGTCAGCGCCTTGCGCGACAACTCGCTAAGGCGATGGAGTCTACGGACGGAGTCCGCTACAACGCGGATCTGAAGAAAAGGAGAGGCAAACAGCCGTCGAAAGTTCAACTTCCGGCGAATCAATCCAAACCGCTGATGATTTCCACAACTGTTCCGGGAGATCTCGCAGGACCATCCCAGAAAAGGAAGTCAGTCTTGGAGCGTCTCGGTCCATTTCCCGAGGAGCGAGGCAAAACTCCAGTTCAAGAGCGTTTGGGCCCGATGAAGAAGCCCTGAACGACTCAACACGCTGGGGGTCGCCGTCACCTCCAACGTGACAAGGAGCTCAAGGCAACTGCACGCACTAATTTACGCATCGAAGTTCAAGAGCCCGCTAAGAACTCACGCCCAAAAAGGCATGTCTCGAGGCGCGTGACTCTTGAGAGCCCAAAGAAAGCAATTCCCCCTCAGAAGGAGACGTTGTCGTCTGATGACGATAACGTTATACCTGAGAAATCTTGCCGACACGCGATAGGTTACTTCGACCTTCAAACCGACGAGTTGTACTATCGTGATGGGAGCACGAGGAAAACCAGGAAGAGGAGTCCCCGTCAAACCGACGAGTTGTACTATCGTGATGGGAGCACGAGGAAAACCAGGAAGAGGAGTCCCCGAGGAACAAAAACTCAATTCCCCTGTTCCAAACTCATTCGGGCAGTATTGTCTGAGTGCAACTGCATCAAGGCGGTCCCCGAAAGAGTTTCAGTTTTCAAAAGGCTCAGTACCGAAACGCTGAAACCAAGACCTAGGCGTTTCCGACAAAGACGAAGGATAGTCGAAGACGGAGAATTTCCGAGGGTCACCACCAATATGACCAGCAAAGGGACATCGGCACGGGATAATCTCGAGTCGATTCTGAAAGCATCCTTCGTCTAACCCGTCTGCAGTCTGGAGCCATCGCACGAGGAACTTATGGTAGGGTTCGGACAAGATTACCTTCAGAAAGTGAAGAGTCGGATGCCTGCTCTGCGGTCGCATCAGATAATACAGTATCTAGTGAGGGGGAACCCCGCGAGTCGCTGATGATAAGCGCAGAAGAAGTGGCCAAGATGCTCGAAGAAGCCATGGCTAAACAGCAAGAGAGCTTCAGGTTCGAAATGCAGATGGCTATGCAGAATATGAGAGAAATGCATGAGCAACAAATTCAAGCGTTGACGAACCAGCAAGGCGAGCCAAGTCGTCGTAACCAGGTTCATCAGGAAGATGAGGATACAAATAAAGCTCATAATGCTAATAATCCTCCCGTCAACGCAGGGGGTGGTAACGAGAATGCTAGCGAAGACACAGGTGAAAGCCTGAAAATTAAAAACCTCGAGAGCAAAATCAATACGTTGATTTCCGCTCAAGAGACCAAAAAGACGGGCATTCCTTGTCCATACCCACGAGAATGGGAATCAATCCCCTATCCGGCGAAGTTCAGTCTAATTAACTTCACGCCGTTTAATGGGATGGGTTCACCCACTCAGCATTTGATTTACTTCAAATCGCACCTGAGCCACCTTCGATTGGTATCGTCGCCTCAAGCCAGGAAGCGTGAACAGCTGGGACGACATGGAGACTAAGTTCCTCGCTAACTTCTTCGATGACGACACCGAGATTTCAATTGGCACACTATTTGATGAGAAGCAGAAAAATGGTGAAACAGTTGAAAACTTCGTAAAAAGATTCCGAAACAAAGCAATGAATTGCAGGGATCCGGTCAGTGAAGACTTTATCCTCGAGACTTGTCACAATAATCTTTCATTGGACATCCTCGAAGCGATGGGAACAGCACCGTCCAAAACGTGGAAGGATCTGAAGGTCCGAGGGGAGCAAGCTGAGCGATTCCTCCGAAGGAAGAAAGCCGAGAGGGGTCAATCAACAACTAAGCCTCCGAATTCTAACTTCGCCTCCCGTGGTAAGGGCAAGACACCTGCAGCGGCTGTTGATGCTAATCAAACGTCGCAACAGCAATCCCGGAGACAGCAGAAGACTTCGGATCAGAGGCCTCAAAAAGAGTACTCCTTCAAAGACGAAGATGTTCCAGCCATCTTCGAATCACTCCTTAAAAATAACAAGATCAAGCTGCCACCGATCACGAATCAGGAGGAAGCTGACAATACTACGGATCCGAAGTACTGCGCATACCACAGGAGGATCCTTCATCCCACCAAGGCCTGCTTTACTTTAAAGAATAGTATCCAGACATTGGTTGAAGCCGGCATTATAACGCTAAGGTAAGCCAATTGAGAACGGCATAACTCCAAAGAGTATATGAGTATAAACTGTTTCTCAATCCTCCAACAGGTGCAAGAGGTTAAACTGCTCCCTGCATACTCCAATAGGTATATGAGTCTGAACTGTTTCCCACTTTTAACGGGAAGTTCCTGGAGAATATTACGTTAATATTCTTAAGGATAACCCGGTCACGTAGCTGGGAATAATGTCCGAACCAGTTCAGCAGAGGAAGCTGGGGGTGGATGATTCATGTAACGAGAAGTTCCCAAAAAGAAATCCATATAGTGTATTCTTAGGGATAACCCGGTCACCACAGCAAGGTAATGAATAAGAAACTCTCATTCAAATTCTCACCACTCTCATTGCTAGAGTCTGGACATAATATTCAGAATTGGTCAAACCTTTCTACAGTTAGGACCAAAACCGAAACCCCTCTCGATTCCCCCAATGAACGAGAGGTCCATAAATCGAGCGATCAAACCTTCCTACAGTTAGGATCGTCTCAAACCTCCCAATTGGTCAAACCTTCTTACAGTTAGGACCACAGTCAAAATCCCCTCTCGATTCCTCCTATGAACGAGAGGTCCACTTTCAAATCGAGCGATCAAACCTTCCTACAGTCAGGATCGTTTCAAATCTCCCAACATGGTCAAACCTTCTTACAGTTAGGACCACAGTCAAAATCCCCTCTCGATTCCTCCAATGAACGAGAGGTCCACTTTCAAATCGAGTGATCAAACCTTCCTACAGTTAGGGTCACCTCAAACTCCTGTTTGGCCAAACCTTCCTACAGTTAGGGTCAAAACCATAATTCACTCTCGATAAACGAGAAATTCATCTTTAGTTCGATAATCAAACCTTCCGACAGTTAGGGTTATCCGAATCTTTTTGATTCTCGGAGTGGAGATCCCACTCTTAGTTTCACCTTTCCGGATTCTGGGGGTGGAGATCCCACCTCGAGTCTCCTTTCCAGTTGAAGATAGAATATAAAATTCTTCTTCTTCAGTGTCGGGAGATAGAATATAAAATTCTTCCTCTCCCATTTCGGGTTCGTCTTTGCCCCAAGAGAAGACACCACCTTTTTCAACTCCCAAAATCTATGCCTCACAGGTCCTAGGAAGTTTATCCCGAATCCTAAGCAGGGATAAGTCTGCGCCTAACACGCGCTGCCGGTTTAGTCTTTTTCCGTAGAAAAAGACTCCAGAGTTCGATTCTGGGGTATTCTATCCTGAAACCTAAGCAAGGATAAGTCTGTGCTTAACCCGCGCCGCCGGTTAGTTCTTAACCGTTAAAAAGAACACCCGTTCACATATTCAACATTGTGACAGGTTGTTATTAATAACACTAAAATCCATGCCTTACACGCATGGGGAATTTCATCCTGAATCCTAAGAAAGGATATGCCGACGCCTAACACGCGTCGCCGGTTTAGTCTTTCTCCGTAGAAAAAGACACCAGAATACCAGTCTGGGGTATTTTATCCCGAAGCCTAAATAGGGATAAGTCAGCGTCTAATACACGTTGCTGGGTAGCATATTCCCGTAACAATGGCGAAGTCCAAAGTCATAGCAACAAGTCTCAGAGGATTCAATCTCTGAGCGTAACGTCACATGCGGAACGGACTTAAAACAATCCGCATGTAAGCCCGAGTCAAACGGTAATCGGTAAGAGCATATCAAATCCGTTGAAGGCTGGGGGTTAGCCAAAAACCCTAAAGTCAACGCCTAACACGCGTCGTCGGGTAGTCTATTCCCGTGAGAAAGACGAAGTCTACGCATTCAATATCGTAGCACTAAGAGCGTTAACTCTCTTAGCACAACGTTACATGCGGAACGGATTTCGACAATTCGCATGCTAGCCCGACTCAAACGGTAGTCGGTAAAGGCTTATCAAACCCGTTTAAGGCCGGGGGTTAGCCAAAAACCCTAAAGTCAATGCCTAACACGCGTCGCCGGGTAGTCTATTCCCGTGAGAAAGACGAAGTCTACGTATTCAATATCGTAGCACTAAGAGCGTTAACTCTCTTAGCACAACGTTACATGCGGAACGGATTTGTACAATTCGAACATCATAGCACGAAGTCTAAGGGAGTCCATTCCTTTAGCACAACGTTACATGCGGAACGGATTTATACAATTCGCATGCTAGCCCGACTCAAACGGTAGTCGGTAAAGGCTTATCAAACCCGTTTAAGGCTGGGGGTTAGCCAAAAATCCTAAAGTTAACACCTAAACACGTGTCGTCGGGTAGCCTATTCCTGTAACAATGGCGAAGTCTATGTATTCGACATCATAGCACAAAGTCTCAGAGAATTCATTCTCTTAGCACAACGTTACATGCGGAACGGGTTTAGACAATCTGCATGCTAGCCCGACTCAAACGGTAGTCGGTAAAGGCTCATCAAACCCGTTGAGGGCTGAGGGTTTGCCAAAAATCCTATAAATACAGAGTCACTGACGCATCAAGCTTTTATTAGTTGGTCTCGTGACTTGAGCAATCGGCAAGCGACATTTGAAACCTAGGGTCAACAGGCCGGTCAAACACGTAACCCTTAGTCACGGCCAGTCACCGTTGCGATGCACATAAAGTCAACAGTACGACGTTCAAAACGCCTAAAGGTCAACGGCCGTGGAGCAACGCGTAACCCTAGTCCAAGAATCGACAGTCAACGCGTTGCGATGCAAAAGTCAAGCGCCAGACGTTCCAAAATGCCTAAGTCAACGCGCGGGTCAAACAGCGTACGCCTAGTCAACGTCCAATCAACGCCGTTGCTGATCAAAGTCACAGTAGCGACGTTCAAAAACCTAAGGTCAAACACGTAACCGCTAGGTCAACGCGCTATCAATGCGTTGCAATGAAGAATCAATACTCCAACGAAAAGTATACGAGTAAATAAACTTGCTTCTTATACTGCCAATAAGGTATATAGTATAAAAACTGTTCCGGCTATTTTTGGTTGAGAAAGTTCTGGAGAATATTTTTTATAAATATTCTTAAGGACATAACTCACGAACACTGACGCCGGATCAACGGCGTGCGCAAACAGAACTCACGCTCAACATTCGAAGAGTGCCAGCTTTATATGTTGAAACAACCAACTCGAGCTAAAAAGTTATAAAAGCGGGAATTGACTTCGAATTCAAAATTCCAACAGACGGTCAGACAATAAATGCAGCACCGGAACCTTACAGACATTCGATAAAGCACCGAATAGCCTGAAGGATTGAAGGAATCAAGAACAGAAGCCATGCCGAAGTCCCGTTATACCGACTGAAGGTTGGGACAATCATATCCAAAGTATTTCAGACTCTTCTATAAGAGAACGAGGCTGAAATACTTTGGAGGGGGTATCTGTAGGAGTATAAAATTACTTATAGGTCCCTTAGCACAGCTCGGCACAAACCACAAATCGCACGCAAACAACAGAATAGATCCACTCGCGTGCGGAATCAAGCTAACGGGTTGAAGAGTCAACGAGTCATCCATCAAAGGGCAGACTCGGACGAATCACGATCGAATCAAGATCAGTTTCGGACTCGAACTCAGAAGTGGATTTACTGCCAAATCAGGAATCGGATTTACTGCCAAATCAGGTCAACGATTCAAGTCCGGATAAATCAACCACAGAACCGGATCACGGACTGAACCGAAAACGCAAAACGACGAAACCCAACACCAAAGAGGGGGGGCTCGGCCGAAACCGAGCCACCTCTAGGTGGCTCGGCCAAAGCCGAGCCACCTCAGGGTGGCTCGGCCAAGGCCGAGCCACCTTGAGGTGGCTCGGTGTGCCGGCCCAGTTCTGTGCCCGGGCACAGTGAAGAGAGGCTATAAATAGGAGGGGTGGTTCATTTGTTCAAAGGCTGGATTTTTTGGAGGCGAAGCCCTGCTGGATTGAAGACTCAGATCTAAAAAAGATCCAAGCTTTAGGACTTCGAGGACTTGTTCTTCCAGATCTGGTGCTCGGCGATCGTCAACGCCAAATAAGGCAATAGTTCGAGAGGATCGGATCTCAGATCTACGCAGGCGTACTCCGGATCAAAGCTTGGTCTTTGATCCCGAGAATTAAAGGCTACTATTTCCTTGGCGAAATAGTACCCTCGGCTATTATTTCCTTAGCGAAATAATACCCGTCATACTGCGTAGATCCGACCAGATCTAGATCTCGCGGTGGTCCACGGATAAACCCCGGCGCAGGCAAACAACCCACAAAGCGAGCGACCGCAAAACAGGAGCTCGCGATTTGCTCGACAAAAGAGAAAAGTTGTAATTTTTATTTCCTTTTTTGATCTCGTTGTAACCGGATCTTATAAAAAGACCGGATCTTTGTAACCGAAAAAACAGTTATTCAAGATAGCAATGGAATCAGTGAAGAAAACAACGATTTTTCCCGCGAACAAGGGCAATTAATAGATTCATAAAACAACAACCCAAAAACCAAAAACAAAAACTAGACAAAACCATAAAAATCAGCAAAAAAAAAACTAGAAATATAGTCGTCGATCGACTGATAGGTTTATCGGTCGACTGATGAGCTGACCGTTGGTGGCAGCTCAACCTTCATCGGTCGACTGATGAATTCATCAGTCGACTGATGGTTCATCAGTCGACTGATGGTTCATCAGTCGACTGAGCAGAGGCTATTGTTGATTCCAACCACTTTCATCGGTCGACTGATGATTTTCATCAGTCGACTGATAACGTGCATATACATTGTTCAAAAATGAAAATTTAGTTTCTGAAGTACCTTTAAAAATAGCAAATAAATTCCAAAAAATGTAAAACTTGGGAAAATGATTATGCTAATGAAAATGAACATGTTAGAAAAGAAAATTTTCAAATATCATTTCCATTTATGAAATCTCATCATTTTGCAAAATCTCTTAAATACATGTTCGTTTAAGCGCTTGATTTTGATAAAATGACTTCAACCAAGTTTTGAAATCTTTTTTTAATGAATTGATAGACTTTGAAAACGATGTAAATAGTATTGTTTAGTCTATAATCTAAAACATAAAATATGAAACAATATATGTACAAAACAAAAATTATCTTTAGAAACATGAAAATCAAAAATTTTGTCCTTTAAAAAAAATGTTTTGGTACCCAAACACTCTTGGTACCGAAGAGTTCAGAGACATGATCCCTATCAATAAAGCTCAATGTCCTAGGGTTATGATCTCATTTGGGCGTATGTAGTGCACGTAACCGGTCATAGCAATAATTATGTAAATGATCATTCCGATTGTAATGTGTGCAATGAAATGGGTGCATTTGTTTGTGATGACCATATGAATGTGCACGAGAAATATTTGCAAACAATGATGGTCTTTTTAAATCATTTTGCAAATGTGAAATATTTTTCAATTCAAAATAAAATTTGGTTAAATGACCAAAATGACCAAAACGATCACAAGAATCACATTTATACATATGGACATGCTTATGATGAACTTTGTAAGTATGAGTATGTGTATGTGTATGATGTGATGAAGAAACTTTATGAGATGCACAAGAGGCATTATTATTAGCGTTCTTGGGTTTTTGTGCATCATGGAAAAACTTAGCTAACTGGCCTTTTCAGCTGCAAATAAAACACTTATAAATTTTGTTATATATGTATGCATAATGAATAAATGATTTTGACTTATTTGCATTATACTTAGCACACATATTCATTAGTTTATTATTATTATCAATGCATTTAGTTAGTGCTGAATCTAAGGAGAATATATGTTCTTTCATGTGATTCAACTTTTTATTAGGCATATATGCATTGTCATAAGAAGTAGAACAATCATGACCATTTTTGAAAGAATTAAAATTATTTTTAATTGTTTCTACTTCTAACATGGCATTATTATTAGCATGAGTTAAGCTAGCTATTTTAGAGGTTAATTTATCATTTTTCAAATTTAATTTATCATTGTGTTCTTTAAGATTTTTATTTTCCTTAACAATGATATCAAACTTGGATTCTAGCTTCTCATGATTGGATTTTAGTTCAACATGCTTGCTTTATAAATTTACAAAATCTTTATGCAATTTCTTATAGGCATGCATTAATTTTTCATATGCACATGTAAGTTCGTCAATAGATAAATTATTATTGGTATCGGACTCGCATACCTCATTAGGGCTATTGCCTAGTGGCCATGTGCATGATGAGGCTCCAATTGAACTTGAATTGGAATCCGCCAAAGCTCGTCGGATCTCCTCTAAGTTTTCTTAATGGGCTTCTATGAATTTTCACAATGTGTAAGCACTATCAAACGAATCAAGCATGTTAGATATCGATGAGTCAAAAGCATTAAGTAGAAATTCTAACAAAAGCTTGTTCATGGTAAACATCATTTTATCATCTTTACTCCACTTGGATTTCTTCGAAGTGGGTACAATATAATCACAATCGATTATTTCCCACAAATCAAAGTGTCTAGATCTAACAAAAAGTTTAAATCTAACACACCATTGAGCATAGGAGAAATTATCAATTCTTGGAGCAATATTAATAGCATAACCTAAACTAGGTTCACCGTTCATGTCCATAATAAATATACGCAAGCAAGATAAAAATAATCTCTAAACTAGATTAGCAATACTGCAAAGCGAGGATCTTTGACTCTAGGCGGTTAAGCCACAAATCAAAAAGCACCAAGCTTTGATACCAAGTAAAAATACCCTAGAGGAAGGGTGAATAGGGTATTTACTAATCTAATCCGATATTAATACCAAATTAAAACTTATTACCAATATCCTAGCAATTATGATATATAACAAGACATATGAGCAATGATATGTAATTTAAACTAAGGGCGATATAAACATGAGACAATGACGATATAAAATGTAATAAACAATGAGCATAAATAATATGCCAATGCTAAACACAAACATAAGCAAATAATCATGGAGTTCGGCCACCCTTGACCTACGTCTCCATTCCTCACCCTCGAGGAGAATCTCCACTATCAAACAGGTTTTCAATGTTCACCAAAAACGTTTACAACTCTCACAATCAATTTTCTAGCTCACCTAAAATTTTCACAACTTACACAATTGTAATCACACAATACACCATCTAAGTGTTGGCCTAGCCCGTGTCAACTTCCTTAAATGCTTGGATTTACCACATCTCCCTAGGCTTTACTATCAATGCCACTCTTCTTGGAATTGATCCCGTCTCTCACCAACCACTATTCTCGGTGTTCTTGTGTATTACAATGTGATCTCACAAATTAAGCACAAGTAAAAATAGTTTGTTCTCTAACAAAGATGAGAACTAAGTTTAAGCTCACTTAATCATAGCCACAACCCAAATTTTACAATATGTGAAAATACTCAAGCTCAATGGTTGTGTGTGAAACAATAAATAAAATAAAACTAAACTTATATAAGTTTAAAAAACTTCTCTAAGAATCAATAGCGATGGAGATGAGAAATTGAAGCTCAAACGGTAAATGAAAAGATCTCCTCCTCTTGCGAAACTTTCTTCACATAAACACTTATAAAAAAACTTAAAACACCCTTAAATACTTGTAAAAATTTGTTTAAAACTTTTCTTAGATGTTATATGAGAGTTGAGGATAGAGGGGTATATATATGTACTTAATACAATAACCCAAAGCCAAAAAAAAACAGAGAAAACCCCCTCAAAATCGGATCTGGGAAAAAATTAGCGGTTATGCAATGACTTTCTAATCAGTCGACTGAACAGTATTTCAGTCGACTGATGCACTGTTCATAGTCGACTGAAAACACTGTTCGGTCGATTGATAACGTGCACGACAGATTCTAAAATTTTTACATAGATGGATTTCTAAAATCAATTAAAAATAGCAAATCAATTTTAAAAATCTTGAAATTTTGAGAAAAGTTTCTACACATATAGATAAACATGTTAGAAAAGAATTTCTAAAATATCACTTTCCATTTATGAGAAATAATTATTTTAATATAGATATTTCATATTCTAAAAACTACTAAAACACTTGATTTTGTAAAATCAATTTGACATAGTAAATCAACTCTAAAAATGATAAATTTTTGGAAAATATTTATAAACATGTAATATAACATGTTAAAAAAATAAATTTTCAAATTGTATTTCCCATTTGTGAAAACTTATTTATTTTGTAAACTGTTTAAAAATCTGAAATCGTCAAACACTTGATTTTTAATGAAATTCTTCCAAACAATTTTTGAAACAATTTTTAATAGATTAATAGACTTAAAAAATAGTGTAAAGAAGTCTTTAATTTATAAACACATTATTTTCTAAATAAAGATGATAAATATGAAACTAGAATGTATGTTTGTAAATGTAACTATTTGTTTCATATTTATTTGATTTAATTTGAAAGCGATGAACCAAAAACGTGTATGTGTGCAATATTTGAGCTTATAATCATAACACACAAAGTATAACTCCTAAACTCATATACCCAAGCTTTAGATCTTCAATTTGCTCGTCTTGGTTTGCGGGGATGAAGCAGTATGAATCTTGACTTGAATTGTGATGTCTTCAATTCAATATTCCTTCCATCTTCCAATGGTTATGATCGTGTAGGCGCAAGTCCATCCAAACTCCAACATCAATATTTGTCTAGAATACCTAATGAGCAAGTACAAATACTAGATAAACGATGTTAGGGATTGTTTGTTAATCATCAAAACTAGATTAGATAAAAGGCTTATAAACATGAGACCTAATAATTTCTCTTAACATATTTTTTACACAAGCCCTTTACATGATCCAGAAAGAAGTGTATCTTAATTACACTTCTCCTCGTATGAAGTTGGACCCTCGATCTCAAGACACCAGGCAGTTTTGTCGGTACCATCGAGATCACAACCGTTATACTAATGATTGCCAAGTCCTCCTAAGAGAAATTGAGGACTTAATATAAAAGGGATTTTTGAAAAGACTTGTCTTTTAGCGGGATATGAGAGAACCTGCTTTAGGAAAATCCAACAGGAGGTCTCGATCCAGGTCACCCCGTCCCAGCATCAGCAAGACAAGAAGCTAGGGGTGGAAGTGAACCAAATAATTAACAAATAGTTTGATAATTGTTCGAATAAATATTCAACCATATTCGATTCGGTAGTTCATTTACTACTAAACAAATATTTTTTAAGTGTTCGAGTTTACTAATGAATAGAATTTAACCAGATGTATATTTGATTTGTTTTTCTATTAAATATCCATTTAAAATTTGATCACAGCTTAATACTTGTATTATTGCACATATGATGTGATATTTTTAACCCACATATCATTTCTACTTAAGTTTTACATACTGATTTTAAGACTTAAATAATCTTAAATCTGTTTTCTAATTAAAGTTTTGATTTAAATATATATACATCATATATTACACATTTCCATTCATTAACTCTCGCCCCCCAAAACCCTCCTCCCTCTCTCTCCCCATTCCGTCGCCTCCTCCCCCTCCTCCCGTCCGTCGAAGACCCCCTCCTCCGCATCCAACGGCGTCTCGTTCGTGACCATCCCAGCTCCGAACCCCGACCCCAGCTCCGGACCCGACCCCAGCAAACAGACCCGACCCCGACCCCGACCCCAGCTCCGGTTCAGATCCCGACCCCAGCGAACACCCCGACGGCAGCGAACACCCCGACCCCAGCTCCGGTTCCGACCCCGACCCCAGCGAACACCCCGACACCAGGTCCGGTTCCGATCCTATCCCAGGTGCGTTTTTTTATTTCTTGCTTGGTTTAGGGCTTTTTGATGTTGAAATTTTGATGTTTTAGGGAAATTTTGAAATATATATGATTTGTTGTTCGTAAAACATGAATTACAATGGTCGATTATAGCACCTATAAATATCTTAATATTGGATGTTCTAAAGAAATGGCTGTTTTAGGGACTTTGATTTTTTTTAAAGAAATGGCAGTTCTAAAGATTTTTAATTGTAAAATAAAGAATAATTGATATTTTACATAGATGAGAAAATTAATTGGTGATTGCATGTAGACCCATGTACTTTTATTATCTTAAACTTATTGTCAATAGTTTCATTGTTACTGATAGACCCCCGGATTAAAATTGAATAACTGGATCTGATTTGTGTGTTATGTCTTGTTACTGTAAAATTGGATTTTTGAATAACTGTTTGTTGTTGATGTTTATTTTTGTAGGTAAAAATTGTTCTTGATGTTTGTTCTTGATGTCTGATCCAATGGAAACTGAAGATGGTTGCTCCCCTGTTGTTAATGAACAAATCTCTCAGTTAGATAACTTAATTGTGCCAATTGTTGATGAACACTTAAAACCAAAACTAGGAATGACTTTTGGCAATTTAGAAGACGCTGAAAATTCTACAAAAATTATGGAAAGGCCGGAGGTTTTGATATCCGTAATAGCACAACAAATTATGGGAAGAATAGAGAGTTAATTTGTAAAAGTTATGTTTGTTCGAAAGAAGGAGTGTTAAAGAGCAAATCGTTGGAAATTCGACGATGTGGTACAATTAGAACTAATTGTAAGGCCTTGATTCGCTTGAAATTAGACAAAAACATTGGCAAATAAAGTGTCTACAAGTTTGTGGAAGAACATAATCATACAATTACTTCGCCGAGTAGAACACATTTTCTAAGGGGAAACCGTGAGGTAACAAGTGCGAAAAAGACATTAATAAAGCAGTTTGGAGAGGTGAACATTCCAACAAACAAGCAAATGGCCTACTTTGAAAACGCTAGCGGAGGTTTTCATAGAGTTGGATGCATTGAGACCGATGTGAGAAATTATGAAAGATATTTGAGAGAGGAGAGGCGCGGTCATGATGCACAAATGATGTTGGATCATTTCAAGTCGGAACAAGAGAAGAATCCTTCATTTTATTATGTTTATGAATGGATGGTATTGCTAGAATGAATTATCAATACTTTGGCGATGTTGTCTCCTTCGATGCCACGCATAACACAAATCAATATGGCTTGGTATTTGTGCCGTTTGTAGGCATAAATCACCATTGGCAAAGTGTTTTTTTAGGATGTGGCTTGATCCCAAACGAAGAGGCGAAGTCTTTCATATGGTTGTTTAACAAATGGATTGAAGCAATGAGTCATCCTCCTTCGGGCATGATTACAGATCAATGTCTTGGCATATGCAAGGCAATTGAAACAGTTTTTCCAGAAATTCAGCACAGGTTTTGTATTTGGCATATCTTGGACGAAGTTCCGGAGAAGTTGGGTAAATGGGCTTATAATATGAAATTTATGAAATCTTTCAAAGAAAATATTTGGGACTCCGAGACTGCTACCTCTTTTGAAGAGAATTGGGTTTCAATTCTTAAGAAAAATGGATTGGAAACGCATGATTGGCTAAAGGATATCTATGAAATTCGTGAAAAATGGGCTCCGATTTATCATAAAAAACACTTTTGGGCCGGAATGTCTAGCAGTCAAAGAAGTGAAGGGATGAATGCATTGCTAAAAATGCATGTATCAAGGACAAAATTCTCTTCATGATTTCGTGACCATCTTTCAGAGGGTCTTGGCGAGACAAAGAGAGGGGGAGCTTAAAGAAGATCATTGCACAGTGGAAAAAAGCCAAAATTGAAGACTTTGTGGTCAATGGAAAAACAAATGACTCAAATCTACACAAAAAAAAAATCTTTTATATTTTTCAAGACGAGCTTCAACCTAGCTTAATGTATAATATTGAGCTAGTAAAAGAAAAAGAAAGAGAAAGTACTTTCCATTTGAATTTTTGTGGTCATGATGAAAGATTGAGACATATTATATATTGCAAAACAACTAAAATAGTCCGTTGTTCGTGTCTCATGTTTGAATTCAAGGGCATTCTATGCCGACATATCTTGGCATATCTTAAAATTACCAATCATAGTGAGTTACCGGAGCAATATATTCTAAGAAGATGGTGCCGAAATGTCAGAAAAAGGGTTGTTCTTAGAGATGGTAATATTATTGGAGATAATGCCACAATTAATTTTGCTTCTCGTTTTAGTGAACTAAATTGCTTAGCTAATGAAATGGTCGAAGAGGGGCTTTCTTCTAATGACGCATATGAATTAATGCGTGAAATGATGATGGATGCTATTAATAAGGTGCAACGTTTGAAACTCATCAATGATGAAGAAATTGGACAAGATGTGGAAGGACATTATATGAATGCGGAGTGTTCTCAAGATGTAGTTCATGAACCAAGTCAAGCAAGAACAAAAGGAAGGCCTAAAGGGAAGAGGTTAAAGCCATCGAGAGAGATCCGCAAATGCAAGCCGAGGAAATGCAAATTGTGTGGAAAGCGAGGACAAAATCATGATAGCAGAAATTGCCCTCTAAAGTTGTCAAGGTAGTGTATCATTTATGAGAGTAATATTAATGCTATTATTTTTTAAACTATTTTAAGTTGGTGCAATGATCTTTTAATATGTTTTGCTATCATCACTTTTTTGTAGTGATTCAATGGAACAAGATAATATTGATAAAGCCACTGATGATTTAGAGGATTCCTTTGAGGAAGGTAATGTGATTTACAAGATAATATTGATGAAGCCATTTTTTAATATAATGTGTTTTTTTAATGTGATGAATGACTTTGTTTTTTAATGTTTTTTAATACAGATGAAGTTCTCACTATTACGTGAAGTTTCATCAAGGTTGGCGTGCAAGTATGAAATCCAATCCTGGAAATACAGCATCCCAAGTCTCTTTTTGTGCTTGCTTTAGAAGTCATATCACATTTGACACACCATTAGCTATGCAAAGGAAATCTTGTTTTATCTTATTAAATGCCTGTCTTTGATGATTCCCTTCAACATGAGCATATAAGTTAAATCCACTCTTGCTACTTGAAAGCACTATTTTATGATTTGTTTCTAATTTTTATAATTTGTTTATTTTAGGTGAAATGTCATACTCTGATTGTAGCTACAGGAGCTACTGCTAAAAGGGTTAGATTACCACGTGAAGATGAATTTTGGAGTAGGGGAATAAGTGCTTGTGCAATATGTGATGGTTCTATAATGTTTCTGCTATCATCAACTTGGTGTAATGTTTTTTGCTAGATGGTTGCTATCATCAACTTGGTGTAATGTTTTTATGAATTTTGGAGTAGGAGTTTCTGCTAGTTCTTGCAGTTCTGATAGTTCTGTAATGTTTCTGCTATCATCAACTTGGTGTAATGTTTTTTGCTAGATGGTTGCTAACATCAACTTGGTATAGCAATTCCTTTGGCTAAATTGGTAGATGTTTTTTGTTCTTCTGTCTTCTTTGAAGTCTGTAGCTTTCCGATTTGCGATAAATCATATGGTGCAGATTTTCATGTTTGTTTTCATTTCATCCATATCATACATTGATAACTAATTCCAGGTGTTGTACAAAATATGCATCATACTGCGATCAATTAGTTCGCAGTATACCCACGTCCCAAAACTCTCCCCTCCTCCAAAGCTTCTCGCGAGCTCCGATACCCAACAAATCCCACCACCATGGCTGCTCCAATGCCCACGTCAACGTCACCATGACCCTGGACTTCAACTCCCTGAGAGGCCTCGTCTCCTCCATCTTCTCCATCCTCTCCCACTCTTCTTGCCCCAACAACCTCCGCTTCCACTTCCTCATCTCCCCCTCCGACGACAACAACAAGTATAGTCTAGAGCTGATATTTTACATGATGCACACACGTATTCACAACATTCAATCAGTTCGCAGAGGTACGAAAATATTTCACCATATAGTTTGCGTCATCAGCTACGAAGAAAACAATATACAACACGTATTCACAGGATCGCAAACAATACTTCCGAGTTTTGAAACAGTTTATCAGTCCAAGATTACAGAAGCATGATATCAAATTTCAACAACATACAACACGTATTCACAGGGTGATTTTATCTTACACCCTACTTAGCACAAATCCAATAAAAATACCAACTACAAATCCAAGAAAAATACCGACTACAAATCCAAGAAAAATACCGAATAAAAGAACAAATACAAAAAGTTTTAACAATTCCATAATATCAATTTCAATCTTTCTCTTTTCCTGAACTTCTCCATTTGACACGGCACTTGAAACTTGCGGGATCACGCTCGACTTCTTCCTCTGAACAAGGCTTGCCTTTGAACCTTCAAACTCCTCTTCATCAGACACCCATTTGAAGAATCCACAATTACTCACTTTCCAATTAGCACATCCCAAAAACAATCGACCAGGGTTCGTCTTAGTTCCAGATCTGGAGAGTATAGCCCTCCTTCCACAATGGTACATCAATGCATGACAAGTGCTTGAAGATGACTCCATGTTAAAAACCTCTACAAAGCAGCAGAATGGAGAATAATAGCGTTTACATTATATTTTACATACAACATAAAAGCTACAAAGAAAATAAAATAAAAACCTAAACTCCTTAAGACTCCAGAGAAATTTTGAACAGGGTTCGTTTTTGCATTTCTGCTTCACACTCCAGAGAAGACCTTGTTAAAGCCTTAGAGGTATAATTAACGCAATTTCCTTTCACTCGATCAATATCATATATTAATAACCAATCAACATTTTTTGTAGCTACTGTTAACATTTTATGATGAAATCAGGTTATCAGCAAAGTTGGTGATCTGACTGGCATCAAGTACCTACCTGCTGCACCTCACAAGACTCGTGCTAAAGAGAACAGGAAGCAGCTTGATTAGAAAATATCAAGTTTAGGATAATGTATCAAATTTGAAGCAAACCAAAGCACTCATGCACTAGAAGTGCATCCTCTTCGGTACATCTCCTTAATATACAAGGGAAAGACTCTTCATTCTAATTTCCCTAATTAAAATTAAAAAGGCATCTTTGAAGCTATAAATCAAAATTTCCCTAAATCTACTCACTTTCACAAACAACAAATCATATATATTTCAAAATTTCCCTAAAACATCAAAATTTCAACATCAAAAAGCCCTAAACCAAGCAAGAAATCAAAAAACGCACCTGGGACAGGATCGGAACCGGACCTGGTGTCGGGGTGTTCGCTGGGGTCGGGGTCGGAACCGGAGCTGGAGTCGGGGTCGGAACCGGAGCTGGGGTCGGGGTGTTCGCTGCCGTCGGGGTGTTCGCTGGGGTCGGGATCTGAACCGGAGCTGGGGTCGGGGTCGGAACCGGAGCTGGGGTCGGGGTGTTCGCTGCCGTCGGGGTGTTCGCTGGGGTCGGGATCTGAACCGGAGCTGGGGTCGGGGTCATGAGGCGGGTCTGTTTGCTGGGCGTACGGGTACTGAAGGCTAGGGGTCGGGTGTCCGGAGCTGGATGGTCATTGAACGAGACGCCAGTTGGATGCGGAGGAGGGGTAATTTCGACAGACGGGTAGGAGGGGAGGAGGCGAGCGGAAGTGGGGAGAGAGAGGGAGGAAGGGATTTGGGGGCAGAGAAGTTCAATGAATGAAATGTGGATACATATGGGAATCAGGGATTTAATAACTGTGAAATAGTGATCTTCTCCGTTGCGCTTCGGCATGCCAACGGCTCAGCAACTTTTCGAACCGGTTAGTGTGGCAATATAATTTTTTCGCATGCCGAATTCGCTCTATATATAATATAATAATAGTATATAGTATATATAATATATATATATATACTATTATTATATCATATATATAGGTATATATATATATATATATATAATATATATATATATCTATGGGTATGCTTATTACTGCAGCATCAAAAATTTATGCCGTAGGTAGTGAGTGTCAAATCCCCCCCACTCATTCAAATATTGTGGGAACAAATTTACATGGGTAGTGGAGAGGATAGAGGAATGTGACACATTCACTAACTAAGCACAAAATTTTGTGGCTTGTACTAAGCATACCCTATTTCACTCACACATTCTAACCATGTTTCGTTGCCACGAACTTTTTGCATAACCCAACAACACACACACATCAACACACACCACACACACATCTATTTGCGGCTGACACACACACACACACAACATATTATATATATATTATATTATATATATATATATATATATATATATATATATATATTATATAATATTATATATATATATATAATAAAGGAATAAATTTTATTTATGAATTCTAATACTATTTGAAAATTAAATTCTTTAAAGGAATAAATATACTTTGATATTTGATAAGTATTCGTGAATATTCATGAATATTTATCAAATAATAAGTATTCAAGTTCGAATTCGAAAAACTAGATATATGAATATTAGGTCCACATTCGAATTCGATAATTTTATACAAATACAAATACGAACACCTTAGTATTCGATTCGATCATTTACCACACCTACAAGAAGCCCACTGAAACCAACAGTGGGGCTATCATCAACAACATCAGCGGCACCGAGAGAAGTCTGCTAGATGATCGATGCATGTCAACTTATGTGAGAAGAAGCCGATGACGCATCTGCCCTTCTCCTTCGGCAACACTAATTTCAAAGGCATCGAGATGCACCACGATGGCCCTCTCATAATCTCGGCCATGATCAATGACTTTCAAGTCAAGAGGATCTTGGTCGACACTGAGAACTCCACTGGTATCTTGTTCATCGATGTCTTCAATCAGATAGGCTTTGATAAGTCTAACTTGTAACCTTGTCGAGGTCCCTTTATCGGATTCACAGGACACTCGATCCTACCATAAGGGATGATCACTCTCTCCCTATTGGTCAGTGACTATCCTCGCCAGTCCACTGTCTACACCTAATTTTTGGTGATGAACATCAAGTCAACCTACAACGTTATTTTTGAAAGAATTTCCCTAAATAGCCTGCAGGTGGTCCCATCCACCTCCTACTAGATAGTGAAGTTCCCGACCCCTAAAGGAGTTAGGATCGTCAGGAGTAACAAGGAGAGGCCAGATCATGTTATTTACTCTCGATGAAAGGAAAAGGAGTACTGGTGTCCTTGCCAATTGAAAAGACGCGTCACCAGATGGAGAAAGTGCTGAAAGGGGAACAGATGACTCCTGTAGAAGAGCTCCAAGAAGTGTCGATCGACCTAGATGGGTTGAACAAGGTCAAGATCGAGTTGAGCCTTGTTGAACTTCAACAATGAACTGTGATCGCAATCCTACGCGAGAATGCAAATGAGTTTGCTTGGGGGCCTGAAGACATGCCGAGAATCCCCTTGAAGTTATGAGCCATAAGCTCTTGGTTGACCGACATAGCAAGCATACTAGATAGAATAAGAGGTATTTCAGCCTAGAGGGGTAGAATGAGCCTGTGGATGAAGTTGACCAACTGCTTAGAGCCGGCTTCATCATAGAAGTGTAGTACGCAGAATGGCTATCCAATGTGGTGCTGATTAAGAAGTCCCTTAGCAAATGGAGGATGTGTGTGGACTTCACTAATTTGAATAAAGCTTGCCCAAAGAACAACTATCCCCTTCTAAGGATCGATCAACTGGTAGATGAGAGTGCGGACCATGAACTAAGTTTTATGGACGCCTTCTTTGGATACAATTAAATCCTAATAGCGGAGCATGATTAAGAGAAGACCTCATTTATTACAGATCAAGGAACCTACTATTACAAATTGATGCCCTATAGTTTGAAGAATGTAGAGGCTACCTATCAGAGGTTAGTCAATAAGTTTTTCAAGCACCAGATCAGCCATAATATGAAAGCATACGTGGATGACATCCTTGTGAAGTCAAAGCGGCCATCATCTAAGATCTTGAAGAGACCTTCTCTGTCCTCCGGCACTACCACATGAAGCTCAACCCGGCCAAATGTGCTTTTAGGGTGTAATCAGGCAAGTTCCTTAGGTTCATGATTACCCAGAGGGGCATTGAGATCAACCGTAAGAAGATAGCCACCATGGAACAACTACTTGTACCCCGCACGCTAAAGGATGTCCATAGGCTGAATAGCAATATAGCGGCATTGGATCGCTTTCCTTCAAAATTTGTTGAGAGAAGTCTCCCATTCTTCAAAATGTTGAGAGGAAGAAAGGAGTTGAAGGAAGGTATGAGTTGGACAGCCGAGTGAAGTGAGGCTTTCAATAACCTCAAAAGATATTTGAGCACCAAGCCATTACTGAGCCGACCAAGAGAAGGAGAGACCTTGTATCTCTACTTGGCCATCTCCCAAGAAGCCATTAGCTCTGTTTTGATCCACGAGGAAGACAATGTATAGAGGTCGGTATACTATGTAAGTCGGATCTTGAAGACGGTCAAACTTAACTACATTCTCATTGAGAAAACCTCATTCATTTATAACTACAGCTAGAAGGCTTTGCCCCTACTTTTAAGCACATACTATAATAGTGCAGACGAATCTGCCTTTGAAGAAAGCACTTGGCATCCTACCACTTTATGGAGGATGATGTGCAATTTGAGCCCAGAATGACCATGAAGGTTCAAGCCCTAGCCGACTTCTTAATAGAGTCGACCATAACGGACAACGAACTGTCTCCATTCACATCAGTCCCTCTACCTAAAGTGAATATCAAATAACTACTCTTTTCTCGCCTAACTTTTGAAAATTTAGCCCTTTTTTTGTGATTTTAAATTTTTAAAGCATTGAGAGTATTTTTTGAAAATTTTAAATTTTAAGTTGGGTACTTGTAATTTTCATGTTTCATGTATTAGTGATAAATTTTTAATTGTTAGGATATTTCTTACAACTTTGAAATTTTAAGGATGCTTTTATAGTAATTAAAACTTTGGATTGTTTTTTTTTGTAAATTAAAATTTCAGCGGCCTGCTGATAATTTTAAAATTTGATATGTACTGGTTATAAGTTTTGAAATTTTAAGACTTTTTGTGATTTTTAACTTTTGAAGGATGTTTTTATAATTTTTATAACTTTGAGCTTATTTTTTCTATATTTTAAAATTTTAGGTGCTAGATGGTAATCCCCTGAATTCATCTTTGTTGTTTGCAAGCTTTGAAATTTTAGAATTTCAGGGTGATGTTTTATTATTTGAACTTTTGAGGGTGTTTCTAAAATTTTTAAAACATTGAGAGTGTTAATTGCAAATTTTAAATTCTTCAAAGGCTGCTATTAATTTTCTGATTTTATGTTTGTTGTTTAAAGTTTTAAAACAATGTTTTGTATAATTTTAAACTATTGAGGGTATTTTATATAATTTCTAAAAAAATTGGGTTTTTTAATAATACTTCATATATTATAGCATGATAGTTCTTTGTCTTATCAAACTAATACCGTGGAGCTATTTCATGTATTTTATTGATCTTATTTTTTTTAAATTGTTGAGATATAGGTATTTCACACGGGGATTAGGATATGATATAATATGATTAGGATAGATCAATATTTAATTGAAATATTCAAAATAGTGAAGGATAATAATGATCATTGAAAGATTTTCCCTTCTAAAACCTTTTTTTTATAATACTTCTTATATCATAGCATGTTAGTTCTTTACTTTAACGAATTAATATCATGGAGCTGTTTCATGTATCTTATTAATCTTTTTTTAATTGTTGAGTTATAGGTAGTTTATATGATATTGGGATAGGATATAATTATATGATAGATTAAGATTTAAATAAAATATTCAAAATAGTGAAGGGTAATATTGACTATAGATTTTTTCAATTACTCGTACTTTAAAGGGAGTATATATATATATATATAGAGAGAGGAATATGGGTATACTTGGGCCAAGGATCCTTGGTAGTGATGTGGACACATCTTGTCCATACATCACACCTTGAAGTTGGTGAGGCTCCATCTTCAAGGTGTGATGTATGGACAAGATGTGTCCACATCACTACCAAGGATCCTTGGTACCAAGTATACCCATTTCTCTCTCTCTCTCTCTCTCTCTCTCTCTCTCTCTATATATATATATATATATATATATATATATACATGATATATAGTATATACATAATAATACATATAACTATATATATAGTAGTAATATAGTATATATAGGGGTATATAGTAGGTAATATATAGTATATGATATATGATATAGTATAGTATAAAGTATACTATTTACCGTATTTGTGGGTTCTTTTTTTTGTTGTTTTATAGGGTAAATAACCTTGGCGGGAGAATAGATGCTTTTTGTTTAATATGTAGACGAAAGGGCCCAAAATGTAGGGGAAATATAAATATGATAAGTATATATCGGTATGTATGTTATATAGTAGCTGATATATTATATAATATAGTATGAGTATAGGATATAGGGTAGGGGCAGGTAGTGATAGGTATATATATAATAGTATAATATATATATAAGTATACATCAGTATATATATACTATAAGTGAATCAGTAGTATATTATTAGTATATATATATAGTGATATATAGTATATAGGGTTATGGATATGAGATTAATGGGGGTATGCGATTATCATAGGGGATGGAGATTTCCCTCTGACCGCCGTCTAAATGCATGATGAATTAAGCGGATCTTGTGGATGGATCGCTCTGGGTTGAACTTGGGGATCTAGTATATTGTAGCTGAAACCCCAAAGCAGGTTGTTAGGGTGGGAAACACGTGGGGCGTCCGTTGAGGGGGCCCTGTCCATCCCCGAGGCATGGGGTGAGAAAGTTGCTATTCATTCAAAAAAACGTTAAAATTGATGACGCAGTGGTATGACGGCGTCAAACCGACGACGTGTTTCACCCCAACCTATGGTGTGTTGGGTTTTAGAAATATGTAGATCAAGGTTCAATGAGCGGATCAATCAATAATGTGCGCTCACATGCATGTGATTTTAGAGGCGGTCAATGAGGAAAATGCCCCTCCTATGAGCAAGGATACGCCTTAATGCTCCTCATCTCTCTCTCTCCTCTCTCACCTCTCGTCTCTCTCTATATATATCATATATATAGTATATATATATATATATATATATATATATATATATATATATATATATATATATATATCTATATATATATGATATTATATATATGATATATGTATAATATATATATACTATATATAATAGTATATAAGTATATATATATATATAATATTAATTTTTAGGAAAGAAAGAAGGAAATTAGTTTTTTTTCACGGGGTGGGATAAAAGAGGCGAAAAATAATTTTTTTATGAAAGAAAGAGAAAGGAAAAACGGAGGACGCGGTGAGGCAACTAAAACAAATCTCCTAGCTCTTTTTTTAAAAGAAAAATAAAAGTTAGTGTTTTTCTTAGACACAAAAGGAAGGAGAACAAAAAACGGAAATGGGAGGGCAAAAAGAAATAAAAATCAATCCACAGGCTTTGCAATTAATTCTAAAAGCTCTAGGGTTAAGCTAACTCGTCAGCTAGAGGCCCAGGCTCCTAAAAAAGCCAAAAATTCTACCATGAAAGATCAACGGAAGTTTTCCTTCCGTTGAGTTAGCTAAGTAAGCGAATAGACAGCCAG
>NC_033795.1:35469979-35500260 GCF_001876935.1 Asparagus officinalis
TTTAATAAAATATATGACCATTAGCTCCTGCTTCATTAACTGTGTTTAGCAACGACAAATTGGCACACAAACGAGAATATATCAAGTGCAACCAATCCACAATATTAGTGGAGATTATTGGATATACGGTTTTCTCCACTAGCTCAAGGTTAATATCTCCTTGGCGCGCTGTTAGTGGGATTGGCATATCACGGGACACTTTCTCACAAACCTAATGACTATCTGCTCACTTGTGGCCGATAAACCTGTAATCAAGATCTCAACCTTCTTTCACGATATCAAACACTTTCTCAAACATATCGACTATAGGGTACATTTAAGTGCAATTATTTAATAAAATATATGACCATTAGCTCCTGCTTCATTAACTGTGTTTAGCAACGACAAATTGGCACACAAACGAGAATATATCAAGTGCAACCAATCCACAATATTAGTGGAGATTATTGGATATACGGTTTTCTCCACTAGCTCAAGGTTAATATCTCCTTGGCGCGCTGTTAGTGGGATTGGCATATCACGGGACACTTTCTCACAAACCTAATGACTATCTGCTCACTTGTGGCCGATAAACCTGTAATCAAGATCTCAACCTTCTTTCACGATATCAAACACTTTCTCAAACATATCGACTATAGGGTACATTTAAGTGCAATTAATTCTTTAACAAAACTAATCGACTCTCCAAAATGATACTTGGGGTAGTAACGTGTTACAGTTAATTTAGGCGAATATCACATCAGGTTGTTTTCAGATTCTATATATGGCATGTTCCCCCTATATGAATGAATGATGAGTAATATTGATGATAAAAGAAGAACAGCCCACTTAAGCTTCCTACTGTTATCTCTTACTACATAGCTTACTTAAAGGGTACAGGTAAAAGAAAATATAAATTTGTTTAGATATTCAATACCAATGAGCGATTAGGATGATGCTTATGTCCTACTACCTCAACCATCTCTAAGTAACTCCAAAAATCTATCACCATCAGGGCCGGCTGAAGGCATAGGCATAGGCTACTAAGGCATATACCTAGGGCCCCTATTTTATTGGGGCCCTCAAAAAATATATAAAAAGTTGACTATTGTTAGGATTCTAAATTATCTTTAATTGATCATTTATTGCTATAATTATCTATAATTATTTTTATCTTTGGAAAAGAACACTAATAAGCGTTTAATTGTAACTTTTTATATTTTATTTCTATAATTAATTAGATTGTAACAGTAATAAAAAAGAGAAAAACACATATTAAATACTCATTCTCGTTTATGCATAGTTTATGCGTTTTTTCTCTTGCTAACTTTCTTTATTCTCTTCTCATTCACTCATTTTTTTCTCATGCACTCATCTTTCATATTTGTTTAATCTTTGATACTCAACATACATAATTGCAATTCTAATCCAAAATGCCCCAAAATAAAAGGTAAGCTTGGTAGTTTTTATTTATTTTAATAAATTTACATTCATTCTCCTCATGTTATCTGATATTGAACTTTGAAATTTTAACGCCAAGAAAAATGTTGGTTCTCCAGTTATGAATTGAACTTTGAAAGTTTTCGAAGGTGCCTGGATATTTGTGTTGCTCGGTTATATTTTTATTGAGTATCACCTAAACATTCAACCAAATAAATGAATTCTTTTATATTCTAAAATTGCTTACTGACTATTGAATTATTAATTTGAATTGTCCGAACTTTTAGATCCATTAACCATAAGCTTATCAAGTAAACTTTCTAAGAAGTATAAAAAGTAGAGCTGAGCAGCAAGTAGAATAGAAATCACTCCAAAGAATTTTCTCTAGAAAAGTGAAACAAATTAAAAATAAAGGGAAGCTAAACCAAAAGAAAGCAAGAACGAATGGATTCAGATAAAATCATCAAGATGCCAAACGAAGAAGAAACTTAATCCAATAACGAAAGCATTTGAAGAGTGGGAGTTTGTAAGCTAAACTACAAACAATTGTCCAGGCTAAACACTACAACATTCGTCCTAGGTAAAAAAATTTGCTTGATGAAAAGACCAGATGACGTGAATATTGCAAATCACTCTCGTTCTCCCTTGAATTTTGCGCATATCAAAATGGAAGCAGCCAATACAGAAAGAATCTGTAGTTTTAAAAATTTTCAACCAGCCAAGAATATTAAACAAATCCCTGATGAACAAATAAAGCACAATAAATTAGATGAAGAACTTTAGTCCTGTAATAAAATAGCACAGAAAAACGCAGAAAACGATTTGTTGATATTAGTTGGCCCAAAGACTTGTTGATGGCCTATTACCTAAAAGCCCAGTTCCCCACTATATTTGCCTTAGCCCTCTCTATTCCTCTCTCCTACCCGATGGTACTCAATCCCTTCCCATTCTTCATGTTCTGATGGCCGACGCTTGGAGTCCCATCTCCCATCCCTGTAGGATGGCTCCTACCATTCGAAACTCTAGCCTCTCTCCTATGTCTGCTGCCCCCTTCTCTATATAAGTCAAGGGTTGGTAGTAGCTCGAGGAGAGAAGGAAGAAGAGATAGTGATGAGAAATTGAGCTTTGAGCTCCTCTACTGTGTGCGATCCTCTCCTCTCTTCTATGAGCTTTGTTCTCCTGTGAGCTCTGTGCTCTCACCCCTTTGTGCGATCCCTTTTCTCTTTGTGAGTGATTTAAGCCGAAGATCAGTGGGCTCCCATTTGTGTTCTTGGTGGTGCATTGTGAGAGAAGAACATGAACTAATTGAGCAGGCTTCTGAGCCAAACATCGACGATGATCCATAACAGTGGTATCAGAGCCACGTTGAGTCGTTGCCGCTGGATCACCGCCCGACCGTCGAAATCAGATTGCTGCTGGACCACGGTCGGACTGCCGAGCAAGTGGGTAAGGTCGAAACCCTCTCCTAGGGTTTCGCTCAAGTATATCGACGAAAAACCCAACTTTTATCAAAAAAAAATTTCTTTCCCGAAATCTGATTTCGCTCAAGTCAAATATTCTGATTTCGCTTAAGAAATTTTTTTCTTTTTTCCTGTCTATATATGCAAATCTGTATTCGTTTACTTGTTGGTTTTTTATTTCCGTTGCGATTAAGTGCTGAAATTAAAATTTGCTTGTGCTCGTGCGAAAGAACAGAGGGTCTGAACCCGAGCTTTGTGCTCATCGTTATTCTCTTTTTTTGTGCTAGTTGCTTTGCAAATTTGAAAAAAAAAATCAGCTACATTTGTATTTTATTTTCTTTCTTGAAAAATTGTGTGTTTATTCTGTGGGAAAAAATGTCTGCTACTAATCAATATGGTATGGTTCAATATGGTATGACTACATTCAACGGAAAATCTGATTTTAGCATTTGGAAACAAAAAATAAAATGCATTTTAATTCAACAGAAGTCTTTTAGGGCTGTTGGTCAGACTTATTTGACTTCTGACACTGAAGAAAAAAAGGCTGAAATGAACGAAATGCTTGTTCCATAATTTATTTGAACTTATCTGATTCTGTGTTAAGAAAAGTTAGAATTATGGAATCTGCTAAAACCCTTTAGGATAAACTTGAAAAACTCTATACTGAAACCTCTTTGCTTAGTAAAATGTTTTTGTTTGAAAAATTTTTCAAATTTAGATTGAATATGTCTAAGGATATTGTGGAGAACCTAGATGTTTTTACAAAACTTATTTCAGATATTAAGTTAACTGGTGATAAACATATAGACGACTATACTCCTATTGCCCTTCTAAATGCTATTCCTGACTCATATAGTGATGTAAAATCTGCTATTAAATATGGTAGAGATGAGGTTACTCTTGACATTGTGATAAATGGTCTTAAGCGTAAGGAATTAGATTTAAAACACTATGGGGGAAATAAAAATTCTGGTGAGGTTATGCATGTGAGGGGTAGGCCTCAGAATAGGTCTAATAACCAAAAGAATGCTAGTAATGGGGAATCAAGTAGAAAAAAATTTGAAAATGGAAGGGGTAGATCTAAGTCTAGGTTTAAAGTTAAAAAATGCTATAACTGTCATGAAACTAGTCACTTTATTAGAGATTGTCCTAAGCCTAAGAAAAATCAGCAAAATGATCATGCTAATATGGCTGTCTGTGAGGGAAAAATGGGTGAAATTTCCATGATTAATAATCTGTGTGATTATGCATATTTGAACTTTGTGTTATCTGATCCTTTGTGTAAATCAGATTGGCTGGTAGAATCTGGTTGTACTTTTCATATGACTCCTTTTAAAAACTTATTTTCAAACTACAAGAAAATAGAGAATGGCTTTGTGTCAATGGCAAATAAAAAGAAATGCAATGTTTTAGGAATTGGTGATGTGAATTTTTTTTAACAAAGCCAGAGCTTAACTGTAATTTTCAACAATTACTGTAATTTTCAACAAAGATAGTGCTTGACTGCAGTGGAAAGAAAACACTGATAAATGTTTTAGGAACTGTATGCCTTAGGTTTTCTTCTGGTTCTGTGTTTACTTTGAAGGATGTTAGGCATGTTCCTGATTTACATTATAACTTGATTTCTTGTGCATCTCTAGAAAATGATGGTTTAGAGGGAAAATGGGGTAAAAGGGTTATGAAAATTCAGAAAGGGTCTCTTGTTATTTTTACTGTTGAAAAATAAAATAATTTATATGTTTGTCATGCTGAACCTGTGCTTGATTCTGTTAACTCTGTGATAGGTGATAAATCTTTTTTATGGCATAATAGATTAGGTCACATGAGTAATAAATGATTAAAAATTTTGCATAAAGGAGGTCATTTTGGCAGTGATAAAATATCCCCCATCCCCTTCTGTGAATCTTGTGTGCTAGGAAAACAACATAGGGTTAGTTTTCCTACTTCTTCCTTTCCTAATCAGTCTACGTGCACTAATGTACTTTAATATTTGCATGCTGATGTGTGGGGTCCCTCTAGTATGCCTACGCATGCAGGGAACCAATATTTTCTTTCCATAATTGATGATTATTCTAGGAAAGTTTGGATTTTACTCATGAAACAAAAATCTAAAGTTTTTGATAAATTTAAAAACTAGAAAATTATGATTGAAAACCAAACGGGAAAGAAAATTAAAACTCTTAGGACAAACAATGGTCTTGAGTTTTGTAACAAACAATTGAAAGATTTGTGTACTACTTGGGGTATTAAAAGGCAACAGAATGGGGTTGCTGAAAGAATGAATATAACTCTCTTAGAGAGGGTGAGGGTTATGTTGGCCACATCTGGGCTCTCCAAGAAGTTCTGCGGAGAAGCTGGTTGTACTGCGGCTTATTTGATTAATAGGTCTCCTTCTGTTCCCTTAGGAGGGAAATGCCCTGAATTTGTGTTCACGGGCAAACCTCTTGATTTAAATAATTTAGAATTTTCGAGTGTGCTGGCTATGTGCATCAAAAGATTGATAAGTTAGAACCTAGATCTAAGAAATATGTTTTCTTAGGATACCCTGAAGGGATAAAATGTTATAGGCTTTGGAATAAGAGTGAACCGGGGTTTAAGGTAGTGATAAGCAGAGATGTTGTTTTAAGAAAAATAAATTTTCTTGTTTACCTTTACATGTTCCTATTCCTGAAAATGATGCTCCAAATGAGGTAGAGCAAATGCCTATTATTAATCAACCCAAATCACCTCCTGAAGAAAAATTAAATGATATAATTATTGAAAATTAAGATGAGATTGTTCCTAATGAGGTGGAGCATGATATGCATGAAACAGATAACATGCATGATTTAAATGATTATCAACTCACTATGGATAGAAATAAAAGAACCATTAGGAAACCTGAAAGATATAGAGATTGCAATTTGATTGATTGTAATATGTCTGAGTTTGCCTTTAATGTATTTGAATCCATTGAGTGCAATGA
Source organism: Asparagus officinalis (assembly GCF_001876935.1). Lineage (NCBI taxonomy): Eukaryota > Viridiplantae > Streptophyta > Magnoliopsida > Asparagales > Asparagaceae > Asparagus > Asparagus officinalis. Next base: position 35,475,824 of record NC_033795.1, read on the forward strand.
ACCTAAGACTTATAGAGAAGCATTAAGCTTAAAATATTCTGAAGAATGGATTAGTGCTATGAAGAGTGAGATGGAATCCCTATGAATTAACCAAACATGGAAACTTATTCCTAAACCTACTAGTTGTTCTGTAGTAGATTGTAAGTTGTTGTTTAAGGTGAAACAAGAATCTGAAAGTGTTAGGTTTAAGGCTAGGTTAGTAGCTAAGGGATTTACTCAAAAGGAGGAAATTGATTATGCTAAAATTTTTGCTCCTGTTATCAAATTCACTACTGTTAGAATTATGCTTGATTTAGTTGCTAATTTTAATTGGGAATTAAAACAAATGGATGTAACTACTTCTTTCTTGCATGGTGATCTTGATAAAAATATTTATATGTACCAACCTAAGGGCTTTGTGGACCCTAAATTACCTGATCATGTGTGTTTGTTAAAAAAAGCTTTGTATGGTTTAAAACAATCACCTATACAATGAATATTAGATTTGATAAATGCATGCAATCCTTAAAGTTTAAAAGGAGTTCTGCTGATCATTGCATGTATAAGAATATAGACTATGTGTTTGTTTTTCTTATAATTTATGTGAATGACATGTTTATTGTTAGTAATTGTTTGAAGTCTATTTAACATGTTCAAAAATGTATTTGTGAAAATTTTGACATGAAAGACTTAGGTGATGCTAAAAGAATCCTAGGCATGAATATTATTAGGGATAAAAACAAATCTACTCTACACTATAACACCTGAAATCTACCATAGCGGTCGAAAAACGCTATGGTATTATTTCATAGCGTTTTAATCAACGCTGTGTCAGAACCCGCTATCGTAGGTCTGTGGCTTTACATAGCGTTTTCCCAAACGCTATCAAAAAGTTTCCAACCATAGCATTTTTATGTAGCTATAAAAGAGTATTCAATAGCGTTTCTATATTGCTATGACAAATATCTTTCATAGCGGTTGAAAAACGCTATTAGTTAGTTTTCATTCATAGCATTTCAACATTGCTATTAACTTACATTTGATAGCGTTTGAGTTACTACAATGGCGTTTCAGTGAATGTTGTCTTTCTTCTTTTAATAGCATTTCAGTAATTGTTTTCACTTTTTATAGCATTTCAGTTGTGCCTATAAACCTTTGAGGTTGAACTAGAAATAACTTCCAATTGTGAGAACCATAAAAGCAAATATTTCATTTAAACGTTCAAACTGATACATAACCAAGTTGTAGCATACAAGAAGAGTCAATACAAATGTGCCAAAAAACAAATACTAGTCTTTGGATAATCCAACATGGAGTACAAGAAATTAACCATAGTACACAGAACAACAAAAACTAACTTCGTTGCATTACATATGACTTGGGAGGCTCATCATCTTCAGAAATTGAGTACTAGTACTGCTGCAAAAACAGAAATTAACAACACCAAAATTACAACTATAACAAACATGACAAAGTAAAAACACACGATTGCAAGATGTATAACTTACCAGCTTTTCAAAGCATAACAACTTTGTAACTGGTCCATCTTGGGGAGCTTCTTGACTGACTTGCGTAAGGCCTTCCATGGCATTCACATCCCTCGCATAATTCTCCACCTAGAAGAAGTAGGTACTCCAATTAAACTATCATTAATTAAGCTCTCATGAATTATGAAATTAAGTTCTACAAAGAATACCTTATCGGTTTATCGAGTGCCTGATGCAAATAAATGATTGATGCACATGTACCGAGAACAATATGAAGCAGAATTTTCATTAGATCTGCTATAACATAGTGAGCTAATTTCACCTTTCCGAACATCTCTTGTAGCTATGAAACCTAGGAGGAAGATATTTAATATGACAAGTGAAAAAAGAATAGCCATTATGATACTTGTGTATTGGTTCATGGATCATCTATTTGTTTCATTATCTTAAATTGTTAAGCATGCCATGGAGCAGACTGACTTGCTATCTTCATTTAAAGCCAGTGGTGTTAATTCTTAAACATTAAGCTATACCTATTTTCTCATTCATTAATATCAAATTCTATGTTAATGACTTTACTCTAATCAATTATTTAACTTTTTTATATCTGAAAGTTCACAAAAAAATTCTCCTGCCTTGCGAATCCCGTTCAAGGGTGTTGCTGGACAGGGTGTCGAAGAAGTCATCCTTCACATAGACAGGCTTCATAGAGGAAATAAAGAAACTGATGAGTATTTGAACAGTAGGAGAAACTGACATTCGTGTGTGCGCACACAGGAAACTATGGATATAAGGTGACAGTTTATTTGCTAAATGAGCAACAAAGATACAGATATACTGGTGAAATCTCACATCAGACTAGGTGAATCTCACTACAATGTTTTGCTAGTTCATTTTGCTAAACGAGGTGGTAAATTGTATCCAGTATATCATGTAGATATACATACAATATATAAAGGTAGTCTGCTACTTATAGTTGAGCTTTTTTGTATGTCTGTAAATGTGCACGCGTAATTGTATTTTGATATTCTGATAACCACGATCATCCTCTATGCCTCCTTCCCATCAAAATATAGGTTTGTCTATGAAGCACAAGTCCAAACGGGGTAGTAAAGGACCAACCTTCTAAAACCATTCAAATAAGTCTCACCAAAAGTTTGCATCAAGGTGTTCCCATACAGCATAGAAGAATTAACAGGTGCAAATACCTCCCTAAGCCTAATTCAACAAGGGATAAAAGGATAACCTCCACAATTGTCCAAAGACTAGAAAATAGTAATAAAGACCAATATGACAATGTTACAATATGGAGAACTACTTACCTTGATCTCATGTTTATCAGTTTCAGCATCTTCTTCCTCCAGATTATCATCAAATTCGTCGTCATTTTCACCTCCTTCACTGTCATGTGTCACGTATTTGCTTTTACCGAGATGGCCCCACACTTCATCCTTGTTGAATTTCTCATTCATTGCCATGAAGTCAAATTCTTCAGTAAATTTGGTTAGAGGACACGGATACTGCAAAATGTACAGAAATCAAAGACCCATTGCACACTTAATGGCTGCATAAAAGCAGAATTCAATTTCCTTCTGGTAACAATGAAGGGGTTTGTACTTGTGGATAATATGCGAATACATGAAAGATGAATCTCAGAATATTGGAAGTATTGATACATAACCATTCTGCATGTCTCATGTTAGTATATACTCTATAGATGATTTGCATCATAGCTGAAAGTGTTAATTACTAGGACGAGCAAAAGAAAAAGGATAAGAATGTATATAAGCAGGAAATATATGAAGGTTTTACCCAAACGTTGAACAGAATAGACAAAAGGATTTATCAGCCAAGTAATGTATTGATTTAGTGCTTTCCTTCAGCTATGAAAAATACATGCAAGTTTTTATCAACTTTTCCACATCTTGTCATGTGTCAGTTTTTATTTCTAAGATCGTATTACAGCAAAATAAGGTTAGGAGGACCATTACCCCATTTCCTCTTCCTTTTCCACGCCCCCTATTGAAGTGATGTATGTGCATGAGAGCTCCATTTGGCTGCAAATAACGGACAAACATCAAAACCATGAACATGCACAAAATTTTCGACCCACACCATTAACTTTGGAACAGACATATGTAGGATATAATCATGGAGTTAGAAATTCTCTAATAAAGCACCATAATGATCTAAGCCATTTCCTATCAAAATGGCACTCAATAAAGAGTGGTGTTTATCATATATTGTATAAAAATGTAAATTACTTGAAAATTTCAATAAAGATAACTTTGTTGAAGAATTTTTTTGTGAACTTTCAGATATAAAAAAGTTAAAGAATTGATTAGAGTAAAGTCATTAACATAGAATTTGATATTAATGAATGAGAAAATAGGTATAGCTTAATGTTTAAGAATTAACACCACTGACTTTAAATGAAGATAGCAAGTCAGTCTGCTCCATGGCATGCTTAACAATTTAAGATAATGAAACAAATAAATGATCCATGAACCAATATACAAGTATCATAATGGCTATTCTTTTTTCACTTGTCATATTAAATATCTTCCTCCTAGGTTTCATAGCTACAAGAGATGTTCGGAAAGGTGAAATTAGTTCACTATGTTATAGCAGATCTAATGAAAATTCTGCTTCATATTGATCAAGATAGCATGACTTAAGATATGGCACAACAAGGATGAATCTAAATCATGGCCTCCCTCATTGTTTTGTTACTCTAATATAGTAATATTTCCAAATTCCAGAAAATAACTTGTGTAAAAGGCTTTCTTGACCTTTCTATAAACCACTAAACTCGTATCTCATCATATCTACTTTAAAAATGAAATCTTCAGAAATTTGATGTTAAAAACTAAATTAGAAGAGAATGCTTATGGATTGTGAGAAAAATATAACTTGGACCTCGTTAATACTTGATCCAGATCAACTTGAATTTGATGAATAAAGTCATTCTTGGATCGTGGAATTCTTTGTTTAAGCAAGGCATAAACTCCCAAAAGGTTTAGCCTGAACTTGGATTTGAAGAACCATAAATTCCTCCATTAAAGCATGGAATCCAGAATGATTATCTTTGTAACAAAGTTTTGGAATTCATGCTTCCTCTCCCTAAAGTTTTTCTATTATGAAGGAAAGTCAACTAATGCAATCTGGAGTAGTAATTATTTAATATTAATAAATAGCAGTATTAACTCACATGCTTATTCTTCATGAGATGTTTCCTGCATTTAAAAAAAGATTGATAAGGAAGAAGACATCATTTCATAAATATGTGCATTTAAACTAGGACATGTTATAGCTCACTTTATAAACTGAAATGAAATATGTGATGTTAGTTGTATTTGTATAACCCAAAGTATTGACAATTTAAATTCATGCTAGGGGTCTTATTGTCTCTCCCTCTAATTTTGGGTCATCCTAATTTATCTATGCTTTTGATAAAATATTGTTAAAGCTATGAACCATTTCATTGGGCTCTTTGGCATAAATCAGAAAAGAACTATGGTTTCACAATGTAATTACAAACATCTTTTCATAAGATTTCATAACAAAATGAATTTACTTGCCTACACACGAGGGTTCTGGAAATCATCCATCGCAGATGCCAAAGCAGGTAGCACCGTTCTGGAAATCATCCATCGCAGATGCCAAAGCAGGTAGCACCCTCTGGTGGTACTGCACTTGCAAATCCGGACCCAAATCCGTAGAAAGCTGTCCAATGAGCAGGTAGCACCCTCTGGTGGTACTGCACTTGCAAATCCGGACCCAAATCCGTAGAAAGCTGTCCAATGACATTAATCGCTGCCCATCTCACTCTTGGATGTGGATCTTGAAATGAGTTCAAGACCATGTGCACCACTTGCTCCAAATTCTTAATCATGACCTACATAACAGACACAGCATAAACTATATACTATGTTTACAAAAAAGCACCAAGTTCTCAATCAATAATCAATTTAAACTCCCAGTTACCTTTGAACAACCTTCTGCAATCTGTGCAAGTGTAATCAAAGCAGCATGATGTTTCTGCCACTCGGAAGCTGCAATATAAGCCGGCAGTAACTCCGATGCAACTGAGATTCTATCCAAACACTCATGTCTGACACTGTAATTGCTCGTCTCCTCTGCATCCTCATCCTCTGCCTCTGCAGAATGCCACGCTGGCTCATCCTCAATATCTAGCAGCATTTTCATCAGCATTTTCAAAGGGAAAGACACATCAAAACAGATAAGGAACAGCTTGAATCCAAACAACTCAACCAAAACCCTAACTTTATCGTCAGCAAACAACCCTATATTGCCAAAACCACGAGATCCAATCGAATTTCAACGGAAAAGATCGCAATCTGAAAGGAATCACTCACTATAGCGTATCGGACGGCCCAATGATCGTGACGCTCCACTCGAAGATATTGGTATCGTCGACCAAGCCAGCCGAGAATCCATCCACAGGGTTCTTGCTAAGATCTGCTCCAAAAAAAACCCAAGAAAACTCAGAAAATTTTGAAAAAAATCAAGAAAACTGTAAAGATCGGGACATCGGATCGGGGAACTTCGGGGTGGCGAGGCTGATGAGGAACAAGGAGACAAATGAGCTCGTCGCCATGAAGTACATCGAGCTCCTCTCGATGTACTTCCCATCGGGTCGATCTCGGATAGAGAGATCTGAGAGGAGAGATAGACGAGAGAGGGAGAGTGGGGCGTCTGAGGGAGCAGATTAAGGGTAGCGGAATTTTTTGGGGTTAGGGTTTTTTTTTCTCGGGGCGGGACCAATGAAATTGGGGGGAGGGAGGAGACGAATGAAGCCTGTTTTAATTTTCAGTCTCGCGCTTAAGTTTTCAAGCCGTTGGAACAAAAAAATTGCCTACTATTATTCATGGCGTTTAAAAATTTCCAAACGCTATCAAAAAATAAGGCATATACGATCTATAGCACTTACAATATAAACGCTATCATTCAACGCTATAAAAAAAACAGTTTTGTTGTAGTGCTAGTTTTAAACCAAAGTTCATATGTTAAAAATTTTTTGAGTAAATTCTCTCTGTCTGATGCCAAATCTGTGAATGTGCCTCTTGCTTCCGACTTCGTGTTAAGTAAGGAATAGTCCCCCAAGACTAAAACTGAAATAAATGATATGAAGAAGGTGCCATATTCGAATGCTATAGGATCGGTCATGTATCTCATGGTTAGTACTAGGCCTGACATTGCATATGCGGTTAGTTGCTTGAATAGATACATGTCAAACCCTGGTATGTCTCATTGGAATGCCTTGAAGTGGCTTTTAAGATATTTGAAATCCTCTGTGGATGTAGGATTAACCTTCTCTAAGTGTTCTGAAGGTGTCAAACTAGTTGGCTATGTAGATTCCAATTATGCAAATGATAGAAATAATAGAAAATCTACTACTTCCTATATGTTTACTTTGTGTGGCTCTTGCATAAGTTGGAAATCTCAACTACAATCCATTGTTGTTTTATCTACTACTGAATCTGAGTATGTTGCTACCACTGAGGCTTTTAAAGAAACTATTTGGCTTAGGGGCCTTATATCTGAAATTGGTTTTCTTGATAAAAATGTGGTTGTATTTTCTGATAGTCAATCTGCTATTCAACTTTGCAAAAATCCTATTTTTCATGATAGAACTAAACATATTGATGTTAGATTTCATTACATTCGGGATATAGTTGAAAAGCGTATTGTCAAGTTAGAGAAAATTCCCTCAGAATTTAATCCTGCTGACATGGGTACTAAGTGTTTGCTTGCTGAAAAATTTATCTCGTGTCAAAGAATCTTGAATTTTGATTTTGGGTAATTTTCCTTTGCTTTGTGTGTTGCCTTTGTGGCCTATTAACTTGTTTTGTGCTTATTAGTAGCTTTGTGATTTTTCCTTTGAACTCGATGACCGTTTGGTAGAGTTCGGTCCTTTGTAGACTTGATATGCTTGGTTATCTTACACCGATCTTTGTGATCTGAGTTTACTTTGTGTATTCTCTCTCATTGCTTGTATCTTCTTTGTGATCATACAGGTAATGGTTTGGCGATGATGAGTCCTGCAGTTCCGTGTTTTTCTCTGTGCACTACTTTGGGCCAAAGGTGGAGATTGTTGATATTAGTTGGCCCAAAGGCCTGTTGATGGCCTGTTACCTAAAAGCCCAATTCCCCACTACATTTGCCCTAGCCCCCTATATTCCCCTCTCCTACCCGATGGTACTCAATCTCTTCCCATTCTTCGTGTTCAAATGGCTACCGCTTAGAGTCCCATCTCCCTTCCCTGTAGGACGGCTCCTACCATTCGAAACCCTAGCCTCTCTCCCGTGTCGGCTACCCCCTTCTCTATATAAGTCAAGGGTTGGTAGTAGCTCGAGGAGAGAAGGAAGTGTTAGATCTAAAATTTGAGATCTAAATCATAAAGTCATGATTAATTCAAAGAGATTAACAAGAATCAAAAAGTACGGAAGCATATACCTAAATCCATTGAGTAAAACCTGATTAGGGTTTTGATGATCTTCTAATCTTAGGGTTTCTCCCTTATGGATCTCTTTAGATGGGGATAAGAGAATGAGAGTGGCTAACCCTAGATTAGGGACCATAACCCCACCCCTCAATAAATCACAATTACAACCTGGTATCTGCACATATAACCCCATAATTTATTTAAATACCCATTAACCTAAATTAATTGATCATTTTAGTGGGTTATCCTGAAGGATAGCAATACACATAGATTAATCATATGTGCCCACAAATAGATTTAATTAGATTTAAATCTAACAATCTCCCACTTGGGCACCATATGACTCCTTAAAGTGTGTATAACCTTATGAGCTCAAAATTGCTATCACTGTAAAGGTATTTCCGAACAATCTTGTCCATTGACTATACCAATATAGGATTAAAGCGACCTTCGTCACATTTATCATGACTCTACCCATCAATGGTCATATATACCAATACAATCAAACGACATAGCTCAATCATGGATGTGCAGCATAAAAATTACATACAATGTGATTAGTACATGTCTATTTTTAACTGGTCCTACTTTAGTGAGGTCAAAACCAAACATAATGTAACAGAGTGTCTTAATTGAATACTTTATTCTGATCAGACAATACAACCAAACACAAAGCACCAAAAATTACAAACTCCCACTAAATCATAATATCCTCTAATATCACCACACCCATATGAGTGGTGTGCTCATGAAAGACCTTGAGTGGCAATCCCTTAGTAAGATGATCTGCTATCATGGAGTTTGTCCCAATGTGCTCTATGGATATCTGTCCACTCTGTACCCTTTCTTTCACAACCAGAAACTTAATATCAATATGTTTTGACTTAATTGAGCTCATGTTGTTATTGGAATATATTACTGCAGATTTATTATCACAATATAACCTTAGTGGTCTTTTCACATTTTCTAAAATGCGCAATCTAGTGATAAATTTCGCAACCATATTCCATGATTTGATGCATCATAGCAAGCTACAAACTCTGCTGTCATAGTGGAGGAAGCTATGAGTGTCTGTTTAACACTTTTTCATGATATAGCTCCTCCTGCTAACATATAAATGTAGCATGATGTAGACTTTCTGCTAACTTGGCATCCAGCAAAATTAGAATCAGAGTACCTAATGACCTCCAGCTGTTCTGATTTTCAATATGTGATCATATAATTTTTTTATTTTCTGAAGATACATCATAATCCTTTTGACTGCTATCCAATCATCTATACCAGGGTTGCTTAAGTATCTGCCGAATATCCCAATAATGTACGTAATATTTGGACGCGTACATATCTGACCATACATTAGACTTCCTACAACCGAAGCATAAGGAATCTTCTGCATTTCCTGAATTTTAAGATTACCTTTAGGGCACTGATAAAGACTAAACTTGTCTACTTTAGCCACAGGGGTGTCTCCTGGTCTGTAATCTTGTATGCCAAACCTTTTAAGTACCTTATCGATATAGCTCTTTTGTGATAATCTAAGAATACCCACATGTCTTTTTAGCACGTTTTCTTCTCACTCACGCGTTCCCGGGAAAACTTCCCGGGGGGTCACCCATCCTAGAATTTCTCCAGGCCAAGCATGCTTAACTTTGGAGTTTCTAAGAGTTAGGTTCCCGAAAAGAAGATGCATCTTGGTGGTATGAGTATTCCAATCAAATCTATCAATACTAATCACATCACCCTCTCAAGGGTTGGGGTATTACATATGTAGTCTAAATAAATATTAACCTTCCTTTGGGCCGATTAAATATTTACACGAAAGCATACACACAAATATCTCACATTCCTCATGAACAATCTACACAAGAGAGGTTACTTTGGTAACTTTTTGTTTTAATTAATCAATTGGAGAGAGAGACAACCGTAATACCTTAGTGTCATAATATTTGAATTAAATAATTGATTAACTACCAAATTCGATTTAAATTAAAAGGTTTTAATTTAAATCAACTAAATTTCTAAAAAAAACTTAATTAGGGCCTCATAGCTTAATTAGGGCCCATAACTTAATTGAATAAATTAAGTATACCAAAGTGGACCCATAATTTAATATGAGAAGCCGAGGCTTAACCATAGTGAACACGAAGTTCGCTTAACTTCGAACACGAGGTTCGTCCGTATTGAGTACGAGACTCACCTAAGAACAAACGCGAGGTTCGTTTGAAAAAATGAACGCAAAGTTCGACTTGAGAAAGAGCACGAGGCTCGCCTGAACTTCGAAGAATCGAGGCTCTCTTGAGATCCGAGCGTCGAGCTCGCTGAATTGAGCACAAGGCTCACATGAAAACGAGCACGAGGCTCTCTTGATTCGAGCACGGGGCTCGCTTGAGCTTCCCAAATGAGCCAACGAAGGTCGAGTAGATTTGAGCCTCGATTTCGAATCCGAGGTTTGCCTGAGATCCGAACGTCGAGCTTTCCTACAACAAGGTTCGAGCTCACTTGAGTTGAACCCGAGGTTCACTGAATTCGAACACGAGGTTCGCTAAAATTCTCAAGCCGAAGCTTGCCTGAACTGAGCACGAAGCTCACCTGAAATCGAGCACAAAGCTCGCCCAAAAATCAAGGTAACCTCCTCCTTAATTTCCGCACGTTTTCACGAGCACAAACCCCTTTAGGGTTTAATCTGAAACCGCCACCGCCATTTCTCCCGCATCCAGAGGTCGAAATCCTAGGGTTTCCTAACACCGCCGTCGCCATCGGAGTCGAGAGTGAGGCCGCCAGCGATACTTCGCCGGCGAGGAGCACGGAACCGACGATCAAACAAAATAAATCCAAAAATTCCACGATTTTATTTCAAAACCAGATCCAGAATCGAAAGATAACTTCTTGATCCAGATCCCAAAAAAAGCGAAGAAAAAAACCAACAAAAAATTAAAAAACTTTACTGTTCACGGTGATTTTTACTGTCCATCCAAAAAATAAAAAATGTTATTGTTCATCCATGAACAGTTCTTTAAAAAAATACAAATTAAGATCAAAGAAACCTAATTTTAATCTTAATCTCTTAAAACAAATCACGGTGGCTCTGATATCACTTGTTAGATCTAAAATTTGAGATCTAAATCATAAAGCCATGATTAATTCAAAGAGATTAACAAGAATCAAAAAGTGCGGAAGCATATACCTGAATCCATTGAGTAAAACCTGATTAGGGTTTTGATGATCTTCTAATCTTAGAGTTTCTCCCTTATGGATCTCTTTAGATGTGGATAAGAGAATGAGAGTGGCTAACCCTAGATTAGGGACCATAACCCCATATATATAGGTGTTGTACATTTGTAATTTGGCCCATCATCAAATTACAATTATAACCTGGTATCTGCACATATAACCCCATAATTTATTTAAATACACATTAACCCAAATTAATTGATCACTTTAGTGGGTTATCCTGAAGGATAGAAATACACACAGATTAATCATATGTGCCCACAAATAAATTTAATTAGATTTAAATCCAACAGGAAGAAGAGACAGTGACGAGAACTTGAGCTTTGAGCTCCTCTGCTGTGTGCGATCCTCTCCTCTCTTCTGTGAGCTTTGCGCTCTTGTGAGCTCTGTGCTCTCACCCCTTTGTGCGATCCCTTTCCTCTTTGTGAGTGATTTAAGCTGAAGATCAGTGGGCTCCCCTTTGTGTTCTTGGTGGTGCACTGTGAGAGAAGAACATAAACTGATTGAGCAGGCTTCTGAGCCAAACATCAACGACGACGATCCATAACACGATTTAAATGTGATAATAAAGATTCAATCAATCAGGGTAATATATAAGACAAGTGATAATCTAGGTTCCGATTGCAATGAAAAGGCAATAACTAAATGCCTACAATCTCGCAGTTCTTCTGGTTTCACCCAAATGTGAGAAAAATATATCAATGGATAGAAAAAGGAAAAGCATACCACACGTTTCTCAAAAAGAAAGTAGCACATAGGTTCCACGTTCCATGGTTTCATATTTCTCACAATTCAATATATTAAACCTAAATGGAGAACTGTGGACAGGAATCGTTACCAAAGTTCAACTTCTGCAGCTTAATAGCCCACAAAATATGAAACTAAACTCTAGTTAATTAAAAATTTTAAGAATGGAATATGCGTAAATATTTATTCCTTGTCACTAACTGTATTCAATAAGGATAGTAGCAAGCGATCACACAAATGTGGTCATTAGTTTAGTCAAAAAAATCTGCTTTCAATGCCTCCAACATTTCTGACTTTTATTTCCTACACTGCACTCAACTTTTTTCAGTCTCAAATACAATAGTCCCTTGTCATCTATTGCAGACATTTTTAATCATAGTTGGTAAGTTTGGCACAGAAATTACAATTCCAATTATTAGGATTATACACAATTCTGTAGCCAGTAATATCAACAATCACATCCATCGTATCAGATGAATGTAATCAATGAAAATTATCCAAAATTATCATATCCACTTCAACAAAAAACTAATCAACTACAATTCTTAAGTAACAGGTGAAAGCAGAGCTGAAATAGAAGTACAAAAGCTAACATAAATGATTTTCTCCAGAAAGTTATTTGAAAAAATAACAGAGAAGCTAAACAAAGAGAAAGAAAAATGATTCAGACAATCATTATCAAGATGTCAAACGACAATTGTCAGGGTAAATTACTAAATAAAGAGACCACAACTAAACATTTCCATATCCAAATGCAAGCAGGGTGTTCAAAAGCTATTAAAATTTTAAAAGTCGAAACCAGAGCACAATATGTAGACAATGTTGTGTATTTTAAATAAATAAAAAGAAGAATTATCATGGTTGTTCCACTATAAGAAAAGAAGAAAAAGAATTATCATGGTTGTTCCATTATAAGAAAAGAAGAATTATCATGGTTGTTCCACTATAAGAAAATTTTTTGGCTATAAAATGGATCTTGAGGAAGGGGAAAATATGAGAGAAAAAAAAAGATAAAAAGAGAAGAAAAATAATAAATTTTGTGCTATATCTTCCTTACTGTCAGAGAGAGGTCTTTACAGTTCTTTGTAGAACAGGTTATTGGAGTGCACCTTAACCTGTTTTCTTCCATTGAATCCTGTGAGGAAAGACGCCACTGCAGCCTTTTGCACTGAGGAGGGGCGAAATCTTTTCTTAAGGACAGTGATTACACGCCTCGGCTGTTCGTACACCTTGTGCTTTGTTCCGGTCAGTTAAAAATTTTTCTTATAGTGGAACAACCATGATAATTCTTTTTTTCTTATAGTGGAACAACCATAATAATTCTTTTTCTTCTTTTCTTATAGTGGAACAACCATGATAATTCTTCTTTTCTTATAGTGGAACAACCATGATAATTCTTCCTTTTATTTATTTAAAATACACAACAATCCCCCACTATTTTAAAATACACAAAACTGGACATTATTTAGAACCAAGAATAACAAAGGATCTGTCAGAGAGAACCGAAGATACAATGCATTAGATACTAGTGCCTTTCGACTTGAACTAGTCCTAGGACAATGAATCTTATCTCACATAAACATGATAGAATAAATTCTTTGAACCAATATCCCTTGAGCGTGAAATAGAGGACTCATGCCCACACTGCACCTTCATTATCTTTGTTGTTCATGCGGGTGAGCGTTTTTTGGCCCTGCGCTTCTTGTGCTTCATGAGTGCTCTCGAGTACGTGTCTAGGTACCCATAAGAACCGACCCAGTTCTACACTCACATAGGTGGATATCCATCAAGTGTGTATAAAAAACATATCGCCACAAATTGGGCTTATGGACTCTCCATTAAGAGCTTAACGCATACTTTCTCAGTTTATCAAGTATTATATGTATATATGAAAATAAATTATATGTATACAATGTACTATCTCAACATAGGTAGGGACGTCTCATAGAGTAATTGATAGTGCTGCCAGAACAAAGAGTGCCTTTTTTTCCCCTTTGAACCTACATCATGGGATCACCAACCACGTAGGTAGGGTTGCTGCTAATCTTGCTCTATTTATTAGGCATTAGTCTTAATTCCCTCGATGTAATTTCCACTTGCTTCCGATTAAGTAGTTTAGTCAGAGGATCGACCAAATTCACCATTGACTTTACATAATCTAGAGTTATAACTCCAGATCGTAGCAGTTTCTTAATACTTGCATGTCTTAGACATATATGTCTACTTTTACCATTATATATTATTCTTGGCTTTTGCAATTGCGGCCTGATAGTCACAATGCATAGACACAGAAGGATGCAAAGTAGAATCAATGGGAAGATCTGCTAAAAAGTTTCTCAACCATTCAGCCTAGCACATGCTTTATCTAAGGCAACTAACTCAGACTCCATGGTAGACCGAGTTATCAAGTTTTGATTGGATGATTTCCAAGACACTACACCCCACCAATGGTAAACACATAACCATTGGTGAACTTGATCTCTTATGAATCTAAGATCCAGTTTGCATCACAATACACTTCTAATACTGGTGGAGACCTTCCAAATCTTAGTCCATAATTAATGGTGCTTTTATGTACTTGACCAATCTTTCTAGGGCCGTCTAATGTTCCTGACTAGGACACTGGGTGTATCTACTTAATCTGCCCACTACATAAGCTATGTCAGGTCTTGTACGATTCATCAAGTACATAAGGGTTCCAATAATTTGGGCATATTTAGGTTGTGAAACACTATGTGAATTGTTTTTTTTAAGTTGAACATTTGCCTCATAAGGTGTTGACACTGTTGGCCTTCTTCTTTTGATGATGATTTACAAACAATTTACTACTAATGTTGTTTGTCTAGTGTTTGTGTATTCCTATGTATTGTAGACAAACAACGTTGTTGGAGGATGGATGGAATAGAGCTTCAACGATCATATCCAAAGGAGGTTGGCGGAATGTCGGTGAAGCTTATGCAATTCCAGTTAAAGATCGAGTTCAAGCTTCATCCGCAAATATATCAAGTCAAGCCTATTGAAGATCAAGATTAAGCTTTGGTATATTTAGTTTAGGTTTTATATTATTTGTGTTAAGTACCTTAAGCTCAATATCATATACACACATGTATTTGGTTTCTATGTATATATATAGTTATATATATACATGCATGGTTTTGGGTTTTCATGTTTTGGACATACTTGCAAAATACATGAGTTTTCACAAATAGAAGAATTTTTTTTCTAACATGTTTGTTTTCATGTTTATAAATATTTCGTAAAGTTTCATCAAGTTTGGAATTTATTTGTTATGTTTAATGGAATTTACAAAATCATGTTTTTCGTTTGTGCATGTTCGTGCATGTTTTACAAAATAGATGAGTTTTCATAAATGGTAAATGATATTCAAGAAATTCTTTCTTTTACATGTTTATCTACATGTTTAGAAACTTTTCTCAAAATTTTACTCATGTTTAGAAACTTTTCTCAAAATTTTACTATTTTTGGAATTGATTTACTATGCCCAATTGATTTTACAAAATCGTGTATGTTAATGATTTACTATGCCCAATTGATTTTACAAAATCGTGTATGTTAACAGTTTTTCAGAAACTGTAAATTTGTATTCAAATATTTATTTTTTCTCAACTAGGAAAATATTTTTCAGAAATTCTTTCTCTGACATGTTATTCTACATGTCTAGAACATTCCCACAAAAGTTTATAATTTTTAGAGTTCATTTACTATTTTAAATTGATTTTACAAAACAGCTGCGCACTGCTACAGTAACTCCGGTCGACCGGACCGGTCGACCGGAAATGTCTCTGGACGTTTCTCAGCTTTGCACATGGCTCTCGGTCGACCGTACCAGTCGACCGAAGTACTGTAGCAGCCGACCGTTGCTACAGTAATGGCTAGTTCTATTTTTTTGTTTATTTTAATGTTTTGGGGGTGTTTTTATTGGTTTTTGGGGTTGTTTCATGAGCCTATATATACCCCATGCCCTCATACTTCTAAGGGCACTCAAGAAATGTTTTAAACAAGTTTAAAGAGTTTTAAACAAGGGTTTAAGTGTGTTTTAGTGTTTGTTTGGTTTGAAGATTGTTTTTACAAGTGGAGGAGATCATCTTCTTGTTTGGGCTTCAATCTCTATCTCTCCATCTTGTTATTCAGAGAAGAATCTCTAAACTCATTTCTAGCTATTTATTATTTTGTTTATAATTTCTATATGCTAGATTTTAATTGAGTTTAGTTTTGATTTTGATTTCACTCATTGTTTACACACACCCACTTGAGCTTATTGTATTTGCATTCATAATATATTAGGGTTGTGAGAGTTGTAACATTGAGTGTGGGCTTTTATTGTGTTCTCATCCATATTAGAGAACAATTTATATTTGTTACATTGTGAGATTGTTAGGTTTTCGGTGAGCTAGAAACCGAGTGTGTTGTGAAGTTTTCGGTGAACTAGAAAACCGATTGTGACGAGTGACGTTGATCGGTGAGCGTTCAAAACCGATACTGTTGTAGGCGTCTAAAAATGCCTATGGGTGCCCGCACACAGCTCAAGACAAAGAGAAGGTGATGAACGTCGTTATCCGAATCAAAGAGGATTATCCAACGCCGACAAGTGCATGAAGCGAATTGGCAAACTGTTGATGACACGACAACAAACCACCACAAGGGCAAACGCCAAGTGGACCGCACGCGTTAATCAACTCAAAGCGTACAAACGCGCCCAACAGTCAGTTAACACGCACGCATCATTCAGCTCGTGCATGTTAACCAATTTGTGCGCATCAATCAGTTCGCATGCGTCAATCAACATGCGTGCGTCAATCAACACACGTTTGACGGTCAATTCTGCAACGAAGCGTACAAGTCAACAAGATGGTCAAACACGCAAAACAGTGGAAAACACAAGCCCTGAAAAGCCGGAAAACACCGAAGAACTCAACAAAGCAAAAAACCCCACGTCCGCGCGGGTCGGACCGTGCTGACCCGGGTCGGACTGATCCGACCCGCGCAAGTGCGGGTCGGATTGGTCCGACCCGCGCAAGCGCGGGTCGGACTGATCCGACCCGCGCAAGCGCGGGTCAGACTTGTCCTGCGCGCACTGTTTCGTCCCGGTTCGGTTTTGGATGGTTTTTCT
Source organism: Asparagus officinalis (assembly GCF_001876935.1). NCBI lineage: Eukaryota > Viridiplantae > Streptophyta > Magnoliopsida > Asparagales > Asparagaceae > Asparagus > Asparagus officinalis. Next base: position 35,492,868 of record NC_033795.1, read on the forward strand.
CGAGATTTGTTGGTTCCAGGGGTTTCTAACTGACCTGATATCATCCCCAAACGTGGTTAGGCTGTTGTTAACTGAAGATAGAGCCAAATCACTTGTTCTCATCCAAATAACCGCTTCCGAAGCCCTATAAATACAAGCCTAGGGCCTCCTTTCAGCGGGGGCGATTGATTATCAAGACGAGGAGGTGCTGCCGGATTGTGGAGTCAAAGGAGCACGAATTTCAGCGAGGGTTGACAGATCTTGGCGAGTTCTTCGGCATAAAGAAGGAGAGTTCGAGAGATCCGACGCCCGTTCCCGTCCGTCCCTTGAGATTAGGCTTGGTCTTAATCTCGAGAAGAGCCCTGATTTCGCTTGGTCGATTTCAGCGCTTCAAATCAAATACTTCCTCGGCGAAGGCGAAGCTCTGCCAAATTTTTCATCAACCGGATCCAGATCTAAGGCGGTCCACGGATAAACCCCGGCACAGGCAAAGATCCCACGCAAGCAGAAGACCGATAAACGATCTCTGCGTTTGTTTTGACGAGAGTTGTAAACTTTTGTTTTCATTGTGTAAAAGTCTTATAAAAAGACAAATCTTTTTTGTTTTCATTGTAACGATTGAAGTTGTAATGAATACCGCAATGAATACATTAACTTTCGACGCAAACAAACTGGCGACCACAGTGGGAGCCAACAGCTTCGCTTCCGGAGCTGTCGTGTCGCAACCTCGGATCTGCATCCCGGTTGAAGAAGTGGTCGAATACGAGTTCGACCAACTGAAGTTCGAGGAATATCTGTCGTCCTCCTCCTCCAGATCCTCCGCCTCTCGCAAGCGAAGGAAGATCAACGCCCCCGTTGTTGCGGTAGCTGAACCTTACAACGCCCTTCCGGCCTCCAATGAGTCCGGATCTGCAGATCTGAACTCCTCCTCAATCAAGGAGTTGAGTACAGAAAGCGCGTCCATTTTATCGAAGAGAGCTCGCCAAAGGCAGCGCCAACGCCTTGCGCGTCAACTCGCTAGGGCTTTGGAGTCAATTGACGGGATCCGTTACGAGATGGATCTGAAAATTAGGCAACGTCAAGCGCCCCAACAGCGGACAAATGCCCTCTCCTCCAAATCACCAACAAGTGAATGGGTACAAGTCAAAAGGACCCGTTTAACTCTTGAAGAGCGGATCAAAAAGCATCGCGTACTGCTTGCGCGCGCGAATTCTTGCGCAAGAGGTCAAAAGATTGCAGAGGGAAGAAGTGGAAAAGAAGCCACAGAAACTGCACAAAGTTTGGAGGCCAAAATCCAAGACGGCGGCCGAAAAGATCGAGAAAAACGGGTCACTCAAATCTGGCCCTCCAAATCGCGGGTCACTTAGATCCAACCCTCCAAATTGCGGGTCACTTGGATCCGACCCTCCACTTCGCGGGTCACTTGGATCCGGGTCACTCAAATCCGACCCGCCAAATCGTGGGTCACTCAAATCCGACCCGCCAATTTGCAGGTCACTCAAATCCGACCCGCCAATCTGCAGGTCGCCCAAATCCGACCCTCCAAATCGCGGGTCACTTGGGTCCGACCCTCCACTTTGCGGGTCACCCAAATCCGACCCTCCACTTTGCGGGTCACTTGAATCCGACCCTCCAACCCGTCGGTCACTTAAATCTAACTCGTGCCAGAGTCAAGGCAGAAGATGTTCTGCACCTGTTTCGTCGATCCCTGTGAGTTCCGCACCTCCGACGGAGCACCGGGACAGTGTGGACTTGTCCTATTTCAAGGTGAGGATAGTCGATCACCTCGGTCCTTTACACGAGGATCGAGGCAAAGTTCTGATCGAAGAATGCTTGGGTCCGGTGACTGAACCCCGAGCGATTCATCGAGCTGGGGGTCGCACACGCCCTCGCAACAATTTCAAGCCTTCTCATAAAGGGAAAACTCTAATTTCTACCCGTCTGGGGGTGTGTATCCAAAACCAAGAGCCTGTTGAGATCCTGCGCTCCCAAAAGCGTAGTTCTAAACACGTGACTCTTGAAAATGCTAATAAAGCGGCAACTCCCCTGAAAGAAACGTATTCATCTGACAATGACAACGTTATACCAGGGGAGTCATGTCAACACACGATAGGTTGTTCTAGTCATCTAACCGATGAGTTGTACTATCAGGCTGGGGGTATGAACAAGTCTCGTAAGAGATATACCCGAGAAACCAAATCTCACTGCCCGTGCACCGGACTAATCAGGGCAGTATTATCAGCGTGCAGTTGCCCCAAGACCGCTCCGCAGAGGGTCTCCGTATCCGAGAGGATCTCCAACAGAATGACTAAGTCCAAACCAAAACGTCTCGGTAAGAAGCGATCGGCTGTTCATAATGACGAACTTCCAGAAGTCACAATTAACATGGCTGATAAGGGAAAGCCCAGGGCAATCCCGCGAGGTGTTTATGATTAACACCGAGGAAGCAACTAAAATGGTTGAGGATGCTCTAACCAAGCAGAAAGAGGCATTCAAGTTCGAAATGGAAACGGCTATGCGGCGGATGAGGGAAGAACATGACCAACAAATCCGAGCTTTGTCAAATCAAATTGGCGAATCCAGCCGTCGCAACACTGCTTACCAAGCAGGTAGCGATTCAGATGTAGATGAACGTCTCAATCCTGATAACCCTCCCGTTGACCAGAACGCTGGGGGTGACCCTACTAAAAACAACGACGTCGGGGGTGGCCCCGTTATTCCTCTTAAGAATCGTCCAAAACTCGACACGAGTGATGATGAGAAAATGAAAGATCTCGAGAGCAAAATCAACGCTCTAATGTCTGCTCGAGAGGTGAAAAGGACCGGCATTCCATGTCTCTATCCAAGAGAATGGGATTCGATCCCGTATCCGGCGAAGTTCAACCTGATTAACTTCACGCCATTTGACGGGAATGGTTCACCCACTCAACATCTGATCTACTTCAAGTCCCACTTGGGTATGATCTCCGGCAATAAAGCCTTGATGGTTCGGTCATTCGTTGGCACCCTTCGTGGGCCAGCCTTCGATTGGTACCACCGTCTCAAGCCCGGAAGTATTAAAAACTGGGACGATATGGAGAACTCATTCCTTGGTAACTTCTTTGAGGACGACGACGATGAGGGTTTGCCAAAAACCTTAAAGTCTACGTCTGATACACGTCGTTGTTTAGTCTTTTCATAGGAGAAAAACTAAGTCTACGTATTCAATATCGTAGCACTAAAAGAGTTAACTCTTTTAGCATAACGTTACATGTGGAACGGACTTAAACAATCCGCATGCTAGCCCGACTCAAACGGTAGTCGGTAAAGGCTTATCAAACCCGTTGATGGCTGAGAATTTGCCAAAAATTCTATAAGTGTGAGTCATTGACGTATCAGCTTCATTAGTTGGTCTCATGACTTAAACATCCAACAAACTTCAGGATAAGATCCACACGTGCAGATGAATCAGCTTTAATAGTTGGTCCTGCAGCCCAACATTCAGGACCGTCACGCTCCAATGCCTTAAGAGCTTAAACTGTGTAGACTCCAGCAAACGTACGAGTATAAACTGTGTTAACGCCGGTCAACGCGTTACAGTAAACATCGATGCCGGTCAACGCATCAGCAATTTTGCCAAAATAAGGCAAAAGATGACTCCAAGGATTTCAGTTACAATCAGACATGAATTCCCGACGGAGAGGATTAGTTCAAAGTCAACTCAATGGCACGAGCTAAGTTCAGAAAGTTACACACCAATCTTAGTTCAAGATTTCGACAGTGGTCAGACGATAAACGCAGCGCCGAAAGAACTTCACCTATTCGACAAAACAATGAATAGATTGAAGACTGAAGAAGTTAAGAATTGAGATAGTTCAAGGTCACTCTACGAAATTGAGGAGATGACCTATCTTATCTAAAGCATTCCAGACTCCTCTATAAAAGAAAGAGTCTAAAATACTTTGGAGGGGGTATCTGTAGGCGTCTAAAAATGCCTGTGGGTGCCCGCACACAGCTCAAGACAAAGAGAAGGTGATGAACGTCGTTATCCGAATCAAAGAGGATTATCCAACGCCGACAAGCGCATGAAGCGAATTGGTAAACTGTTGATGACACGACAACGAACCACCACAAGGGCAAACGCCAAGTGGACCGCACGCGTTAATCAACTCAAAGCGTACAAACGCGCCCAACAGTCAGTTAACACGCACGCATCATTCAGCTCGTGCATTTTAACCAATTCGTGGGCATCAATCAGTTCGCATACGTCAATCAACATGCGTGCGTCAATCAACACGCGTTTGACGGTCAATTCTGCAACGAAGCGTACAAGTCAACAAGATGGTCAAACACGCAAAACGGTGGAAAACACAAGCCCTGAAAAGCCGGAAAACACCGAAGAACTCAACAAAGCAAAAAACCCCGCGTCCGCGCGGGTCGGACCGTGCCGACCCGCGGCCGCGCGGGTCGGACCGCGCTGACCCGCGCAAGCGCGGGTAAGACTTGTCCTGCGCGCACTGTTTTGACCCGGTTCGGTTTTTGATGGTTTTTCTCGAGATTTGTTGGTTCCTGAGCATCCAAACTGACTTGATATCATCTACAAACGTGGTTAGGCTGTTATTGACTAAAGATAAGGCCAAATCACTTGTTCTCATCCAAATAACCGCTTCCGAAGCCCTATAAATACAAGCATAGGGCCTCCTTTCAGAGGGGGCGATTGCTTATCAAGACGAGGAGGTGCTGCCGGATTGTGGAGTCAAAGGAGCACGAATTTCAGCGAGGGTTGACAGATCTTGGCGAGTTCTTCGGCATAAAGAAGGAGAGTTCGAGAGATCCGACGCCCGTTCCCGTCCGTCCCTTGAGATTAGGCTTGGTCTTAATCTCGAGAAGAGCCCTGATTTCGCTTGGTCGATCTCAGCGCTTCAAATCAAATACTTCCTCGGCGAAGGCGAAGCTCTGCCAAATTTTTCATCAACCGGATCCAGATCTAAGGCGGTCCACGGATAAACCCCGGCACAGGCAAAGATCCCACGCAAGCAGAAGACCGATAAACGATCTCTGCGTTTGTTTTGACGAGAGTTGTAAACTTTTGTTTTCATTGTGTAAAAGTCTTATAAAAAGACAATCTTTTTTTGTTTTCATTGTAACGATTGAAGTTGTAATGAATACCGCAATGAATACATCAATTTTCGACGCAAACAAACTGGCGACCACAGTGGGAGACAACAGCTTCGCTTCCGGAGCTGTCGTGTCGCAACCTCGGATCTGCATCCCGGTTGAAGAAGTGGTCGAATACGAGTTCGACCAACTGAAGTTCGAGGAATATCAGTCGTCCTCCTCCTCCAGATCCTCCGCCTCTCGCAAGCGAAGGAAGATCAACGCCCCCGTTGTTGCGCTAGCTGAACCTTACAACGCCCTTCCGGTCTCCAATGAGTCCGGATCTGCAGATCTGAACTCCTCCTCAATCAAGGAGTTGAGTACAGTAACAGACACAGGCTTACTATCATAATATTCAAACTTTTTCAAAACTTTTTCCACATAATGTTCTTGAGTGAAAGTGAAACCATCTGTATTTCTAAGGGTTTTAATCACAAGAATTATATTAGCCTCTCCCAGATCCTTCATATCGAATTGGGAGGATAAAAAATTCTTTGTTTCACTTATTACTTCAAGACTAGGGCTCAAGATGAGCATATCATCCACATAAAGGTACATAATGACATACTGATGATTCTCAAATGTTTTAAAATAAACACACTTATATGCATCATTTATATAATAACCATTTGATAACAATGCATTATCAAATTTTTCATGCCATTGTTTAGGCACTTGTTTCAACCCATATAAAGATTTAATTAACTTGCATACTTTTTACTCATTTCCTGGTATGATAGTACCCTCAGGTTGATTCATATATATTTCTTCATCTAGATTGCTATTCAGAAAAGCTTTCTTGACATCCATTTGATGAATAAATAAATTATGAATTGATGCCAAAGATATTAGAACTCTAATAGAAGGTATCAAATAGTCTATGTCTTTCTTCTGGGTGAACCTCTTAGCTACCAACCTAGCCTTATACTTTTCAACTGAACCATCAACTTTAAGCTTTCTTTTGAAGATCCACTTACAACGTATATGTTTAGCACCATGTGGCAAATCAACCAACCACCTTCCAAGTATGATTGGATATGATAGAATTCAATTTAGAATTGATCGCATCCTTCCAAAATGGTGCGTCTCTGGAGCATATCGCTTCATTATACGTAACTGGATCATTATACAAAAGAAATATGTAAAAGTTATCACCAAAATTAGTGGATTTTCTCTCTTTTACTCCTCCGAATTTCTATTTCAGAATTTTCGGGATTTTGTTGTGAGTCTTCACAAACCACATCTTGTTAGTCCTTATGAACCTTAAAATTTTCAAAGCTACTTTTCATAGGAAAATTATCTTCAAGAAATCAGCATTTTTTACTTTCAATAATAGTATTTTCAGCTACTAGATTATTGTTGCTTAATTTTGATAACAAGAAATCTACTAGCAGCACTATTTTGAGCATAACCTAAGAACATGCAATCTACAGTTCTCAAGAAATCTACTAGCAGCACTATTTTGAGCATAACCTAAGAACATGCAATCTACAGTTCTAGGTCCTATTTTTCTCTTTTTAGGTCACTATTTTGAGCATAACCTAAGAACATGCAATCTACAGTTCTAGGTCCTATTTTTCTCTTTTTAGGTTTATTCAATTTACATGGACTTTGGTGTATTTTAAATAAATAAAAAGAAGAATTATCATGGTTGTTCCACTATAAGAAAAGAAGAATTATCATGGTTGTTCCACTATAAGAAAAGAAGAAAAAGAATTATCATGGTTGTTCCACTATAAGAAAAGAAGAATTATCATGGTTGTTCCACTATAAGAAAAATTTTTGGCTATAAAATGGATCTTGAGGAAGGGGAAAATATGAGAGAGAAAAAAAAAGATAAAAGAGAAGAAAAAGAAAAAAAATTATGCTATATATTCCTTTCTATCAGAGAGAGATCTTTGCAGTTCTTTGTAGAACATGTTATTGGAGTGCATCTTAACATGTTGTCTGTCGTTGAATCCTACGAAGAAAAGTTCTATTTTCACTCAAATGTGAAAAAAGTAAATATATTAATGCATGAAGAAAACATAGCACGTGTCTTGAAAAGAAAATAACACATCCGTGTTATTTTGTTTTATCTTTGTCCCGTATTCAATAAATTAAAACCAAATAGAGAATCGTAAACAGGAAGCCTTATTAAACTTTAGTTCGTGGGTTTTATTAGTAATATATAAAGCTGGAAATAATATTTTATAGAATGCCGCAACTTGGACCGCATGCCTGATCAGTTCGAATGTCACGAAGTCACCTGCTAGCTAGGTCGTGGCATTTATCAATT
>NC_033795.1:35500270-35506742 GCF_001876935.1 Asparagus officinalis
CGCTTCTTTAATGCGCATGGGATCAGTAGGATTGCTACTTGAAGTGTGTTTCTCGTTATCTAACGCGGGTAAATTCATAATTAACTATGGCTGGATTCATATGGCGCAAACAAAATTAGTTTTTCTTCTTCAATATGTTCACCCAAAGTATCTGTGTCGCCACCTTGTCTGAGTACAACTAGGGCCACTAATTTGTTTGATAGCAATAATTATGCTCACGACTCAAAAGAAAATATCTGCATGATGTTTCAAGATAGGAGGGAAAATATCCTCAAAAAGGTCCAGTTCTTCACCTGTCAAAGAGAAAATATCACAACCTCATCCTCCAAAAAATCTCGTACAAGCACAAAGCAGTCCATTCTCTATAAATAGCAAAGCACCCCTTCTCACATTTCACCAAATTAAAAGAGAAGAGAAACTAAACCCAAAAAAAAAAATGCAGGCTGCAAATTTGTGCTTCACAGGGCCACTGCCAGTCAAGAGCACCAAGTTTTTGGCGCAAAAGAGAGTTCCTACTCCCAGCAGAGCTCTATTCTCCTTCAAAGCTGTTGCAAACACTGCAACTGAGTCTTCTACTGTTGATTACAACACCTTGACTTCGTATGTTAATTATCTTCTTCTTTAGATAGTCAGTCCATTTCTTCAGTTAATTATTTATGTGTTCGTTAACCTTTTGCCCAGGGACAAACTTTTTCTAGGATTTTTTTTTTTCGTTTGCTTAACTAGGGATTTTTGGAAGGGATAACCCCATATTTGAGTAGTTTTACTTTTTCTTTTCCGTCTATGTCCTCTTTTTTTCCCCTCTGATCTGATACAATCGAAATCAAATTCAAATGAAACTTGTTTTAAGAACTCAAATTTGATGTCGCAGAGTGTTTCCTGTTGAAGCCTGCGACATAATTGGAGGAGATGCATGTATGGGTGTCATGTGTCCCGAGGCTAAGATATCATCATCACCAAATACCGGCAATGCACGGGCATCAGAGGAAGACGTAGAAAGAGAATATTTTGAGTACAGCCAGCAGCCGAAAACGTAAACTCTCTAATTTTACCAAAAGTAGAGTACATCTCTAGAGTTAGCCACTGAGATGTGAAGTTCTAACTTTCTTGCCTTGTTTTTTTTTTTTTTTTTAAATTAGGGTTTTCTGGAGAGGCTTGTGATGAACTTGGAGGAGAGTTTTGTGAAGCTGACTATCAGATGGGGGTCTACAGAGACATGGCCCTGGCTTAAACCAGCGCTCATTGTAAATGGATAGCACAGAAAAAATAATGGCATATTTGTAGTTGTGAGTATTTATCTCGAGATACCCCTATAATTAAGTAATAAAATCCTCGACTCGACGACTTCGACCATGAAACCTCAACTGCAATGTCATTAGTAGATCTTTACCATGTGGGAAATTTATTAAGATTTTGTTTTGATTCAGTAAAATAATGTGCGGATGACATATATAAAAGTACTACCTATCACTCGATCAAAAACAATTTCAACTACACACGCGAACTGCTGCTCCAGGCTAGTTCCAGTTTCTTTTTGAGCCCGCTGCTTGATATCTTGAAGTGGGAAGATAACACAAACATATAAGAACAACGTCTATCTAAGCACTTAAAAATTGAGACCCTTTCAGAACTTGCGCTCCTCTCGATTCGAACACAGTTATATATACATGTGTGTGTGTTATGACAAATCCTCAGGAATAGACTAATATCAAGTGCACAAAAACACAAAAAATATCAAGAACACAAATAGATATATGGTTTCGCTTGTAGCCTACATGACGACGAGGAGAATAATTTTCCTAACAATTTATGAGGAATACAACGTGGAGACCTCTCAATCACTCAATCTCTAATACACCCCAAAAGCCTAATATAACTCTCTCAAATAAAGTAACAAAAGAGAGAAAAATATCAAATAGACTTTAAAAGAGAACTCTCTATTCTTGAATGGTGCTCTGTAGATTGATATTGATAATTGGCTTGAAAGACTGTACATATATAGCTTGAAGATCTCAACTCCTTACTGCCCATAGAAAAGGAGCTCTAGTGGGACTATAATATGAATTGTTTATCCTTGTCAACAAAAGTATCTAAATTCATGTAATCATTCCACACTCCCACAACATCGAACTTCTATTGACTGCAACCACTGTTAAGAATATCAGATTGAGTATTTGAGACACAACACAACAAATCTCCACATCAGCTCAAATACATCAAATAATCCTTACTCTATAAAGTTAACTTACTTCACCTTCGCCAACATCCCTGCAGGGCATCAAGTGAGGCACATATCGATCAAGTCCAAGTTCGGCTTGAACTTGCCAACTGACAAAAAAGCCTCCTCAACAAATCGACTGAATTGTGCGCATAACGACTATCACTCTTAGTGAATTCATCACCTGAAGTAGCTACTGAATTGCTAACGAGCACAAAATTGTCAACTGATAATACATAAGATATTGTATCTTCATGGTGGTCGAATATCTGGCCTAGACAGATTTCTAGCAATAGTGTATTCTCGCTCTTCCTGCAGTTGCTGAGGTGCTTCGTCTACTTGAATGTGATCTGACCTGCTGAAGAACTGAATCATGAATTTTTAGCTCCACCTTCTGTCATGTAGTGCGCACATTATTTTCATCAACTGAAACTGTTGACCGTTTCTGGTGGAACATAGTAGAATCATTGAAAGTGACATCACATCTGATAATAAATTTTGAAGACTTCGGATCAGGCCACCATAACCTAAAACCCTTAATACCCGATGCATAATCTAGGAATATGCACTTTTTTGCTCGAGGCTCAAGTTTTCCTTGACTGATATGGAAATATGCGAGGCAACCAAATATTTTTAGATTACAATAATCCACAGGCTTACCGGACCAAACTTCCTCTGGAGTTTCACAACTGATACTAATAGGTCGCGACTAATTCACTAAGTAACAAGTCGTATTCATCACTTCCGCCTAGTACTTCTTGCGTAAACCTACATTGAATAGCATACAACGAGCTTTCTCCAAAAGAGTTTTGTTCATATGTTTTGCCACTCTATTCTGTTATAGCATGCGAGGGACTGTGTGATGTCTAACAATTTCCTCATTCTTGCAGAATTCATTAAATTCTCCTCTACAAAACTCAAAGACATTATCAGTGTTAAACCTCTTAATTAGCCTCTCAGTCTGTTTATCAATCAATGACTTTCACTACTTCATTAAATTCTCCTCTCAATCTGCTTCTCAATCAAAAGCTTTCACTACTTAAAGGTTACAAACTCCACATCTTTATGTCTCAAAGGTAGGTAGACCCGAACCTTCCTGGAGTAGTCATCGATGAAGGTCAATAAATAACTTGAACTTCTACCCTTCGAGGCAACTTGAGAAGGTCCCTAAAAATCTAAATGGATATAATCCAAAATGTCTTTAGTTTGATGCACTGTCATACTGAAGGTGACTCTTTTCTGCTTTTCGAAGATGCAAGGCTCGCAAAACCATAATTTTTCCATACTATGTCTATATAAAAGACCTTTCTTGCTCAACTCGACCAATCCGGGCTCTCTCATATGACCAAGCCTCATAGGCCATAATTTGGTAGTATCTCCTCCTGATATTGATGATGCAATTGTAGCTAAACCGGTACTAGTAGAACCCCACAAAACATACAAGCTACAGATGTTCTTTCCTATCATAACCACAAGAGAGCTTTTCGTAATCGTAAGAGCTCTACTTTCACCTGAATTGCATCCAAGACCAACAAGAGTGCCTAAATAGATGAAATTCTTCCTTAAACCTAGAACATACCTAATAACAGTCAAAGTCCTGATGATTCCATCATGCATTTTAATCCGAATTGTTCTTTTTTTAACAATCTTGTATGAGGTATTATTCTCTATAAGAACAACCCTACCATCAATAGCTATAAGAACAACCCCACCATCAATAGCTTCATAAGTAGCAAACCAATCCCAATTAGGACACATATGATAGGAATAACGCAAATTCAAAATCTAATCATCCAAGCTCATGTTGTTATCATCGATAACCAACAAAATCACACCTTCAGCGATGCCACCTTCAGCAGAGTCCTCCTCCTTTAGTTTCACTTCATACTATTCTTGCTTCTTCTTGTTCTTCAACCTATAAGAAGCAGTCTTGATGTATCCTTTCTTTTTCCAATATATGCAAGTCATATTCTTATGTTGCGACTTATTCTTGTTATCTCTAAAGCCTCATTCTTTCGATCTTCCTCGAACAAACAAGTTATCAGCTCTATAACTACTTTCACTTGTGCTGAACACTTTATCGATCTTCTCCTTATTCAACAAGTTCTCTTTGACATCCTTGATGCCAAAAGAATCTTGATCATAAATCATAGTATCCCTGAAGTGTTTGTGGGAAGGCAGCAAAGAACACAATAACAATAGGGCTTGATCTTCATCATACCAATCTTATTCAATGTAATCACATAATTAAATTCACCAATATGAGATTTGATAGGTGTACCTTTCAACACCAGAATTGTGTACAAACACTGTTTCAAGAGCAGTCGATTAGTGAGCGACTTCCTCAAATACAAATCCTTTAACTTAGACCATAAATTTGTAGTTATCTTCTCCATAAGAACTTCTTGCAAAGACTTCACTTGTCAAACATAACTGAATCGTTGTGAGAGCTTTATCATCTAAACTGTTCCCATCTTCCTCCGCTATGGTAGCTGATTTCTTCGACTTCCCAATAAAGCCTTATTCAATCCATTCTGTGTTAGCATGTCGATTATCCTAACTTGTCAAAGGCTAAAATTATTATCGCTGTCAAACTTCTCGATATCCCACTTTGTAGTGGTTGTCATCATCTTCTCATCTAATCGATAGCTGAGTGCTCTAATACCAATGTATTATGATAAATCCCCAAAAATAGACTAATATCAATCACACGAAAGCACGCAAAATGTCAAGAACACAAATAATTCACGGATATACATGATTCGGCTTGTAGCATACATCTAGAGGCGAATGAAGAATAGCTTTACTAACAATTTGTGAGAAATATAATACAGAGATCTCTCAATCACTCAAACTCTAATACACCCCAAAAGCTTAATACAATTATTTCAAATAAAGGAATAAAAGAGAGAAAAATATCAAATAGACTTCAAAAAGGAAATATCTGTTCTTAATTGGTACTCCGTAAATTGATATTGATAATTAGCTTGAAAGACTGTACATATATAGGCTTGAAGACCCCCATAGAATAGGAGTTCTAGTGGAAATATAAGCTCACATGTTCTAAAGCCTAATTAGAGTCCAAGCACATAATATGAATTTTTTATCCTTGTCAAAATAAGAATCTGAATTCATGTAATCATTCCACACTCCCACAAAACAACGACCACCTATTTGATGTTATTGTTCATTTTCTAACAATTATTTCCTTCAGTTTAGTTGAATTCTCCTGATCAGATCAATCAAAAAAAACATATAATATAATTGTATTCTAATCCACATTTTGTAGTTTGGTGGCCCTGCCGCAATAATCAATTGGTTGTAGCTAGGCCAAAGCACAAACGGATTTCGATAAGTTTGCTGGCTATGTTGAAGTAGGGATCATGGCAATTGGTGATATTTTATTTTGGTTAATGACTTTATCAAGGTTCATTTTGGTCCCTGTCATTGTAAGCTTGAGCAGAGCATTTTCACTTGTAACTCTGCATTATTAGCATTAGTACTACAAATAATATGAAACCTGGAGCAAAGTTATCCATGTTTTCCCTTATCACTGTGACGTTACACATGCTCATTAACAATGATCACATGATTCTCATTCCTAATGTATGCTTGTATATCAGTTTTATTCCATTTTAGTCTACAACGTGACAGGAGCATTGTATCTTCGTAATTTCCTAATATTTCTAGCATTATCACACTGATTGACATTGGACATAATAAGAATTCCTTATATTTTTTAAGGATAATATAACATTAAATAGACCTGTTGTCTCTTTTGTTTTCTATCAGTACTATCCAAGCTAGAGCAAGGTTTTATTTTGTAATGGTTCATTGACATCTGATACATCATATCATATATATTAATTTTAGTATTTATACATGCTACTACTTATAGTTACTTTCCACTTGATCTTGATTTCTTTTGCTAGTTTCCTAGGATTCTGTCACATATTGAGGGTCTCAGATTTTAGTACTCAACGCCATCTATCTGACTTCTAAAACTACAAGTACTTTCTTCTCAAGTCGTACAAATTCACTAAAATTTTAGCAACTCCTTTTCTAATGATTTGTTGTTTTATACCCTTTGCGGTCAATCATGATTTTCATATATAACACACACCAACTCCTTTTCTAATGATTTGTTGTTTTATACCATTTGCGGTCAATCATGATTTTTATATATAACACACACACACACACACACACACACACACATATATATATATATATATATATATATATATATATATA
>NC_033795.1:35508025-35645918 GCF_001876935.1 Asparagus officinalis
TAAAGAGATGAGACTATAATTGATGAAGCAAAGAGGTTAAGAAACGAACCTAAAAGAGCTTAATGGACGAGATAAATAGAATTGAATGGAAGAATAGAATCTATGTAGCAGATCCCAAAAAATTCAGATAAAGGCTTTGTTGTTGTAACAAAGAACACAAGCTTCATTGCAATCATCAATAACAAAACATGAATCCATCACCTTGATCTACAAACAGTCTACAGCACAACAGATAAGCATTTTTGCTCAACTGGCACGAAAAATTCATGTGTGCGGTACTTAACAAAATAAAATTTTCATTGTAGCAATAGTTGCATGTAAAAACTAAAATGTCTGCATATTATTACAGTGTAATCCCACTAAACAAACATAAGTAATAAAAACTTGCATATTATTACAGTGTAATCCCACTAAACAAACATAAGTAATAAAAACTATGTTTCTTCTGATCGAAACTTGAAAGTTATCAAAGCAACATCCCCAGAGAAAAAGAACCCCCTCACACCTGACAAAAATATGGGAGAAATAGAGTTTATTAAGCTATATAATAAATAATATAAGGTTGATCACAGATAGATCCTCTAATACTTTGGTGGTCTAGCCACTTCAACTCCTAAACTATTATATGAGCACTTACACTCTCAGAGCACTTATACTCTCAAATGACATTATTTTTTAACCTCAATTTAGAGCACGAATTACAGTTTTTTGCATTAAACTGAAAGTGAACAGCAAGTATTACCGCCTGGTTCCCATGTGGCATGTCAAACCAAATAGGAGAAAAAATGTCGCAAGGAGTTCAGGGGGTATAAGTGCTAGAAAAGTTCAGGGGATATCAGTGGCTACAAACTCTTAGTACGGAGAGTGGATTTGCGATTAACATTAATATATACTGGTGGAGAAAGACGCAACTAAAAATTTGCAGGCTTTCTTTTTCCAAGGAAAAAATTTACAGGGTTAAGATTTGATATTTGAACCTTAAGCATCAGATGATTTAACAATGAAGTTCTGTCGACTAATAGGATTCATGATGACTGGAGGTCCAGCAGTTCGAGGCCAAGCCTGAAATTTTTTATCGGTTTCTTCCCACCATTCTTTTTGAGTGATAGTGCTCGGAGTGGAACCTGTTTATAAAGGGAGATTGTACTTTTAGGCCTCTCTTAGTTATAAATTCTAACAAGATTTCAATAAATGCAAGTATTTTGTAGCAGTAAAGCTGACCTCCAAAGATCTTTTTATCAGAAATTGTTGTATCACAAACATATGCGATTACAAAGGATCCTGCAAGAGCTCCAATGATCTTTGCTGTTGTCATCTTAAACCTCTAAACCTGCAGCTACATAGAAATGTAACTTACGACAATGAAAGATGGAGCGTGAAATGCAACGCTAGGCGATGGCAAGATATAAAGAAAATGTACGGAAGAGAAAATAGTAAAAGTTAAAAATTAATCCATCTATATACAGTTATTATATTTGGATGGTCTTTAAATCCAAAAAGTGGGGCATGGTCTTTAATGTTTCTTAACTACATGCATCAGATGCCCATTACCCAAATTCAAATCCCAAAATATCCTCTTCGTATTCTCCTTATATTCTCACCCTTTTACCTATTTAAGATCATATCATAACTAAACATCACATAGAGCTCATTCTATGTTGCAGGGGTATGGGTACCAATGCGGGTACAGAAAACAGAAAATTTATAAGAGGGTACAGGGACACGATTATATAAATATTTATATACACATATGATTTTATATTAAAATTAATATTTTATATGAGAACAAGGATAAGAATTAAATTTTCCATAATATCTTATGTTTCTTTTATTATGTAGATTATAAATTGGAAAATCACTAGTTTTTGAGCTAGATATCCAAACAACCATTCATACTCATAATTCAGAACATGACCTATGTCCAACAAATTTCAAGAAGTGGACTTGAAGTATAGGATATATGTTGGAAAAATAGATGACAAGTGTTTTAAATTTAAACGTGTTGGGTATAATTAAGTACATGCCCGAAGAAATGCTTGCATGTATGCAAGGAGTTTGGGCACGGTTACGGCTACGTGTTAGGTACAAGTACGGCTTCAGATTAGAAGTAATCAGGTAACATGGAGTTCGCTCAATAGAAATATCATAGATATTTTAAGAAAGAAAGACTACTGCCACTAGTAGAGTTTTGGGAATCCTTGACGGCTATTAGCCACCAAGGATGTCGCCATCAAGGATGTTAACATCCTTGACAAGGAATTCAATATCTTTGATGGGGGCCCATCACAGATGTCTTCGACACACAATAACAAAATGGTGGGAGACTACCCCTAATTTTTTCACCCAAAATCAAGTCTAATCTTATCTTTTTTTCCTCTCTCACTCATCTCTTTTCTCTTGTTTCTGTTTTTTCTCCACTCAAAACCCACCTGACCGTCGCCGTCTTCGACTGCCGAGCGCCGACCATTGACTGCTTTCGTCGTCATCGTTGTCCATGGGGCGTGGTCCACCGCCGCAGCTCGTTCGTTGGTTGTGGTCGCCACCATCGCTCGTCCGTGGGTTATGGTCGTGGTTTGCCGACCATCGCTTGTCGCCGCTCGTGGGTTCACCGCTCGTGGGTTGTGGTCGTCGTTGTCGCCGCCTCCTCTTCCTATCCTCTAAGAATTTTTCATGTTAAATTTTACTTTTTAGTAATTATTATGTTTTATTGTTTTATTTTGTTTAAACTACTCAAATTCAAAGCCCTAATTACCTTAAACCTAATTCAATCCCTAACTTTAAAACTCTAATTCAAACCTAATAAATATAACAAGAACTATCCTCATCCTAAACCCTAATAACATTACAATAAGTCTAGAACTCTAATTAAATTGACTTTTACCTTAATTTTATCTTTAATAAAACTAATTTATCTTTACTAACCCTAATCATACTTCTAATAACCCTAATTGAACAAATTACTTAAATTATACTAATGTTTGCTGACATAGGTACATCCAATGATAGGATGGTAGATGATACATGAACAATGTTTGCTGATATGTTACCTATACCTACTATAGATGAATCTGAACATGTTGAAGATGCTGAAGTTGTAGAAAATGTTGAAGATGTGAACAATCCCAAGAACTTGGCTCGGATGATGAAGCTAATATAAGACAACAAAAATTGTATGAAGTTGCACCTAGTTCATTAAATTATCATTTATATTGCAACTTTTACGTATAACGACCCTTAGTAGAATGACACATAAATATTTTAATATGTTGTTTAAATTGTTGCGAAAAGTAATTTCGAAAGGAGAAGAGAGCATACCAAAAAAATATTCTAAGGCGAAGAAGATTGTTTCTACTGTAAGACTTGACTATAATAAGATCGATGCATGCCTTGATGATTGTATCCTTTACTATAAGGATAACAAAGACCTTCAGGATTGTCCAACTTGTGGATTATCACGGTGGGTACCATTGTTATAAATATCGGTAAATAACCCCACAATAGCGGCGCTAATAGCGTTAGCGGTCCCTTCCCGCTACGCTATCGCCCAATAGTGATGACATATTGCGGAATATGCGCTTTCCTTTTGTAAAAACGACCAATAGTGTGTCATAACGGTAAATAGTGGGCGATTACATACGAAATCCGCTTTTTGACTGCTATTTAAAACTGGTTTGTGGTTTATTTTTTAAAATTAAACTCGACCATTGACCATTGCATTCTACCGTCTCCTGTAATTTTTGGCATACTCCCGCCACCTCTCATAACCTCTGGCACTTACCTCAATATTTTCTCTCACCTCCTTCACCGTAAGTTTCTCTTAGGACGGTCCTCTCACCGCTCAGCTCTTTTTCTCGAAGACGACGACTCTTTAACTTCTCCAGTCATCTTCGGTATTACGTGATGGTTATATGTCTATTTATGTTTAGGATCTCTTTAAATCATCAGATATGTACTTTTAGATTTTTTTTTTTTATTCTTTTTTTTAGTATTTATACATATCTAAATTTGATCGCTATTTGACTTTGCGTTTTTTACCAGTATTTTACTGTAATAGCCTTAAATAACCTTAACGATACCTCACCGCTACGCGACGCTATCCGCTATCGATAACATTGGTGGGTACAACGCATAAACCATTCAACATAAACATCGAACAAAGACTGTGCTTAAACAAAAAAGATTCCAGCAAAGGTACATACCCATTTTCCCTTAATACCTAGATGCAGAGATTGTATATAAATATACACTGCTAGGAGTATGAGGTGGCAAATGGAACACAGATGAAGGTAAAGTCAGACATCCAACTAATGCAAAAGCGTGGAAGCATGTAGACCAGATTTTTTCTTAGTTTGCAAATGAGTGCAGAAATGTCAGATTAGGCTTAGTTAGCGATAGATGCAATCCATTTGGGCTTATGAGTTTGGGTTCGCCTACATGGTCTGTTGTACTAATGCCTTATAATTTGTCACTTGCCTTTGTATGAAATAACCATATATGCTCCTTTCATTGTTGATACCAGGAAAACATGCATCGGGCAATGACATAGATATCTTTTCAGAGCCACTAATTGATGAGTTAAGACAGCTCCGAATGAAGGGATTTTCTAACCTACGCCAATCCGTGTGGTTGGTCTACGAAGGGGACATATGCTTGTCCAATTTGTGGTTCTGAATTTAAAGATCTTCATTTGCAATACATGCTGAAAGCTTTGCTATTAGTTTAAGAGAAGATCGTTAGATCAGAAGCACAAATAGAGAACAAAAAGATGGAGCAAGTTCTTTAGTGGGACTGTTGAGAAGAGGGATGCATCTTGTTCATTAACTGGAGATCAAATTGTGCATTTGCTTGGGAACTAACAAAAAATCAAATTTGGGCAAAAAACATTATTCAAAAGACGATTACTCAAAGTAAGAAACTTGCATCCATTCAAAAGGGAAGTGAAACAAAAGAGATCAGCACAAAGAGTGAATGATGAGAACAAAGCTATAAAGTTGCCAGCAAGTTGGACAAAATTCAATATTTTCTTTCCACTACCTTACTGGAAAGAGCTAAAAATATGACACAACTTGGACGTCATGCACATAAAAAATATATATGTGATAATCTTGTGTCAACATTAATGTAAGATGGTAATAAATCAAAGGATGATCTGCGAGCTCGAGAAGATCTAATTGCATTGAACATCAGAGAAGAACTGCAACTGAAGAAGATTGCTGGACATAATAAGTACGAGTTGTCTGCGTATCGTATTACAATGTCGAAGACAGAGATGCAAATATCTTGTCAAGTCCTTAAATTAATAAAGTTGCCGGAGAGTTTTTCTACGAACATTTCAAACAATGTCCAAGTGCAAGAGAGAAAGCTATTAGGACATAAAACTCATGATTACCATGTCCTTCATCAATTGCTCCCGATGGCACTTCGCAACATGACACATGATAAAAAAGCAATGAATGTTATAATTGATTTCTGTGGATTTTTCAAGAAGTTATACTCTAAAGTTGTAAATCTTTGTGACTTTGAGACTTGGAGAAATTGTTTCAGAAACACTTTGCGAAATGGACTTGCTCTTTCCTCCATATTTTTTACAATCATGATCAATCTTACACAACATCTTGTAGAGGAGGTTGCACTAACGGAGCCTGTCTATTATCGATAGATATACCCAATAGAAAGGTTAGTATTTTGGAATTAATAAATTTTTATTAGTCATTATTTACATCTTTACCTAATAATTTGTCATTCACTTCTTTTAGATGTTTGGGTTTGATAAAACGCCAAGTGCATAATAAAGCTCGTTCAGAGGGTTCAATTGCTAAAAATTATGTAGCTAGCAAATGTCTATTATTTGTCGGTCGTTATATGAGGACAGTACAAACTGGACTTCAAACACGTGCTGATAATAACGATAACACAACTCTTTACCCTCATGGGCTAAACAAAGAGCATTCTAACTTTTTGCTAGATCAAGCTCATGCATACGTATTAAACAGTTTGGAAATCTTCTCTGAATATCGAAGGTAACTAACACTTAAAATATATTTAATGATATTTAGTTAATTAATTTAAATTTGATAATAGAAACTTATTTGTTGTATTAATAGGTAGCATTAAGAAAAGCTAAAGAATGAAATAACCGGTGGCACATCAACACACGACATCAAAGCAAGATATATGAAGGAATTTTCTGGTTGAATCAAAAATGAATTAAGTTTACTAAATTTAACAATGTTTAAATTTTGAACAAATAAATCGTGTAAATATTATTTTTAATGTTTTATCAATATTGATTTTAGATTCGAAAACTTGTGGGTGATAATCAAATATCTGAAGTAAAGCTTCATGCAGAGCCTCCTTACTATGCAGTAAACCAATATGGTGGATATCGTGTGAATGACTTTAAATTTCATACAATAGAGGTTAATGATACGAAGGTAACCTAGAATAGTGGCGTTATGGTGACCTTCTCACGAGAATGTTTTTTAAATAGGACTGATCAAAATCTAGTAGAAAGTAATATATATTACGATCAGTTAGAAGATGTCGTGAAGATGTTCTACGGGTATGGTTATCCAAATGAATGCAAATACATTATGTTTATAATTCGCAGGTGTTTTGCAAAGAAGCAAAAGGATTTCTATGGATTTACAATTGTCAATCTCAATCAACATATTGATAGTGATGATAAGCTCATGTTTGCATCTCAAGTAGGACAATGCTTCTACATGAAAGATCTTGAGGTTAAAGACGAGTGGGTCATTTTAGGTAAGAATCCTAGAGCTTATATTTAGCCTTCTACCAATGAAGATGCTGATGTGAACTATATAGATAATTTCAATGAGCTAGATGCATCAGTCGAAGAATTATCTTATCCGCAGAACATAGTGTTTGATCTGGATGCTCCAACACAACTCGGATTGTCATTCCAAATGTTATAATAGGATAAAAATAGTTGGATGTAGTGTTTGAATGTAACTTCTCGTGATGTTTTGATATTGTGTAACTTACATGTATATTATTGCAATATCTTGTTTTTCACTTGTCTAATATAAATTGCATATGAATGTATTATATTTTGTTTTGCATATTAAACATTCAATATGTAGATGTCTAAAGATTTGAGTAGGAGGCTATTTCATAGCCCTAGTGATGACTGCCCACTGTCAAATTTGCATATCTCAAGTTCTTCAGCTGAATCAGCACAGATACCTTCTAGGGTAGATCCACCCTCTGAGGTAGAGCTAACATCGCCTCTTGTTATAGTTATTATTAATATATTTATTATTTAATTATATATGCATATATACTGACTCTTTGTTTTATTTATTTAGGCGAGAGTGAGCAGCCCTCGTTCCCTGTTGACACAAAGACAGTGGGATGCCTGGAAGCCGCTAATTAATGATATAATAACAGCAACAAAAGCTGAAATAGATCGAAGATCTGGTAAATTTAATATTTTTTAATCTTATAAATTCGCAAAACTAACATTTGTTGGTTTCACTGCTATAAATAGCGGTTAACCCTGCAATAGCGACGCTAATAGCGTTAGCGGTCCCTTCCCGCGACGCTATCGCCCGCTACGTTATCGCGCAATAACGGTGACATATTGCGGAATATGTCTGTTCGTAAAAATGGTCAATAGTGTGTCATAACGGTAAATAATGAGCGATTGCATTTGAAATTTATTTTTTGACTGCTATTTAAAAGCGGTTTGAGACTTATTTTTTTAAAATTAAACTCAATCATTGACCATTGCATTCCACCGTCTCCTATGGTTTTCAGCATACTCCCGTCGCCTCTTATAGCTTCTAGCACCTACATTGATACTTCATCTCACCTCCTTCACCGTAAGCTCCTCTTAGGGCAGTCCTGTCACTACTAAGCTCTTCTTCTCGAAGACAACGACTTTTGACTCCTCCAGTCATTTTCGGTATTACGTGATGGTTACATATCTATTTCATGTTTAGGATCTCTTCAAATCATTAAATATGTACTTTTATATTTTTTAGATTTTTTTTAATTTTTTTAGTATTTATACATATCTGGATTAGACTGCTATTTGACTTTACGCTTTTTACCGTTATTTTGTCGTAATAGCCCGAAATAGCCTTAACGATGCCTCACCGCTACATGACGCTATCCGTTATCTATAACATTGGTTGGTTTTTCTCAAATGCAATTAAAAGCTAAAAAATAATGATTACTCGTTATCACTCTCAAATGATTGAACTATAATTTTCCACTTCTAAGTTACTAATACATTTCTGAATATCTCTAAGTTACCAATAGATGTTTTATGTGATTTCATGTCATTGTTTACATTAATAATATTCTCACAGCCCCTAACAAATGTAACATTTGACACCAAATTTTAAAGCCGCGTGTTCTCTGAAAATCACAAGCATCTTAAGTTAGAACTAAAATCTTCTTATGCAACGCCATGGTCCAAATTAAAACTTAGTCAAAATATACATAATTACAACCCACACTTAGTCAAAATATCTCTTAGTTACCAATAGATATTTTTATGTGAATTTATGCCATTGTTACCATGTGTGTGCATGATGTCTCTGTGCATGTGCATGTTGATTACTCTATCACTCTCAAATGATAGACTTATAATTTTCCACTTTTAAGTTACTAATACATTAGCTTTTCTCTTTGGCTTTGTAGTAAAAGAAGTTTTCAAGAAGAATGAAAGTAAGGGAAGTGAGCTCAAAAAGAAATTATCACCATATGGCTTTCGTGTCATTTTAAGGTAAAAAAGAAACTGGCTTCCTACCAATGAATGGGCTAATCAGTTTACTTCATATATTGGGTGTTTAGCACAGAGGAGTTATCATGCAAACCCATTTTTCGAACTCGAGCAGCTGCCTTCTCACTCCTTGGAACGTGTATATAGAGATTGTTAGGTAATTTAAAACTAAACTACTTTCTCCCTTTCATTTATTTTTACTTTTATAGTCGATTGTCCTACTTATATAAATGTCAAATTGCAAAGATACTTCAATATCGAAGATAATCTCGTGGCATGGGATTTTTTATTTAGGCATGATGGAAAGTTCAAACATGCCCTTAGGGAATGGAGACACGACATAAAAAAGAAATGCTTTGAGACATACGAAGAGAATTGGAAGAGGTTCTACAAGCGAAATAAGAGAATTGACAAAGAATATCTCGCTACACTTATGATATTGTGGAGCCAAGAAAAACACAAAGTGAATCTTAATTTAGTTACATTATTCAAATTGATTATTATATATTAATGTAATATTATCGTTGTACTTGTTGAAGGAAAAATATAAGAGAAACAAAGAAAACGGAGACGCAAAGGAGTATGATCACCATACTGGGACTACTTCATTTGCGCAGATTACGAAGTAGTATTGTAGAATGACAATATAAATATTATGCATTTTTCTATTGTCTATAAACAATATTTATTCCACAGCCAATATTAATGAAGAAATATGTAAATCTCAGAACTCCTCTTTTATCCCGCTTCCTGAACTACATAAGAGGACTTTTGCTACAATAAAGAAGGGGTATGATTCCAATTTTAAAAAAAAGCAAAAGTTGCAGATGATTAATGATATATAGGTATTTTATTTTATGAATAAGTGAGTTCAAGTTATGATGTGTCGTTGACATTATCTATGTACCTAATAATTTAAATTTTATTTTGATCTTTTATGTTTTTAGAAAGTGTTGGATAATACATATGCAGAGATTGTATGACAAAGTCAGGAGCCACTTAGTGTAGGAGCTTAGTGGCTGTCCACATCATTCCAGTCCTCGATGTCAACGTCGCCTTCTAGTATGCCCTCAATGACATCACCAGACATGTCACAGAAGGATTGCACACAGCAGTCGATATACAGCTTATTTCGTCGGCGAAGAGATATTTGGATGGTCAGATTTCCAAGGAGTGGGAGGATATTATGGAGTGCATGAGAGTAGTCCACTCTACTGCATCGTATGGGATGGTTTCCACACACATCATGAAATGTTGTAAACGTAAAATTTCAACTTAGTTGCAAATATCACTTATGGAATTTATCGCCTCTCAAAAGGCATTTACCATTAGCGGACAAACTAGCGTACATACTAGTGGACAGGTATATGTTTATTTTGCTTTGTCCATTATAGTTCATTGTTTGAAAAGTTTGTGCTGTGATTTATTGTGTCATGCAATTTTAGCTTTCATTATAGTAGTACCACATTCTTTTTTTAACTCACAATTTGTGGTGGTTTCTAATTGCATGTGAGAGGAACTAGATGTATTCTGTTAACTGATCATCTGGTTGTCTGTATACTATTTACTCTAAGATTAGCGCGAACATGAGAAATATGCAAATGTATATATAATGAAATAGGAATTCTATCCTCTTGGACCATTGCATTGCCTTGGTGAGTTTTTTTAAAGTTTCAGTTTAGGATGAAAATGATTGGATAGTGAATCATCATAATGAGAAGCATGCCAGAGTTCAATAGTTTCAATAATGAATTTACACTCAAGTTGGGTTGTTCCCTTGTCCACCAGTGCATGACAAGTTGACTGCCATCTCAATATCCTATGTTGCTGCTATTCTTTTTTTTCCTTAACAAAGTATAATAGTAGTGATTTCTGTTGCATCTACTCTCCCTCTCTTTACTGTCATGCATGAAAACTATATATGTAGTGATTTACTTTCACCGGATAATTGATATACTGATTCAAAGTTAGACAACCCTTGATACCTCATGCACTTTACTTTCTTGGATTCTAACCAATTAAAATAAGATCATGAATAATTATGTTGGGATATGATCATTTTTTGGTGTGCTTTGATCAGATTGGCCAGTACGTGAGTATATATATATATATATATATTATATATATATATATATATATATATATAGTATATTATATATATATTATATATATAATATATATATATATATATATAATATATTAGATAGTAAGATATGATAGAATTTTTTTTTTTTTTTTTTTTTTTTTTTTTTTCTTTTTTTTTTTTTTTTTTTTTTTTTTTTTTTTTTTTTTTTTTTTTTTTTTTTTTTTTTTTTTTGTTTTTTTTTTTTTTTTTTTTTTTTTTTTTTTTTTTTTTTTTTTTTTTTTTTTTTTTTTTTTTTTTTTTTTTTTTTTTTTTTTTTTTTTTTTTTTTTTTTTTTTTTTTTTTTTTTTTTTTTTTTTTTTTTTTTTTTTTTTTTTTTTAATTTTTTTTTTTTTTTTTTTTTTTTTAAATTTTGTTTTTTTTTTTTTTTTGATAGATATATATATATATATATATGGACTTTATGGTTAATACCAAATTTCTAGCCTTTATGTTGACAAGTGTGCATATAAGTAGTGTTGCACATGTACTTTGTGTAATTCTTATACGAATTATTTTGTTGTTAGTGTGCAGTTGATGCTATGGGGAGCACAACTCGTACGAGTAGAACCTCCTATGAAAAGGGGGATGAGGACACAAATGAGGAGGAAGACCACAATTAGTAAGTTATATCATTTTGTATCTTGGACATGTATGGGAGATATATATACTTTGCATTTGCACCATTAGTAGTATTTTATACATCTTAGACTTGTTTGTGGTGGTGATTGCTCGGTTGTATGAGAGATATGTATGTATGATTTATGGATGACTTGAGTGGGTAATGTGGTTTGTTTTGACAATTATGATGAGATTATTGTGTTTGTTGATGTCTTTGAGTATATTTTTTATTCAAATATTTATGTATAGGATATTTGTTGTATATACAGGAAAAAACCTAATTCACAAGAAATTTTTTTCAAATTATGTACATCCTTGTTTATCCTTGACGGCCACCCGTCAAGGATAAACATCCCTGACGGCAATGTCATCAAGGATGTTGTTCCCATCAAGGATGCATCCTTGACAGGCTGCCATCAAGAATGTTTCTTCCTTGACGGGACTTTTACCGATAGGGTATTCTTGACAGCAACCCATCAAGAATACACATTTTAGACAGGAAAACGTGCAATGCCCGTCAAGGATACCCAAATTCTACTAGTATGCCAGTATATGTTTGCAGATAATAAGGCAATAGGCAAAGCAATTTCTATAACAAAATAGATTGGCAATTTCATTCTGTGAACATGAATTAGTTGTTTATATTATCAGTTGATAAGAGAGTTTATAACTTATAACTAATGAATCAGGTAGAAAATTAAGAAGACATAACATCAAGAGAAGACTCTGGAGAAGTATAACGTCACAATTAAACTGACTAATATAGTAGCTTTTCTCCTTATTGTCGTATCCTTATAAAACTTCCAATTACATTTTCTCAAAGAAAATTTTAGTTGTTATAGGAGATGGAGAATTTTCGAAGTCAAAACCAAAGGAGCGAGCATTAGCTTTTTGCTTTATTATCTTATCCTTATATCACTTACTATTAGTACGTATTCTCATTTAGAAGTTAAGTTGTTATAGAAGATGAGTTGATTTTATAAGTGAAAAACCAAACAAGAAGTGAAACTAATAATCATTAGATCATATTTGCTTTCCGACACCCAATAAAAGGATTCATATGCAATTCAAATAACAGGAAATTATTTACTGACTTTAGCCATAACTCACAAGGAATTATTCAAGTGCTTTATTACAGGCACACCTCCTAGTAGAACATAATAAAGCATCTCTAGCTTCTCTAACCTGTTTGTGAAAACACTTGACTATAATAAAAAGAATCATAACCTAATAGAGTTTTCAATTCAACCCCCAAGGAAAAAAACTGTATAGATTATAATTGTTAGCCATGAAAATATTGAATGAAATGCTAAATTCAATAAGTACATCAAGGACCACCACCATACCTTAAAAATAACTATTCATCTTCTTGATTAAGAAACAAGTCAACTTTAAAACACACCAAACAAATACATTATACATGTCATTCATTAGAACAATAATTGTCTTATTGTTAGTTTAGACACCTCTAGATTTTTGAGGCATGATCCAACACGAAGATTTTATATGCTTCCAAAGTAATCACAATTCACGAGGTTAAATTTAATGAAGCTTAGAAAGAGTTAAGAAGACATGCAATCAGAGAGGAGGGAAGCGCCGTACTAACAATTAATAATTAGATTGACTAAAATACTTTTATAGAACTTATCCATGTACAACTTGCTATTAGTACTTTCTCTCACAGAACAAAAGAATACCTAAAGGAGATGGAAATCTTTCTAATTTGAAGAGCAAATAAGAAACTACTAATGATTACTTTGTTCCATTCCAAGGTCTAACGTAAGAGCATTATACATGATATTGTAAATAATAGAGAAAAAATTATTGTGTTTATTCAAATAAAAGAGTCAACCAAATACAAAGATTTAAGAGTAACAATGTTATAGAATGCACCAGGCGGACTAGGCCTTTAAGCCAGCGCCTAGCACCTAAACGCCTAAGCGTACGCCTGGGCAGCGCCAAAGTGTTTAGCTATTTTTTAAATTAGTTAATTATAATAATTGATAAAAATATGTGTTAAATTCATATAAATTTGTAAAAAAAAATAGATAGTAATCTTAGATCCACAATAAATCATACATACTTAAATGCTAAATAGCCAAAATAATGACTAACAAGGATATAGAAAGTGCTACGAGGGCGTTGGACTCGCCATCTAGAGCTTACGAAGTTTTCTTTTTTTTTAATTTTGAATTACAATAATTGATAGTAAATGTTAATGTTACAGAAAGCTTAGGTGTCGGACTGGCGTCTAGACGGATTTCTTTCTTCGTTTAAGTGGTGGTCGAGAAGGTTTTGTTGAAGGTCAAAGGCGGTAGTGGAGGTATTCATATTTGGAGATTTGAAGGATGTTGAAGGACGTGGAGGCTACAACATAGAAAATCACGATCAACGCTTAAAGAGTGCAGTCCACGTAAGTAGACAATTCTCTCCTAAATACTCCCAAAACCTAGGTGGATAACCTAAGTACCACCTCGGTGCTAGGTGCTAGTTAGGCGGCTTATGTACCGCCTAGGCCTAGCCGTACACCTAGGCGAACTAAGCACAGGCTTTTTAAAACAACGAAGAGTAAAGATCTTTCATTTTTTACTTGTCAAAAGTCTCTTTCATTAGAACAAAACTCCAAAGTTATGATGAGGGTTGAGGGTTATAGTTCATATTCTAACATGTCCCCGCAGGTTAAGTCATTTTATTGAAATCTGGACTCACATAGCATTATCTTTTTACTTCTGTTTTCAAATGTGTTGGCCATGGGATTGGAACATAGTTTGTTCTTAAAGGTATGTTCCACTACAACCGAAAGACGTCATTGCGAGGGTTGCAAAAGCCATTTTCATGGATTCAAACCTAAACTCATACAAAAATATGTTCCTTTATTCTGCTTTAAATTTGTGATATCATGTCAAAAGTCCCATTCCACTACACCTAAAGTCAATTGCTCTAACACCATGTCAAAAGTCCCGGTCCACTACACCAAGACATCGAACTTATTATTAGAGTGAAGGGTTATAATCTGGCACTCTAACATTGTCATTTTCATTAACATTACAATTTTTGTAAGAGCCCTCACATATGATGATCTCATCTTATTGTCAAAGTCTTCTTCCCTTTTCATTTACAGTGATATTTTTCATATTCACCATCTATACATTAGACTTTATCTATCAAAGACCTGATTTATCTCTTCAAACCAAGTAAAAAAATCATATAGCATCGCAACAATGGCTAAGTTGCGCCACATCATAAGATCTATCATCGTAAAAGCCATAATTTTACTTCCCAAATAAACAAGCTATCGAGACCCAAAAATACTGCAGATCCAAATCCTTCGTGAACTCAACATCCTCCTTTCTTTCTAAGAATTCAATCACTATCTACCAATATTTCACCTTTGATAGCAAAACTAATAATGAAAAAAATCACTAAGATGGATATCAAAATTCTAGACCCATCACACGAGATTCCAAAAAAGTTAAACCTAGGAAGATTAAAGTACTCAGAATCTAACGCTTACGCATCAAAATAAAATGAAATACTATCAATAATCCTCAATAAAACATAGGAATAACTAAGGAGTGGAGAGATTTAGACTCACAGTTGAAGAGAAAAGGGATCTGAGGTTCTTCGGCGATTGATCGAACGTGGCCGTATGCAGAGATGAAAATTTGGGGCTAATTGGGGATTTTAAGGACGAAGATTTTATGAACTGACATTTGTGCCCTCTCTATTATACAGTCATTCATTAGAACAATATCATAAATTAGTAAATTACTAGTAAGTCGCTTGCCCCACGAGCATGCGAGTTTGGTGGAATAAAAATATTTGCGGTTTATTTACTCCTTTACGTGACCGTGAGCACCCCATATGTGGTGCTTTGTACTTTGGATTAATTTTATGAAACCCCTTCGAGCTACGGGGTTGTCTAATAAACCCCCTCTCAACTATTTTAACTTTAGGAAACTCCTTAATTTTTGGGTATTGTAGATAATCTTCTTTAACTTTCAAATTTTGACATAGCCTCTCTCAACTTTTCTCACTTAACCATCTACCCTAACAACATTAGATCTGACGGAACAAGTGTCGTACATGTGATTCAAAATGATTATACTATACTACCCCTACGATATTAAAAAGTTACCATTGTATTCCTTCTTAATTTTTCGGTTAAAAAATAACTCACTCCCCCTTCCTCTAGCGTGATTGCTAGGTCTAAAACTATATTTTCTTTTTTGAAGCTTCAAACTTATCTTTTTGTACCTACTCATGATTTCAATTAAAAGAACTTGCAATTAGGGTCTTCGAACAATGAGACGAAGTTGTAGATAGAAAGATCAGGTTTGGGTGGGGATTGTTCCACTGGTTGAGTATTATACTTTAGTATTTTTTTTTAAACTCTAACAGGTTTTGTAATCTAAGGGTGTTTCAGTCATTGCACGTTTTAATTTAACATCTAGAGGTATTTTCATAAACTATAAATATAATGTGGAGTTTTCTGAGGCACCTCTTAGTTGAGGGGATTATGTTAATTTTTAAAAGTTGGGGATGGTTATCTACAATATCTCTAAAAGGGAAGGGGGTTTCCTAAAATTAGAATAGTTGAAGGGAGGAGTTTTCTAAAATAACTCCCATAATTCAGGGGTTCCCAAAATTAACCCTTGTAATTTGTTGGGGTTAATTTCAAAAAATACGCTTGAACTTGGGTGGCGGTACAGATGACCCCTACTATTTTAATTTGAGAAAAATCCTAATAGAATTTTAGGATTTATTTATTCCCTGCGTGATCATGAGTATCTTTTTAAGTGGTGGTTTGTAATTTTTGAGGGTTACTTTCAAGAAAACACCCATAATTTTTAGAGATTAATGCATGTAACCACCACTTTATTTTGGGAAAAGCCCTTGGATCGATAAAAGGGAGGAAAGTTGTCAAAAATATCAGTTTTTTGGCAACTTTCCTCCAAAATCGCCTTTTATAGAGGCGATTTTGGGGGAAAGCTGCCAAAAAACTGACATTTTGGCAGCTTTCCCCTTCTTTCCCCTTCCAAAAACCAAAAACCGGAACCAAACAGCCCCTTAGTCCCCCAAGTCTGCCATCAACAAAATGAAATGCCAAATAAGGTAGACGATCACCCGTTGACCACAAGGAATGCAATCGCCAAAGAAACACGTTATTCATAAGCATGTTATAGACGTCAACTTGGAAACAGAACAGGTTACTTGATCCTGATCCCGCATAACCCCGGCATCGCTAACCCTTAGTTCTCCGAGAAAAAGGATAGCCGTATAGCAACAATACCATTAAAGCAGACAACTTAGTATCAAAATTTTTTATTTCTAGTTCAGCTACTACGCTCAGCAAGATGATAGCAACTTCTATAAAGCTACAACAGACCACTCTTCAGCTTCTACTGGCTTAGTTTCAGTAGTTGACGCAATATTGAGGTTTAACTGGCAAACATTAATCTGTTTAACAAACAGTTCTGCTGCCAGATTATTGGACCGCCCTGCAACAAGCGATCGCACAGGCAATCAGTGATGCCCATTATACCGCAGACAAGCCACACCAAATGCCCCAAGTGAAACTATTGCGATACGGAAGATTAGTCTCTTTCAAATTTAATGTAATCGCGAGCACCATAATAACACTGTACAAGCTAAGAATCACAAAATAAACATACAAGATGAGCACCATGCGGACAAGCTTACATTGGAACGGGAAGCCATAAAAACGGTTATAATAATATGCCCTCACATTAATGACAGTTTAGCTTTGGGAACAGATAAAAACATGTTCACAGACGAGCAGCCTGATATTGCCATTGTCCATCCAGCGGGGATACAAGGAGCTATATCACAACAGATAAAAGAATGTATTAACATCAACCTCATTACTAGCTGCCGCTTGCTCTTAACCCCGTAAAGAGGCTCTGGGCACAGCTGGTAAACCAAATTCATCCTCAGCCTGCGACAAAAAATATTTCAGTAAATATCATGCTTCTCCAAATTGCACTAATAAAACTACGCTTCGAAAAAGATGCAAAAAAATTTTTATCAGCAGGGGTTTCTTCTCATGTTTTCAGGATTTGACTTCGGCTTATGGAATAGCACATAGCTTCAGTAATAACCTTAAAAGGCGTCATATTTACTTTGCACAACATTTTAGATTTTACAGATGGTTATCTTCTCTACAAAAACTTCAAAAGTACAGAAGGTTTAGGTGGTGCTTATGTTAGTGGCTTGTATGCTTAAAAGTTTTAAGGACTACGATCAATTCCCATAACAAAATAATTAGCAAGTACTAAAATCCTTTTTACAGCAGTAAGTGTAGAGGAAACTTTCCAGATACTCATATTTAGCATAAAACACTTGAATGCAACCTAATTTATTTTGTAATTAAGATGGCCATAGGAATACCTGAGCATTTGGCCTGTTTTGCACTGCATTCCCTGTTGGAGCTGCAGGCAAATTGAGTTCTGCATCCAGATCCGTATCTGGTTGCAGATATGAAGGCATGGCATCTGATTCAGTCTCTGCACCCATGTCAGCTTCTAGAGCATCAAGCTCTGCATTAACGTACACAAGCAGCAACACGGTAAGATAAACCACGGTAACAACAAAGAACCACGATTTCCTATCCAGAATTAAAGTGCCCATAAAATGCATGGTTATATCTGAAAATAATACTCCAGGGTAAGTAAAATTCAGCTTACCACCCATAAGATCGTCCTCATCTATGTCATCAGGAATATTGTAGCTTCTACCAAGGGATTCTTGAATTTCTGAGCTAACATCCATCAGATCCATCATCTCATCTTGCATGCTCTATGCACCCAAAAAAACAAAGGCAAAAGATATTCAGATAATCATCTTTGAAACTACCAAGACTGGGTTCACTAAGATAATAGTAACAAGCAAGAAGCTCAAGCATACATCTATATCTTCAATCTTCACAGTCTTCATCATCCCTTTCAATTCCTTGTTTGCTGACTTCAATGCGGACACCTAAAAAAGACAAGATCTAACTAGTGAGTGAAAAAATAATGTAAATCTTCTTCATTGCCTCAAAACTTTCGCGAAAGTTTATAAAACTTACAGTTTGTTGAGCATCTTTGATGCCCTCAGCAGCAAAGGCAACTTGGTCCAAGTTGAATGTCTGATTGTACAGCATATCACGCTGTCCTTCATACCTGAGATAGGCATGTAGATAGTACACAAGGAAACAACATAATGGAAGTGAATAATATACAAATCATCCAAATTTCTAAGCAGATCTATCGAAGTACACATGAGCAATAAAAATAAGTACACTTATCCATTACATTTTTTTTACATATAAATAAATCCAATTTTGTTGCTTCTTTTTTTCATAAATCTTAAGCAGACTGTTATAAAAAAAACATGTAACCATACGTAAAGAACGGCTCAACGTAAAGTTAACCTCGTAAAATAGCAAAAGTTAACATAAGCCATTCTCAGACCTGAACCTAGCTAAGCATCAGCTAGGAGAAGATGTCAAGTGAAATATCATGAATAGGCAGAAACCAAAATTATATACAGACCAGTAGAAAGTAACTGTAAGAATTATCTCTTTAACCAAAACAGATATTCAATCTCATGAAGAAGATAAATAGTTCAAGTTAGATGAGTGCCAAATATATTTTATGCAACTAAAAAATTCTTGCAAAGTAAAGATGTCAGGAACTAGGACCATCTTTCAAAAATAGCCCTTTTATAATTTTTTCCCCAATTTTGGGAATATAGGCGGGCTCTTCCAAGACATCCCAATGGAGGGCGAAGTTTCTCTAATGATGTTTGCTATAACATGCCTTGAACTTGTGACCTTCATGTCACAAATACATAAACCCTTATATGAAGTATAACTTCGAAAACTTCAAAATTATGCTTTTTTAAGGATTTTGCAGCTTCAACAGATACTAACTACATTTCAATATGTTTTCTGCGGCTACTTCATAAGAAGCTAAGAATTAGTTTATAGCTATTCCTGAGCCTTTTTGTTTTACAAAATCACCATATCCTTTTTGTTTTACAAAAAGAGTTGGCATTCAACTGCTATTCCTGAGCCTTCCTTATAGTCTATAAAAACTTTATAGAAAACAATATTAGCTATTATTTGCTAAGAAATATTACATAATTGAACATGATGAAGGCTTATATTTATTTATAGACCGTGACGTGATCNAGAGACTTAAAATCAACATATTTGTCAATTTATAGGCTGACATCAATTAGAAATAGCCAAAAAACAAAAACAATGAGAAACAAAACAGAAAAACATCAAAAAAGATCCCCAAGCTATCACCACTACAAAGGAACCCACCAGAATAACTTGGAACTAGCATTGTGTCCAAAGAGTTAGGTTCTTTTCTAATAGAACTCTGTTTTCTCCAGGAGAGGTTCAGTTAGCTGACACGTAGAGGTAGGTAACTTAAGTACGAAATTATGAACATGGGAATTAAGAAACTGACAATTAGAGAGAGAGATTTTACCTTCTTTTCCTATTTTGTCCTTGTTCACCTAGTCCTTTCCACATAAATTCCTCAAAGAATTAATTTCCAAACTGCTGGGATCATCTTTATTAGCTGTCAAAAACTAAAACTTTTACTTTTAATAACAATTCACCACCAACTTGTTTCTAATTTCAAATTTTTGTATGCTCCTGCAACGTTTGGAAAAGTTCTAACACAATATTTCCCTCTAAAAATTGTAGTTCTTTTATTCTCAATGAAACGTTAAGTGATTCCAGTCTATGAAATCCATTTCCATATAATTACAAATGCTTATGCCACAGACCTTTATAATTATCATCCTTAAATCTCTCCATGTTCCATCTATCTTCTGTTTGTCACCAACTTTTGGATACATTTCAGGTACTCAAGTCTTCATAAAAGGCTCGTCCTAGTAAAATCTCTCTCCATGTTCCGTCTATGTTCTGTTTGTCACCAACCTTTGGATACATTTCAGGTACTCAGTCTTCATAAAAGGCTCATCCTATTGGCATTTATATCCACTAATGAAAAAGATGGACAAGAAGACTACAACAAATAGCCTGTGTAACCAGTGCACAACAGGAAATACAAGAAGGAGGA
Organism: Asparagus officinalis; assembly: GCF_001876935.1. Taxonomy (NCBI): domain Eukaryota; kingdom Viridiplantae; phylum Streptophyta; class Magnoliopsida; order Asparagales; family Asparagaceae; genus Asparagus; species Asparagus officinalis. The sequence goes on from NC_033795.1 coordinate 35,528,628, forward strand.
AAGATGATAGAAAGAGTAATTTAAAGGCTGCAGAACAGCTTCCAGGAGACTTGAAATATCTGCAGATTTCTCACCGTATTCATGTCTTCTCTTGCTATTCACCTACACAAATTAGGGATTAAACATCACAAAACGTAATGGCACACACTGTCTAATCCTATTATCTACCATTGATAGCTTGCCCTGTTATCCATAACAGTTGAGGTTTATTGGAAGTTAATAGAAGGAGAATTGACATATTCAGCCTAAATAAAACATTAATGTTTGGTCCCCTAAAGTCCAGTCCCTGTAAATTTGAAGGAGTACACTTGAATTTTATTGAGCCAGATTTCTTGAAAATAAAAGTAGACATGCTCAGATCCAATCAAATAGAATATCTGATTTGAGCTCATCATTCAGACTAGACAATTTAGCAGAGGCCTCTTTAAAGAAAAATATTTCTTTGACCTAGCACACATTACAACTTCAAGCAATAAATCCTTAGTTCAGTACACCTCATCCAAATCCTGTTACTTCGCCAACTAAACCTAATATCACTACAAGATACCCATTATCCGCTTCACTTACCCATCCCAACTTCTCTTCCAATTAAGAACCCAATGACAAACAATCTCCATTTTACTTCTCCACACATACACAAAAAAGAGGTATAGTTAGTACACTCGGTTCTGTCCTGAAAAGAAGACAAAAAAGAAACGCTAGAAGGGAAAGGAAGAATAGGTGTCTCCACAGAAGTTGAGAACATGGGATGATACAGCAAACCACAGCCCGGGTTCAATCGGCATGTACTCATGGTGAAACAAGGCCCAATTCACCAACTCCAACGACTTTCAAACCAGCTAAATTTTGAGGGGCAAAAAAAAAATCTTTTGAAAAGAATAAGTATAAACAAAAAAATGAGAGAACTTAAGAAAATAAATTATGGATACCTTAATTGCAACATGATTCTCAAGGTTATTTTACCGTTGCTGATATCAACTAGCATATTTCTTAAATTTGACTCTTGCAATATGCAAAACCTCCTATTCCTACATATAGGAAGTGAATCTAAAACGGACCACATTCCCTGGTGTACCATATAAACCTACCCCCCTCATACCAAATCCCAAATGAGTCGCATACCAGTATACCACGCTCCTATACTCATCCTGTGAATTGGAATGATGTGGGTTTCATGCAACTATGGGCGTTTTCCACTTTTATACATAAGCAATAAGGCTGGTTATTGTAGCTGTTCATGTTCAAACTTCAGAGATGGTCTTCAAAGCAGTCATAAAACCCATCTAAGGCCTCCAGTAAGTAACAAATTAAGCATGAAAGGGTTCCCTCTGTCCATGAATCATCACACAAACAACTGAAACAAAACAGACATATATGTGTTCATCTATGACTCTGAACCAGTAACAAAGGCCAAATTGTTCACGGTGATGGTTAAAATAAGATGTATGTGTGATAAGAGATACATAATAAACTATAGTATTCATGACAGGTCACAGTTTAATCTGCCATATTATTAAGACTGACAATTAGAAGGTTCTAATAAAGGTGAATAACCAATTTCAAGTTATGAACAAATGGATGACAAAGAAATATTCTCTGTTGGATGCTGCACAGTATGATAGTTGTAGAGGGGTGTCCAGATACAAACAATAAATGCTCGGACAATACCCGAAGAGTATTAATATATTGCACACACAGATTGGATATCGGAAATAATGATTCAATGAAAAACAGACTTAACTCGTATCAATTTCATGGATAGACAAACATGCATACTTGTTGAAAGCACACTTTGCAAATGATCAAAGAAAAATAGGTCTAGCAACAAAAGAATGGGAGTAATACAGTAACTTACATCTTCTTTTGCTTCAGAACTCGCATAGCTCGAGCTTTAACAGCCTCCTGAGCAGGACCTGGTCTAGTCTTCTTTATTTGCTCTCTGTACCTAGCCAGCTCAGCGTCAAGTTTTTTAATCTTCTCATCCACCGTATCACCTCTTTTATTTATCTGAAATCATTTTGAGTATATTGAAAACAAGTATCACCAAGATGATTGTAAACCATAAGGTAATCCCATACATGAAACAGAATCATTCTCTAACAAAAGCATGCACATAGATACACATGCACGTATGAATATGTAGAGTAATACATATACATAATAAGCGGTAAACAAAGATATATAAACGGGAAAAAACATATAGCACCAACATAATTCTAAACAATAATATAACCTAAGGGATGAAACAGAAAAAGTAGAATCACTGTCTAATATATGCATGCACATAATACACAACATGCATATGCATATACAGCTAAAAGTATATATCGAATATACACATACATCTGTGAGTAGTGTCTACAAAAACAAAAATTAAAAATATAAGAACATGTCAGAATCATGACAGGGTGCTTTCTGTATAGTGTTTGGCAATAGAACGAGAAAATGCTGCATTCCAGTGGCTGAACTCTGATGTCTTCTAATGATTGAAAACTGTAATATTGACAGATGCAAAACCTTTAAGGTATTTGATACTATCCACATTGTTTCTTTTGTGTTTCCAAGAAACATTCTTGCTTGACTTCATGTGGAAAACATCCATATCCATAGAAAATTAAGACACATCTAGATATGACCAAGTAATATGCAAATAAATCATGCACATACAGAAGGATACGCAAAAATTACAAAGAACAAGTACAGGATCATGATAGGGTGCTTTGAAATGCTGTGGCACTCGAAAATATCCCTGCACTTCTAGTGGTTGAACTAACTGGTGCCTAAAATGATGGAAATGATGAGTTAAATTTTAAAGTTTAATAGTTTATTTAGACTCTAAGCTATTGAATGATATATCATCTTGCTAATCATGTACTTTGAAAACTGATTACTCACTTCTTAAGTGGCAAGGATATGTTTAATTAGAGGAGGAAGAGAGTAGGGGGGGAAATAAATAAATGTAAAAGGGGGGAAACAAGATAAAAGAGAATTTTATGTCTGTAAGTCTGCCGAAGTTTCTATTATCTAATAGTTCACATAAGGCTGAAATGGACTAAAAAAGTGAGAAAGATAAATGAATAGAGTTTGTAATTCTTCTCTCTCATATTTCTTCTACTTTGCTCAGTAGAAATTCTAAACAGAAGGTAATATTCTCACTCGACTAAAGTTAAATATTTTATTCTCTATATAATTGTCTGACAAACATTACCCTTTTATAAGCCTCTATTTATTTATAGAGATTAATAGTATTTTCAATGAAAAAATCAGATTTAAGGCTCCACATTTGTGGATCCTATACAAAATCTATTTTATGGCCTGTTTGGAAACCCCTATTTGATTTCCAATTACTAAAATTGGGCCAATCGCACTGTTTGGATGCAAAATAATTTGATATTCTAGAATTAGGCCAATTCCATTAGGCTTTAAGAACATAGTACACCCTTTAATCTCAAATAACATCTCAAACTAGGTCATTCTCAATTCCAGTGACCCCAAACTTCTGCAATCACGATTGCGATCATCCTCTCTCAAACTATCCTATACAACACCTATTTTAGTAAATTTGAGTTGTCTTCTTCTTCACTTTGACTCTTCTCACATTTCACTGGATACTGTTGTCTAGCTACTCATAATGGTTTTAAGATACAAAATCTGTATCATTTCACTGACATGTGATACAGCCTAAATACTCAAATTAGTGTCAAATTCAAAATAATCATGTAACCATCATGTAAACACCACCACCATCACAACTATATGACAATTAAGTTCGACAGATAAGCACTTGAACATCGTAGGAATCCAACATAACTTCAGGAAAGGCATATCCCGATGCAAACTTCCCACGTCACAAGGTAGAATACTGGGGCATATCTAGGTTGTAAAAGGAGATCCAAGTCAAGGGTGAGTTGTATGCAAGAAATGCTCTCAGTGCAATATATGGAAAAGGGTATAAATTTTGAGTCCTTTTGTCAATAATATTCGATAGGTTTTATTCGAGGAGATAGAAAATTAAGTATGGACAACTTAATGTGTATCCTTTTCCTCTGTTTCTCTCTGACATCCACTTTCCCCTCAGCATAAGTTGTAAAAAGCAAGCAAGCCTCTCACTTGACCTCGGTTTTGTTCTTTTATACTCTATTGTTCACATACTTTTCCTTAAAAGGGCTTGTTTGGATTGAGGGGAATGAGGGTGAAGGGAAGTTAGGGGAACCATTCACCTCCATTCACCTTGTTTGGGAACACTTAGAAGGTGAAGTTAATTCACCCTAGTTCCCCTTGGTTCACCCCCGGAACACTTAGAAGGTGAAGTTAATTCACCCTAGTTCCCCTTGGTTCACCCCCTAATAGTATAAAAATTATTACCCCAAATTGGGGTGTAACCAAGGGGAAGGTAACTCCCTTCCCTTCCCTTCCCTTCCCTTCACTTATGGCCTGTTTGGATGGAGGGTAGAGAGGGGGAAGGGAAGGGAAATTTCATTTTAACCTTGTTTGGGAGTTTCGTTTTGTAGGGTAGAGGAGGGGAATGGAGGGGAAATTTGGCCCAAATTCTTACACCCCAAATTGGGGTGTAATGGAGGGGAAGGGAAGGAAGGGGAAAAATTCCCCTTCAAAAACTCCCAAACACACGCTTAGTTTCCCCCTTCACCCCCTACAAATCCAAACAGGCCAAACTAGCGTCTTTAAAACATTAGCAATCACTCGCAAAACTCCTAATACCTAACCATCTAAATCCTTCACCTACACCTGAATCAACCGCCAAATTAATATATATTAGCATCTCAAGTCAACTGCCACCATAACTCCACATAAGAAACCCTAATTTTGATCCTAATTCACCCAAAATCTAGCAGATCCAGCAAAACCCACTCATTTAAGCGGGAAAAATAAAGCAAATCAGGAGAGAGAAATACCCTATCAGTGGCATCCTGGATCGTTGGAGGGGGCTCCTTGTTCTTCTTCGCACCAAAAACTCTCTTCATTTCTTCCTCTTTCGATCTCAGAGCGCCGATCGATCTCCTTCCTTTCTTTCTTTCTTTTTCTTCTCAATTCGGTTTGAAAACCGTAGGCGATTCTTTTGATCAATTGGCGAACTGCAAAGGGATCGGGTTGGTCTTTCTCTCTCTTCAGATTTTAAGCAGTGGAGTCGTGACTTCGTCCGCGTCGAGAGAAGCGCTTTCCTTTGTTTCTTCTGTTTACGCTCTCAGCCTTTGGCACGTCAATAAATGGGGGTTTCTTTTCCCACCGAAGTAGACCCTTTCAATTATAATTATTTTTCCAGAATTTATGTTACGTTTGGGAAAAGTTTACGAGCAGAGAGGAAGGGAAAAGAAGGGAAGGCAAAACAAGGTAAAGAAAAGAAAATGATTGGGAAAGAAAATTTAATAATCATACCTCAGAGTTTAGTAAAGAGAATGGAGGGTAATTAATTTTTAGCTGTTAGATTTGTATCATGATGGTCCAAAATATTTTACTTTCTCTATACCCTAATTTGGAGGGGAACCAAATTATATAGAATGGGTGTCAACGGATGTAAACTTTATCGCATCTATTTTCACTCATTCCCTTCAAAGGAAGCTCACAAACAATGTGAATCGATTTATCTTCCTCTATCTACCTCTCGTTAAACCCCCATCCAAACAAAGTTTAGTTGAGTTCTCATACTCTCATGTGGTTTGAACTCCATTTGAATTTTGGGATAAATTGCACATAGCCCACCTCATTCATACCTTAGGAAGCATTTTTATTAGCCGAACTATTTTATTAATGTTTAACATCCTTGAGTTGGCATTTTTAGAAGGCTAATGTCTGGTATGGTATGAGGAAATCAGATTAAATAAGAGTGGGATGAAGTAAAAAATAGAATGGAATTTGTGCGGAAATAAAACATTCATTTTCTTTCTTATGTTCACGTGCGATTAAGGTTTCTTTGGTTCTTGGATTGCATCTTGATTCATGTACGGGAATTCAAAAAATCCATACTCAAAATCTTATTTGTTTGCAGTGGATGTTAAAAAGGATTTACATGACAAATAAAATCTAACCAAACTTTGTTTGGTTTGCATAAGATTTCGTTGAGGATATTGATCGAATACAGAGAAGAGAAAAGATGATATCTTTGAAGGGGGGCTCCGGTAATGAGTAAGAGGTTTTCTTTTCTTCGTTGTATTTTCTAAAGGAGATCAACCCTCCTTTTATAGGGGCTAACCCCACTATCTCCACCCCCTTCAGATCCGCCCCTTGAGAGATATTCTCTTAACTACCTCACGTTTCCACGTTCTTCTCAACTGAGAAACGAACGTTGATTTGGTCACTGAAGACCGATTCAAAGTAACATCTCCCACTTGACCAAATCAACCAAGTGACATGCCTCCCACTATTCGGGAGATCGGATGTTTCTGCTTATTATTACTTCCACTATCCGTAGAGAGTAACTCTTATTTCATTATTCATGAAATTTTACTTAGACTTATTTATTCCTAAGTCCCATCATACTTACATGTTTGATAAAAGATTCTGCTGGTATTCCTTTTGTTAAAGGATCAGCGATCATATCTGTAGTAGGAATATAAGTCACTTTGACTTCTCCCTTTTCTACAATATCTCGAATATAGTGATAATGTATCTCAATATGTTTTTCTTTGGAGCTATTCGCGCCACTATTGATTAAGCTAATTGCTGCTTGATTATCACAATAAATATCAATAGGATCTTTTAACAAATTAAGATCAAGATTAATCAAAAACCGTCTTATCCAGACAGCATGTGTAGTTGCCATACTGTAAGTTATATATTCAGCTTCTTGCGTATATCTAGTAACACACCCTTGTTTCTTGCTACTCTAAGAAACAGCTCCTCCTCCAACGATAAATAAGTGTCCCGAAGTGGACTTTCCATCATCTTTATCACCTCCGAAATCAGCATCGGAATAACCGAGGAGTTCAAGCGAATCAGCTTGATAAACTAATCTATGAGTCAATGTACCTCTGATATACTTCATAATCCTTTTAACAGCTTCCCAATGTGCTGGTCCTGGATTACTTTGATATCTACTGACTAGACTCACAGCATAAGCTATATCAGGTCTGGTGCACAACATTGCATACATCAAGCTTCCAATTGCTTGAGCATAAGGAACATCTAATGGCTTCTGCCCCTCTCCAGGGCTTTGCTCTTTACATAATCTCTTTCCCATAACCAACGGAGTTGGTGCCGGATTGGAATTCTCCATTCCAAACCTTTTAAGAACTGATCTTAAATATTTTTCTTGGTTTAAACTTAGCATTCTAGACTTTCTATCTCGAATTATTTGAATTCCAAGAATATATGATGCATCTCCCATGTCTTTCATCTCAAACTTTTCGCTGAGATCTGCCTTGGTTTTATTCAACATTTCTATGTCATTTCCAGCGAGCAATATATCATCCACATATAAGGATAATATAGTAAACTTGCTCCCACTTTTCAAGACATATACACAATTATCTAATTTATTTTGAATAAAACCAAGTTTAGTAACTGCATCATGAAATTTGAGATACCATTGTCTAGAAGACTGTTTTAAACCATATAGAGATTTCATTAATTTGTAAACTTTATGTTCCTGTTCTTTCACCTGAAAACCTTCAGGTTGTTGCATATATATTGCTTCCTTCAACTCTCTGTTAAGGAATGCAGTTTTAACATCCATTTGGAACAACTCCAAATCAAGATATGCAACAATAGCCAAAATAATTCTAATGGATGCAAATTTAGCTACAGGAGAATACGTCTCCTTAAAATCTATTCCTGCCTTATGGTTATAACCTTTGGCAACTAACCGTGCTTTGAATTTATCAATAGATCCATCAACATGATATTTCTTTTTGAGTACCCATTTGCATCCTATGGCTTTTCTATTTTCTGGTAGATCACATAATTCCCATACCTTATTCTTTTCTATAGAATCAAGTTCTTCTTTCATAGATTCTAGCCACAAAGCTGATTCATGCGATTTCATCACATCAGAAAAGGTTCAGGGATCTTGTTCTTCTATATTTGTATCTACCAAAAAACAGGATGACTCACATGAATACAAATAGTAATCATCCATCCATGAAGGTTGTGTTCTTGCCCTTTTGTTGCCTACAATCGGTTGATTAGGTACATTATTTTCCATAGGTATTTCATCATTTTCAAGATTAGGTTCATTCACAATATCAGGGTCATTAGTGGGAACAACACTGTAATAATCATCATCTATTACAGTTAGAGGTTCCGTTTCCTCTTGAACTTGTTCCTCTTCCTCTAGATTCTCTAGAAATGTAGCATCTCTGCTTTCAATGACTCCTTTTTCTTTATTGTAGAACTTATAACATTTTGACTTTTCTGAATACCCTATGAATCTACACTTTATTGTTTTAAAATCCAACTTATCTCTAAGTTGACATGGAATGAGAACATGGGCTATAGATCCCCACTTCCTGAGATGACTCAAATTATGTTTCCTCCCATTCCATAATTCATAAGGTGTAGATATAACTGATTTGGTGGGAAATCTATTCAAAATGTAGTTTGCAGTTAACAATGCTTCTCCCCAAAAGTTTTTAGAGAGACCAGAATGAGACAACATGCATCTAACTACATTTAATAATGTTCTGTTCTTTCTTTCAACAACACCATTTTGTTGTGGCGTATACGGCATTGTTGTATGCCTTTTAATTCCATGCTGAATACGATAACTTTCAAATTCTTTAGAATTATATTCTCCACCTCTATCAGTTCTCAAAATTTTGATTTTCAATCCAAGTTGATTTTCAACTTCTGTCTTTTATCTCTTAAAGCAATCAAAAGCTTCTAATTTTCTGGATATAAGATAGACGTGTGCAAACTTGGAATAATCATCTATGAAAATAATAAAATATTCTTTATTACTATGAGTTTTGACACTTAGGGGACCACAAATATCCGAGTGTATCAACCCTAAAAGTTCATTGGCTCTATGTCCGCCAATAAAAGGTTTTCTAGTCATTTTACCAGTTAAACAATATTCACATGGTGGCAACTGAACATTAGATAGTGCATGAAGCAAGTTCATTCTGATAATTTCTTTCATTTTTGAAATACTAACATGTCCTAGTCTAGAATGCCACAATTCAGATTCAGAAATATAACAGGACAAGTAGTTCAAATTCGAAATTTCATTATCAGAATTATTACAAACTACTGGAAGAATACATAATTCATGCTCGGGCACATATTTTCCCATAGCATACACTTTATTAGTCTTGCCTATAGAAACCCTATTATTATAGAACCTAACTTCCAGTCCTTTCTTCATCAAGCTGGGAACAGAGATCAGATTGCGTCGAATTCCTGGCGCATAGAACACATCTTTGAGGACAAGAATGCTGTCCCCCAAGATCCAATCTATACGAACCAATACCTTCTACATCGAGATAGGTATTATTTCCCATATAAATTCTCTGTTCTCCTTTCTTCAGCTCGGTGAATTCTATGACTCCATTCTTGTCCTTTGCAATATGTCTAGTTGCACCGGAGTCGATCCACCAACCGCTGATATCCGTCATCACAGCATTGCATTCCGTCACACCGACGAATTCTCTTTTACTAGTACCCCCTTGTTCTGGATGCTTATAGCCTCTTTTATTCTCCTGCTTTTCACCTTGTGGGCAATTTGGCTTGAAATGCCTAAATTTCCCCACAATTGTAGCAGGCTCCACGGGGCACTTTCTTTTTCTTGAACTGCTGTGACTTCGGTCCTCGCGGTTGTGGTTTATTAGGACCAGGGTTTTTATAGCTTCCAGTATTATACCTCTGACGGACATAATTCAGCTCTAAGTCCTGTTCTATCGCTAGGTACATAGGAAGATCAGTGACAGACTTAATGGCATGATTCATTCTCAATGTGGTGGCAGCCACAACAAGTGAAGGGGGAAGACTATTCAAAATGGTTGCCACTTGCATTCTTTCCGGGATTTCAGTCCCAGCAGTGGATAAGTCCTTAGCCATGACAATTATTTTATTTATATGCTCTACGACATTGTCTCCCTCTTGCATACGACAAGAATATACTTATGCAAGAGGAGTTGAATGTTAACTTCAGAAGCAGTGTCGTATTTTTCTTTTATTGCATTCCACATGTCAATGGAAGTCTTATAAGTTTCAAAAACTTTGATTAAGTTATCTTCCATGAACATGAGCATAAGACTTTTCGCCTTTTTATCTTTCGACTTCCACTGTTCAAACCCTTTCTTTTCTTCAGGTGTAGATTTATCAGTAAGGGTTGGAGCAGTGGTTTCGATTATATCATCAATGTTGTCATGAATAAGAGCATATCCTATTTTTCTATGCCACATATCATAATTACTGCCATTAAATTTATCAATTTTGCCTAGTTCTGATAGAACGAGTTTACTAGCCATTCGGTAGAGAACTAAAACTAAATTCAATTTGATATTTTGACAAATATAATAAAGTTAGATAAAATTAATTAAATAAATTAAAATGAACCTGATTTTTGTAAGTTGAGAAACGAAGCTCCAATTAAAGCGAGGTCGTCACTTAGCGGTGTTGACCGAAGAATCTGTTGTCGAAGTTTCGACGTCGTTTCTGACTGGATTGGAGATGATCAACTTGAAACAGTCGGACCAGCAAACAAACACAACACTCAAAAAGCCCAAAAAGAAAGCCCAAAATATGTTAATGCAGATGTATTAATAGGAGGGCTCACGAATTTTGATGGAAAAAAAAAACTTGAAGATAGGACTTTTGTAGGCTTGGAGTAGGACAAGAAGGAATAGGGTAGGCTTTATTGTATAGGACAAAAAAAAAATGCTAGCTTGCTAGCTGGATGTGATATAAAAAAATGCTAGGTTGCTAGCTTGCTAGCCGCCGGTTGTAGGCTTAGCTTTAAGCTTGTGGATATAGGCTTGCAGCTAGCCTATGAAGAAAGAGTAAAACCGAAAAATAAAGGGAGAGAGAAGGCTATCTTTTAACTGAAGGATATAGGGTGAGCTCCTTTTTCTTTTTCAACTGGCTAGCTTCTTCTTCTACTTCTTCAACTGAAATCTTCTTCTTCAACCGAGAGCTTCTTCTTCAAGGAGTTGGAGAGAGAGTTTTCTTTGCTGAAAAATAGCAGGATTCCAAGATGATGAAGAACCTTGATCTCTGATACCAGTGATCGAATACAGAGAAGAGAAAAGATGATATCTTTGAAGGGGGGCTCCGGTAATGGGTAAGAGGTTTTCTTTTCTTCGTTGTATTTTCTAAAGGAGATCAACCCTCCTTTTATAGGGGCTAACCCCACTATCTCCACCCCCTTCAGATCCACCCCTTGAGAGATATTCTCTTAACTATCTCATGTTTCCACGTTCTTCTCAACTGAGAAACGAACGTTGATTTGGTCACTGAAGACCGATTCAAAGTAACAGATATATGACTAAAACTGCAACAAAAAATAAATCTTTAATAAAAATTTCCTCCAAGATACATTGTTTAACTAATTACATATCTGGGCCCGGCTCAACATTCTTGGAAAATCACAAATCCAATTGAAATTAGCATAAAGTTAGAAAAATTACATTTGGTACATCTATGCTACGTGGTAACCCCAAATCCCAACTATTAAAAAAGTCAAACAAACAATGTAATTACTAAAACACAATGATTTTTAACTTTTAGGATCACTTTCTTATAACGCAAAGTTGATAAATACATGGAAAGAAACAACCCCTTTAGGGGATGTTTGTTTCCATGCATTTCGCATTATTGCATTTAAAGAATAGGACCCACAAGTTAAAAATTATGGATTTTTAGCAACTATATTTTTTTTAAATACACGGATTTAGGGTTGCCACGAAGATTAAAAGCATAAGATTATGCAGATTTCAATCAGATTTTTTTAATTTAGGGACTCTTTGGTTCATGGATTGTTTTTGATGCATATCATGTATCTAGAAAATCCATAATCAAAATCATGTTTGTTTTGCAATGGATGTTAAATTATATTTGCATAAGAGATAAAATCCAATGAAATATTTTTTGGTTGCACATGTATTTTGTTAAGGATATGTGACTAGGATCACAAATCCAAGTGAAATCAGCTTAATTTTAGGGTTCACAATAGATGCATCTATCCTATGTGTCAACCTCAAATTCGAGACGTGAAAAATAGCAAGCATGTTTGATAATAAGCTAGGATTTTAAGCTTGTGGGTTTCACTTTTTAGTGTAAAACCCACAAAATACAAAGAAACAAACAGCCCTTAGTCACATATCCTCAATAACATTTATGTACAACCAAACATAAAATTGATTAGATTTAACCTCTTATATAAATCTTCTTTAATATCCATCATAAGCAAACCGATTTTATTTATGGTTATGGGGCTTTCAGAATCCATTACATCATCGAGGTTAATCAACAAAAGAAACGGCCCCTTAGAGAACAATTTGGGAATAGAAATTTTTTTAACTTTTGTGTGAGCAATTAACTAACAATCGAGATATATTTGATACAAATTTTATTGTTATTTTTTCCCATTTTCACTTAGATCGGAATGTTGTTTCCTACTAACTCAATGAGAATGCATATTCTCACCGAATATGGTCACCGAATATGGTTATGAATGAGAAGTGAGAATGAGCATTCTAACTTCTAAAGCCATGTGTTTTGTTAGTATGAATGAGAAGTAGGAATAAGCACCTCATTTCCACCAATTCCCACAAGTGAGACATAAATTTCAAGAATCCTCTTTAACTTTACACGATTGTCAAATAACCCCCATAATAGTCAAAATATCAGAAACACCCCTTCCAACTTTCAACATTTCTCCATCGAGGTTTCATGGGTAACTTTTGTGCTTGTAGGACACTGTTTACTTTTAATCTTTTCACATAAATTCTGCATCGGTCGCGGTCATCTCCAAGTGACCTCGGTATATTATCTACTCGGAATTTGTTAGTTAAAAGAGAACAAATTACATATTTTTCAGCCTCGATGGGCTCTAAATTCTCTTTCAGAAGCATGCAGAGTCACCTTTTGGTCGTTCCTGTAGGTAAATGGGATTAATGCATTACGACCGTAAATTCTACCGTCTCCGCATAATACTTCTTCAGTTAGCAAAGCTAGCAGCGTACTCTTTCTTCCTTTTTTTCTCTTTTCGTCACACAGAGCATCTCCAACAGCTTCCCCATTTCCCACTTTTGAAGAATATAGTTAGGTTTTTGGTCCAACAGATTCCCCATCTCATTCCCCAAAATAGGGATGGAGAAGAAAAAATGGGAAAACTTCCCCAAATCTGTAGCATTCTCCAAATTTTTGGAGGAAAAAATAAATTCTTCAAAATGAGGAAGCTGTTGGAGTTGGTGTAAAAATAATTTGAAGAATATGACTTTTGCTTCCCCATTTTGAAAAAAAATTTAGAGAAGTTGTTGGAGATGCTCTAAGAAACCTGAGACCGCCCATACCCACTTTACATTACCACCGAGCAATAAAATAACTGTGTAAATGCGTATGGCAACGTTAAGCAATACTTGAATGTTTTATCAGGACCCCCATAAAAAAGGTTAAAACTTTTATTAAAGGCTCGAAGGGACTTGGAAAATAAACATACAAGTCGGATGTTTACGAACATATTACGGTCCATCCACTTGAAGCATTATGTAATCAAAGCTAATAACAAAGGTACGGATTTCCATGGGTCCGAGCTCCACGACTAACCTTGAAGGATCAACAGGCGCACCTCTACGAATGGATTCTGCATTCTGCGAGCCTTCTACCTTCCATTTTAGCCTCTTCTTTTCCATCTCTGTTCTATCTTGGTTGGCGGACAAATTCATTTCAGTTATCTTACTAATCTGAGATGTCAGAAATTAACAAGAAAAAAAAATGATCAGAAGAGCTATATATGTATTTTTTAAAAAAAAAACACCAGTTCAGCTTGACGTAATTGTAATACCTTTTTGCCGGGGAAAACCTTTTTAAGTTCTACACTAGCCATCGTTGACAGATCCTTATCTTCCCCAACCTTTCAATATTGACAGGAAAATAATTAGGGAAGAAAGAATCATGAGATTGTTTGAAAACAAAAACAAAAAAATAATTGTAATTATAGAAACTAGCCCAATTTACAGGGCAAAGAAGAAAGGAGGTACCTCATAAAGGTGTGCCAACCGTAGAAGAGCTGTGCCATCTTCAAGAGCCTGAAAAAAGTTACACTTACCATAAAGATGGAAACAATAAGGAAAAATTTAGGAAAATACGTTTGGTGCTTGGTTAAAAAAGTTTGCTTACTTCAATGTTACAACTACCAATATTATTTTTGTTGGGAGGAATGTGTGATTACATGAAAACAGAAAAACACAATAAACATTATGAAACCATATTGATATCGAGAAGGTTTCATTCTGTTGTGGACCGATATCATACAAAATCATTGAATTATATCGAAAATGAATTTCTCCAATGGTCAAGTTCTTATTCCTGATATCAATACTGAATACCATGCAGTAATTTTTTATCAGCTACAAGCATGGACTTCCTGACTAAAGGACAACAGAGGATGCATTAGAATTTTTCAATGTGTTCTCCTTAACTTAGTGTAGTATGCCATCAATAGTGGATACTGCATTTTAAACGAGTTGCATACCTGGAGAGTGAGCAAGGCAACATTATCTGGCAAGCTATAGGAAGGAGCCATGGCAGAAAAATTTCCGACATGAGAATTGACCCAGTTATCTCCATCCTGAAAATTGAGATAAATATGAGGATAATGGATCAGAAAGGCTAATAACTAGCCAGGAGCTTGCCTGTTCTGAGAATGCAACAAGAAGAGGAGAATATATCTCCTGACCATACGACCGACGCCACTTAGCTCCCTCTCCTATTGGATCAATTCTAAGATAAAATTTTCCTTGAGCCTGTCAAAAAATACCAACTGCATGAGTACTGCCATGCCCGCAGCTAATTTCTTATCATAACTAAGTTTGATACAACTTAAAACAAGATTTTTCCTATACACTAAGATGAAAACATTGCTGATAAAAGATGAATTAATCCGACAAGCAATAAAACTGCAAATCAATTAGATCCTAAAGTGCATTTGTGGTTGGAAATCTATCACATTTCAACAAGACAAGCCTTTCTACTGGCCTTTTCCAGCATAACTTATAACAAGATTTTTCTTATAGACGATGAAAGCATTGCTGATAAAAGCTGCATTAATCTGACAAGCAATAAAACTGCGAATAAATTAGAACCTAAAGTGCATATACAGTTGGAAATCTATCACATTTCAACAGGACAAGTCTTTCTACTGGCCTTTTCCAGTATTCTTTTTACAAGAGGTATCACCCTTAACATTACTTGAAGATTGTCAACAGCTCCATTATAATTGACACAAATCTTTTTGCAAGAGGTAGTAACATTACATGACATTGACAAGTGACAACACCTCCATTATAATTTACACAGAAAACTATTTCGTCTCTGACACTCTTGTCCAGAATAGAACCATGCGTACAATTGAAGTACAAGAAAATTTTCCCAGTTTGCTAATATTTCTCTTTAAAACATCAGAATACTGTAACATATGAGGGGAATACAGGAAAAAATTGTTCTGATCTTTGTAATATATCTTTCTATGTACTAGATAATAGTATAAACCAGCCAATATGACTAATCAAGCATTAAATTTGTATGTATGCACACTGTAAAAAAAACCCTCATATTTTCTCAAATAAATAAGTTTAATGGCATCGAAGAAGAGTAAAATTAGAACATTCCAAATGATATGACTATTCTCAAGCAATTGTCACAGTTTCCAAACTAAAACATTTAAACATCCTCCACGGCAATTAGTAACTTACAGAAATTTGATATGTTTTTCAGAAGTAAACTAAAACATGTAAACATCTTCGATGCAGTTAGTGACTTAGAGAATTTACATATCTCTTTGAGAAGTAAGGCTTTGAGAAGAACATATTTCCAATTTAATGCAATTGCAAAAACCTCTCCCAAAGTGTTGTAGTTGTAATGATACAGATAGATTGCAACAAGAAACATAATATGCTCTCAGAAAACAAGAAATATAATAAAAGTATCAAGATTTTAATTTCGATCATACTTATACATTGAAAAATAGAAAGGAATTGAATTTTATCTCAATTGAACATATTACTCAACTACTAAGCAGAGGACTCAATAAAGGTTTATATCTCAGGTAGGAGAATTCAGAAGGGAAAAAAGGTGGGAAAAAAAACTAACGCTCTGCATTTGAAAACATGAAGACTAGGTTCTAGGTAGAAATGTTCTCCAATGGAGTCAAATTCAATGACTTCTGTTTTTACATGTTGCATAAAGGGTCGAATCCATATACAAGCATCCGAGTAATTTTTTTCCTTAATGAGATCTGAAGAAAAACAGCTTACTGTTAATCCTTCACATGCATCATTTGCACAGACTGTTTCATTAAGTGCCTCAGCAACACCTCGGCCATCATCATGAAGCAACCTCCTATACAATTGGAGGAAAAAATGATATGGTTTTAGACCAAAAACTGAAACTAATTTTGCGGAATGGATCAAACATTTAAAGAATAATATACCTGTGTAGCATCAGTTCTATCTGCCCATCTACAATGCTGGAGCCCCCAACAGAACGATCCACTAAAATTGAGAGTTCTTTGCTATCATCTTGGATGTAAATTCCAAGATTAATCTGAAATAAACTATTTTTGTTACTTTTTCATATAAACTTCTCTAGGTTATGCTAAGATAATAAAAATTAAAAGCATAAGTTTACTGACAATTTTCATCTGCCATAGCGAACAACATAAGCATAAAATCCTAGTCATGTGCATCTTTCGTTCAGACTATCTGCTCAAGTAATCTATGTAAAAAAGAACTTACAGGGTAATAGTTCCCAGCAACTGGTTGGTTCACTTGCAAGTCCCAGTCAGATCTATAATTCCGAATCTACAAATGGTACAGCAAATACAGGGTTCAAAGCTATAGTTAAACATAAAGCTATAGTTAAACATAAAGCTATAGTTAAACACGGAGCAAACATTTATTATGAGGTGGAAGATATCAAAATAAAATAGATAACTCTAATAGATAACTCAAAACATAAAGAAATGCAACAGAAAATCCAAATATTTTGATGATTCGACTAACTAAAGATGTACAAGTCTATGATTGACCAGACATTTGATATTCCCCTAAGAAAAAAGAACACTATTGATGGCACTTCAATTACTTGATCAATAATTTAAAGATAAAGATTACTCCTGCCCACTAAATGGACTACTGACCGGGAAAATAGAAGAATGTGAAGCCTCTAATGTGGGTTTTATTGCTGCCGAGTATTTTGATTAATTGTTCACTTGGCTAGTGTGCTCGGTATGTGGCTCCAGTATATCATAAGATCTCTCATCCATTTTAATAAAACATCATTATCCTCCTTCCTTTCTTTAAGATTGAAGACGTTGGTCCACTATTCAGTATAATTAGGTATGTGCTCTACGTAAACTACAAAAGTGAATACTAAATGCATAACCCTATTTGGACCTATATATCATTGAATTCGTAGATGAAGAAACCACATCTAGATCTTGAGGATGTGAGCTACTGCAGATGTCTACCCTCATTAATCACCACACAAGTAAATTTCTTCAAGTTAGAGTAACTGAATATGAGAGAAATTATGTTTCTGCTATATTGATGTGTGTTAGAATATAATTAGAATATAAAATTATATCCCTCAACCCTCAATACAACCATGGAGTTTTGGTGTAAGGGCAGGCGCCTTTGGTATGGTGTTAGAGCAACCCAAGTTTGAACCCAGATTTGAATTCAACTAGCCAAAAATTTTAAAAGTGGAAAAAAATACCACTCTGTGAGTCTAGCTTTCAGCCATAAAAGGACTCTAAACCTAGGGGACATGCTAGAATATAAAATTATATCCCTCAACCCTCACCATAACTTCAGAGTTTTGGTGTAATGGGAGGGTCCTTTGACAATGTGGCAGGATCCTTTGACAATGTGTTTTTTAAGAATTCATCAAGAGGTTTGTTTATCCCCTGAGGGTTATCTATTCCCCATGTCGCAACAGGAAAACCTTCACACATTGGATGAGATTGAAACTAACACAAGAAATAGTATGGTTTGACATAGTGTACATTAAATAACAGATAAAAACATATAACAAGAACGTGAAGGAACAACTTGTGTAGTTTCCTATAAGATTAACGAATTATCATTTTTATTGGTTGCCATCTAGGGCATAGTTTAGCTTTAGTACGAGATTGAAAAGAAAAAAAAATTCTCAGTAAGCTAATCATGTTCCATTATCTCAAATAAATTAAATGGAGTTGCACGATTTTTGAATATCCAGGGTCCAGCAACGCCACCCCCCCCCCTCCTTCTCTCTCTCCTGTACTGATCGCCAAAATCGACTGAAGACATTTTTAGTTCAAAGGGCATTAGTGATAACCTAAGCATTTCAGAAGACAATTTATGATATGAAGATCACTAGAAGATAAAATATACAGACAAATTTTCCAGGTAATTGCTTTTAACAAAAAAGTTTAAGCTACTGGGTTGTGAACCAGTAATGGTACCAAGCAATATTAACACTTAAAACAAAAAGACATAACTCATGGAGCATACCCTTTTAAGAAAATCACGTCCGCTGGAATCTGTGTAGAACGTCTTGTTTGTTATCATGGTTGTTGTAATCTGTGTCGCTACTTCTTTCCCAATACCATCATCAATGGGGATAGGCCCAACCTAAATTTAACCTCTTAGTTATTAAAATATTTCATCACATAATCATTCAGGTTAAATTTACAAGGAAAACAATAATACAGCCACTAATCTTCTGCATACAGAAGTAACTGCTAATATTTACACTAAAATTCTAAAGGTAATACACTTACTATAAACTCAATCTCTGCATGTTCCTTTGCCTTGTATGCTCTTGTAATCTGAATCAGCAAATAATTTTATGAACAGATTAGTCACTGGTACGGAATATAATTGGGAATTCAACAAAGAATGTCAAGTGTTCACAACTTCACATGCATCAAAAGAACAGAATAAGCTTGAAATATCAGATTATATCCTCCTACGTTATCAACAAGAGAAAAATTAACAGAGGGCTCATATAAGTGAAGAGTATAACTAGAAGAATGATACAAATAATTTACTGTTGCAGTACAAAGTACAATCAAACAAGTGAGATGCCACCTCACAACCACCCCACAAGCATCCCATAGTATTATGATTCTAAGGTGTTTCCAAACCATGGACATATTCTAAAATGAGATCAACTCAGTTACCAGGTTCTGCTTGGTCACTCCACCAGCCTGTAAACTTCCAAATACAAGACCACATAAATCAAATAGGATACCTACATTGACACCAATACTCTGCCAGACCCTGTTTCAGCCTCAATAGTAGAAACTTATTCCCATTTTAGCCCTAGGTTTAAAGCTTAATCAAAGACAAAAACTAAAATTCTAAACAATACATCCATGTGAGAGAAGAGTGACTGACTGGAGTCGCATATATAGAACTTTAAGTTTGCTTTCAGTTGTTGATACAAGGTTGGGTAAACAAGCATTAAGCCTCCAAAAGGACATGCCATTCCAGGTCCAAATTAGGCATAACCCATGATCTACTACATAGACTGTTGGCCTTCTTATTTTGATGATGATTTACAAACAATTTACTACTAATGTTGTTTGTCTAGTGTTTGTGCATTCCTATGTATTGTAGACAAACAACGTAGTTGGAGGATGGATGGATTGCGCCATAACGACGATATCAAATGGAGGTTGGCGGAATGTCGGTGAAGCCTTGCAAATTCAAAGTTAAAGATCTAGTTCAAGCTTCATCCGCATGTGTACCAAGTTGAGCTTCAATGAAGATCAAGATCAAGCTTGGGTATATTTAGTATAGGTTTATATTATGTGTGTTATATACTCTAAGCTCAATATTATATTCACACACACATTTATTAGTTTCTTAGTATATATATATATATATATATATATATATATATATATATATAGTTATATACATATACATCTTGGTTTTTAGTTATCCACAAACAAAGTTTTTACAAATAAATTCCAAAAAATGTGTATACATGCTTGTTTTCTATGTGGATAAGTTGTTTTGGTTTAATTTCATAGATATGAAACAAATATATTTTCATATACATACTCATACGTTTTACTTTCTATTGTATTTGTGAAAATATTGTTTTCTTGGTTTATAGACTTAACAATAATCATATACATCTTTTATTAAGTCTACAAAATCATTTTGTAATGTTTCAAAACATGGTTAAGCTAAAATGTCAAGATTCATATGTTTACATTTTCATGTTTTGGACTATTTTGTAAAATGATGGTATTTCTCATTTGGGAAGTCTTTTTAGAAAACCAGTTTTTGTAGCATGTGTATTATCATGTCTACAATCATTCCCCAAAGTTTTACATTTTTCTGAATTTATTTGATATTTTTAAACAGCGTTTTAAAATCAGCAAAACAGTTTTTGAATATGTCAGATTTCGGTCGACCGAACATGAGTTCATATTCTCACTGGGCGACAGAGAGTCTGTCGGTCGACCGGTCCGGTCGACCGAAAAACTCCATCGGTCGACCGCACCGGTCGACCGACGAAGGTCCAGAACTCTTCTTCGTGCTTTTGCTCTCTGCCGGTCGACCGAATTTTTCCATCGGTCGACCGACGGAATTTTCGGTCGACCGACAATAGATCCGTTGGACTTCTAACGGCTATTTCCTGAGCTGTTTATTGGGGCTGTTTTTGTCTTTTTGGCTGGGGTTTTGCTGAAGTTTTGAGAGGGTATAAATACCCCATTGCCTTCAGCTCTCCACCTAACCAAGAGAGTTTTAAAACAAGTTTAAGAAAGTTTTAATCAAGGGTTTATGTTTGGTTTAAGTGTGTTTATAAGCTTTTAAGCATTTGAGTGTTTTAGTTTTGTGAATCACTTCCACAAGAGCTTGAGGAGATCATCTAATTGGCATTTAATCGGATTAGATTAGCATAAGACCCTAATCACCCCCCCCCTCTAGGGTCTAACAATTGGTATCAAAGCTTGGTGCTCTTTGATTTAAGGTCTAATCGCCTTAAGTTAAAGATCCAAGTTAGCTTATTGTGCTAATCTTCTTTTTTGCTTTATTTGTATCTTGCTTGCATACATTTTCTTATTATGGACATACATTGTGCATCTTGTTTAGGCTATGATACTGTTATTGCTCCTAAAATAAATAATCTCCCCTATGACCAATGGTGTTCTAGATTTAACATATTTGTTAAATCTAAACAATCCGATTTATGGGAAGTTATTGAAAATGCTTATATTATACCCACTTCGGAAAAATCTAAGTGGAGTAGCAATGATAAAAGAATGTTTAATATGAACAAGCTTTTGTTAGAATACTTGCTTAATGCCTTTGACTCATCCTTTTCTAACAAATTTGTTCATTTTAATAGTGCTTACAATTTATGGAAATTCATAGAAGCACATCAAGACAACTTGGAGGAAATCCGACGTAGTTTGGAGGATTATTCTTCAAGTGAGTGTGGAGCATCATCATGCACACGGCCACTAGGCGATAGCCCTAGTGTGGTAAGCGATTCGGAATCCGATAGTGATATATCCATCAATGAACTCGCTTGTGCATATGATAGATTATCTCATGCCTATACAAAATTGCAAAACAATTTTATTGATTCCAAATTTGATATCATTGCAAAAGAAAATACTATGCTTAAAGAAAACAATGACTTATTAAATTTGGAAAATGAAAAATTGACCTCATCCATCTCTAGCTTATCTCATGCTAAGAACAATGCCATATTAGAAGTAGAGAACATTAGAAATGAGTTTAATTCTTTTACAAATGATCATATATGTTCTACTTCTAATGCTAATGCATATGTGCCTAATGATGAGTTGAATAATATTAAAAATAGAATATCATCTTTAGATTCAACTCTTAAATCATGCATTGTCAATAATAACAAGCTTATGGACATGTGTGCTAAATCTCATGCTAAAACATCTAAACATCCTATTCATCATGCACACATGTATAGCAAAGTCTACAAATGCACAAATTGCGGTCGTAAAGGCCATCTTGCTAGATTTTGCTATGATGCACAAAAACCCTCTAAGGCTCATATTAATCCTTCTTGTGCATCTCATCAAGCTTCATCATCACATTTTTCACATACACATGCACATACTCATCATGTTCATCATAAGCATGCTCATGTGTTTAAATGTGATCATTGTGGTCGATTTGGTCATTTGGCCAAATTTAATAAGGTTTCTCATTTGCAAAATAAATTTAAAAGACAATCTTTAGTTGCAAATGATTTCCGTGCACGCTCACTTGGTCAACACAAATCTTTTCACTCTTTTCATTGCACGAATTGCAATCGAAATGGTCATTTGAATGAATATTGTTTTGACCGTGCTAGTGCACCATATGTGCCCAAGAAGGTTCATAACCCTAGGGCTTTGAGCTTGAATGATAGGGGTCATGTCCCTAAATCTTTTGGTACCAAGAATACTTGGGTACAAAAACAAATTTGATTTTAAACCAAGAACTTTAGTGTTTTTATTTTTTGTTTTGTAAATTGTTTTAAAATCTTTTTGTTATGAAAACAATTTTTCTTTTATCAAATCTTTTGTTTTCATAATTATTAGTCTTGATTTTGATGAGAGGTTTGTGTTTATATAACCCTCCGGATTTATTCCCAAATCAAGTTTACCGGATGCTAAAATGATTATATGGGTTGGAACAAGCTCAAGAGCTTGATATAATTGTTGCCTCTCTTAAAAATTGTGTTTTGATTTGTTGCTTTTGAATTCATTATAATTCACTTATATGATGATATTTATGTGTTTGTGCTAATGGATCATCTATTCGTGCTTTATAATGTATTCTATGAGTGGTTTGATCAAGTTATGTAAAGAAAATTTTTTTTATTGATCAAACATTGTTTTGAATATAAACTTTGATTTATGATTTCTTTTGGTTGAATTGTTTTCATTTGAAAACTTTTTGTATGATTCTCATGTTTTTTTTCTCTCTTTTGATTTCATAAATCTATTTTTTTATACATGGTTTTTAGGCTTGTATTTTGAGACACATATTTATCGTGACATATCATTATGTGTTCTCATTATCTCTTGAATGTGAGTGATTGTTAGCATATCTTTTATGCTTGCTCACATATGTTTGCCATGATCTTCATTTCATACATTCATGAGGCATTTTGATAGGGGGAACAATCCCTATATCTTTTTATGATTTATACTCACCTATGCTTATTGATAGGGGGAGCTTTCGCTCTCTTAATTCTTTTGTTCCCTTTTTGATGTTGTCAAAGGGGGAGAAATATTGTGAGTATACAATTCCTTGTTTATATGCATGTGTATTATCTTGTATATGTTCATTTTCTTCATGCATATATTCCTTTTTGTAAATTGTTTGTCATCATCAAAAATGGGGAGATTGTTGACCTTCTTATTTTGATGATGATTTACAAACAATTTACTACTAATGTTGTTTGTCTAGTGTTTGTGCATTCCTATGTATTGTAGACAAACAACGTAGTTGGAGGATGGATGAATTGCGCCATAACGACGATATCAAATGGAGGTTGGCGGAATGTCGGTGAAGCCTTGCAAATTCAAAGTTAAAGATCTAGTTCAAGCTTCATCCGCGAGATTACCAAGTCAAGCTTATTGAAGATCAAGATCATTGCTTGGGTAATTTAGTTTAGGAATTTATATTATGTGTGTTAGTACTTTAAGCTCAATCATATACACACATACACGTTTTGGTTTGATAGTTTTCAAGTTTTACTATGAAACAATTGAATATAATTAGAAAACATATTTTTGTTTCATACTCATATGCATATATATGATTTCATCAATATCAATTTTAGTTAGTTAAATGAAATCATGTTTTAGTGCATTATATGTGTATTTTGATAAAATACTACATTCATTGTTTATAGACTTCATAACAATAGTTTACATCTTTCTTCAAGTCTATAAAATCATTTTGTAAAGTTTCAAAAGTTGGTTTAGCCAAAATGTCAAAATTCACATGTTTACATTTTCGTGTTTTGGACTATTTTGCAAAATGATGATATTTTTCATTTGGGAAGTCCTTTTTCGAAACCAGTCATTGTAGCATGTTTATTATCATGTCTACAATCATTCCCCAAAGTTTTACATTTTTTGGAATTTATTTGATATTTTTAAACAGCATTTTAAAACCAGCAAAACAGGTTTCAGTTTCTGTCATATCTGTTTTCGGTCGACCGTACCGGTCGACCGAACCTGAGTTCATATTCTCACTGGGCGACAGAGAGTCTGTCGGTCGACCGGTCCGGTCGACCGAAAGCTCCATCGGTCAACCGCACCGGTCGACCGACGATGGGCGGTCGACCGGATTTGCCATCGGTCGACCGAATGCTTTCCATCGGTCGACCGACGAGATTTTCGGTCGACCGACAAAAGAGCCGTTGGCTCCTAACGGCTATTTCCTGAGCAGATTTCTGGAGGCTTTTCTGTCTTTTGTTTTGGGTGTTTTTGGCTGAGTTTTGAGAGGGTATATATACCCCATTGCTGATGTCTTTTCAAAAAAATTAAGAGAGTTTAAAAACAAGTTTAAGAAAGTTTTAATCAAGGGTTTATGTTTGGTTTAAGTGTGTTTATAAGCTTTTAAGCATTTGAGTGTTTTGGTTTTGTGAATCACTTCCACAAGAGCTTGAGGAGATCATCTAATTGGCATTTAATCGGATTAGATTAGCATAAGACTCTAATCACCCCCCCTCTAGGGTCTAACATAGACCTCACCAGAACTAACTTGTAAATTGGTAGATTAATTCCGAATATTTTCATTTGATTTTTGTCAGTTTTGCCTGTCGATCAAGCATGGTGAGTATAGTAAAAAGGCAGATGGATTTACTTGTGGGTCTACCTTTGATGTTTGAAATAAAATAGGAAAACAATGAAATCATTATATGTCCAATATTATATTCATTAGAGAGAGTTACAGTTCTATCAACAACAGTAATAAATTGACTAAACCACCTGATATATCCATGGATTTATCTGCTGATGCACTTCATCTAACAGTGGCCCTCGTAGAACTGTAGAAGAAACCTTGCCACAAAAGGAAATTTCAATGATGGAAGAATAAAATTTAAGAAATTAGAGGATTTAGTTTCACAATTAGACTAGGCCACAAAAACTAACCCAAACATACCTTTCCTTCAGGCTTGATAGAAAACGTACCATTTGGACGAAATATGTATGCTCCAGAAGCCTGTAACATGCATCAAAATTTGTTAAGTAATTTAGTTTGAATTAAAATAATATTGTGATAAACACAGTACATTTCACCAATGAAATCAGACAAGGTCTCTCAAGTAATGATAGACTACCTGTGGATCAATACCACTTCCATTATCTCCCACATAATAACTATATGACTGTTCAATAGTTGCTTTCACCTTAAGAGGAAACAAAATCATATGAGACTCCAAAAAAAAGGATCTAAGAGATAAAAAATCAGCTAAGAGATAAAAAAATCAGTGAGAATCCCCAAGTAAAGCCCTTGGGAAATTGGAACAAAGTTGAAAATTGGTAGAAGAAACATTTCATTTTGTCTATGTGCCAGCTATAAGTCGAATGTATCTTATGTGACAAGGAAAAGTTTACATTATCAGTATAACCATAAATAGAAACTGAATTTAAACATACCGAGCTTCTAATATTTGAATAATAAGATAGTTTCCCTTGTTCTGCATTATAGGAAAGCTTCAACTCTCCTGGTCCAACTTCTACAGGGCTGTTTGGACTTCTTTCTGAGTAGTGTAGGGTCGACACTGCAGCAGACGAGCCTATATTTTTCATGTGTACATACCAAATTTTAGTAAAACAAGTCATTTCATACCTCAGTGAAAACCAAAATGCAAATAAAGCAAACAAATAACTGACCTGTCTTCTTTGCATTAGAGACTAAGTATGTACTGAAACCAACAGGTGGTACAGAGACTGGGAAAACAAGCCAAAATTTAGGGGTAGTGCTAGGAGATGAGCCTAAATATGCCTTGACGTAGCGGCGTCTTATGGCCGCTGAAGCTTTGACTAGAGGTAGAAGCTGAGATTCAACTTCTTTTCCATCAGAATTATGGACAACAACAGATCCACTGCCAACCTGCGCCAGTTTAGGATGCAAAGTTCATTAAGCTTCAAATCTTTAGGAAAGTATTTTGGGGTAGAAATTATAGGTCATAAAGAAACTTCAGAGCTTCATTTAGGAGGCATTTGGTAGTTGCAATTGCAGTTGCAATGCAACTGAAACTTGCATACAACTAAAACGTTGCAACTGTTCTTACATGCAACTACAGTTGTAATTGTTTGGTTCAATTTTTAAATTTTACGATGGGCAATTACAGCAGATTGGCTTTGCTTGTAACTTCTTATATGCAACTTGTTTTTTCAATTATTTTTAAAAAAAATTAAAATTGATAATTAAAAATAATATTATTGAAATATTGTTTAAAATTTTTTTAGAAAATAATATTTGGAAAAATTGACAATACTTTATCAAAAACATATTTATTTAAAGATAACTTTTCTAGTAAAATAATATTTTTAAACAAAATAATATACTTCTAAAAATGAGAGAAATTATTACATTCCAAGAAAAATAATATTTTTAAAAAAATATTTCGTATAAATAAATAATATTTCTATTAAAAATTAATATTTATGAAAAATACTTTTGGAGAAATATTATTTTTGGAAAAGATATTTATTTTTCTAAAAATAATAATGGTTTCTAAAAACATATTATTTATTTAAAAAAATAGTTTTTGAGAAAAATAATTTTGGAAAAATGATAATTTTTTGAAAAATCATATTTTATGAATGAATAATAGTTTACGAAGAAATACTTTTTTGGCGAAATAATATTTTCTAAATAAATAATAATTTTAGAAAATAATATTTTCCAGAATTAATATTTTTGAAAAAGAAAGTAATTTTCAAAAAAATATATTATTGAAAAAATAATATTGTTTGGAAAAGTAATTTTTAAAAATAAACTTTTTGACAAATAATTTGTTTCAACTACAATTGCAACTTAAATGGATTTGTAGCATCTTGACTTGCAGCCCAAAATGGCCGCAAGACGAAAGTTACAATTAAGGTGATTTTACAACTACAGTTGTAACTGCTAGTAACCAATTGTAATGAAACAGATGCATGCAACTAGACAAAAATGGCCCAATTGTATGGAACTACAATTTTTGTGTAGTTGCATGCAACTACACTTGCAACAGGCTACCAAAAGGACCCTAAGTATTTGATGTTAAAATGTAGCACATCGTAAGCGTCGATCACTTGAGGATTATTTTCTATGTAGAGATGTAATATTTTCTAGAAGCAACACATTTTATTGTCTAGGTATCGCAACTTGAACTTAAAACCCCATGCAATATAGGTTCCTGCCTCCTCCATCAAGGTGAGTATTTCCTTCCCTGTCTTAATATAATGACCTACAAAAGATGTTATCCACCTCTAAGCCTCTTTTTTATGGTCTAATTTACATTTTGTTTTCTTTCCTTCTAATGTAAGGTTTCTACATCTCAATTCAAATGCTCTTAAAGATGTAGGAAAACCACCTTAGAATAAACGACCACCATAGAATAAATGACTAATAAATAGGATTAGCCAACTAATCTAGAGATACAAATACACGACTACATGGATACGACAAGTCACCACTCGAAGGACCCTTCCGTACAAATACAGATAAACGCACACTCAATAGAATCCACCAATGAAATGTAGAGCAAACTCAAAGCACAAGGCTTAACTATAATCAAACTCAACACACTACATTTTTCATTAGAACACAAGGATATATACAAACTTGAAACAACCCTTCACGCATGAGATTTCATACTTCTAGATGGCAATTAAATGATATTGAAATACTAAAAGACATATTTGACTAACTTAATATCCTAGAAAACATAAAAGTCAAGGTAATCCAAATGCATCATCCCTTAGGCCTTGTTTGGATTGAAGGGAATAGGGAAGAAGGGAAGGTAGGGGAGACCATTCACCCTGTTTGGATATATCGTAAGGGGTGCAATGTACCCCTAGTTCTCCTAGGTCCACCCCCAACAATACAATATCCCCCCGCCCTAAAAAAAGGGCAGACCCTAGGAGAAGGATATTCCCTTATCTTCTATCCCTTATTTTCCCTTAGCTTTCCCTACCGCTAATGAAATCCAAATATGCTCTGAATATTCTGCAGATATCTTTCACCAGAGAACTCTAATTCACGCATAACTAAATTTACTAGAAAATAGACTCATTGATCTTATTAATGCTTCAAATGCATAGTCATTTAGAACCTCCTAAGAAAGCTATGACTAAAACAGTCAATATTATGCGTGCAATCCAGAGAGCCTGAAAGTGAAAATTTGTCATTGTTTGCTCCAGCATCAACTCTTTTGCACATCCACGACCATAAAAGTTATATCATTGTTTAATGTATGAGATATTCTTTATGCATTGTGTGCCACTTCTCAAATTCACCTATGCGTGTAATTTCTCTTGCCACCAATTTTTATATAGCACCAATCTCATGTCTTCTCTGGGAAAAGGATAAGCTCTCATGTAACAATCCACAAATTTTTTATTCATTGAAGATGTCAGTTTAAAGTTTTGCTAGAACAAAAGGGAAAAATCAAGACAGGGAATATGAACTTTCCTGAAATGCTTGTTATAAAAAAATGATTTGAGTACCTGTGCGTCCTAAAATGCTGAACTTAAAGTAAGATTTAGCCCACTCTGGTACAACGATCCCAAACCTAAATTATTTACAGGAACAACTTGAGTGTACTGACGTGCACCAACCAGACCCTCAACGATCTCCTTAATCAAGTACAAGCACTAGGCGTTCTCCTTGATCTGATTTCAGACTATAACCTCGCATAGAATTGGACTCAAATCAGCACTACAATTTCTAGATGATACTTTTGAGAAAAAGCCCTGGTGTTGTTCAAAAAGCTTTATATAGGTCTTTGACCCAGCCTAAGAGTTGCTAGCTCATTAATGAGAGAAACCCAAATGTCTCATTAATGAGAGCAACTAAAAGGTCAAATCAATTACACTCATTCAGCCCATTAGTTACATTAACCGGTCTGTTTAATGAGCCCATTAAATAGATCAATTTAGAAGCCCAACAATCACCCTCTAGTTGTTTTCTAAGCCAACTACTCTAACAAGTCTAAGTCCGGGTGAAAGGTGTCATTGAGTGGAACTCCATCAAAAAAGGCCCAAGTCCGAATCGAGACGCGTATTTAGGTCGGACTCTACCACTTTGTATGCTGTGAAGCATCCTGCGTAGAGGCTGGAGTTGCAGCTAGCGGTGCATCAGTAGGGCGCCACCTCTGCACCCTGATGCCAACATGCTAAGCGCACCTACAAAACAACCGTTGCAACATCATAGCACCTCAACCTAATAAGGTCTGATCCATGACCCAACCCGACCAGATCCGATTTGATCTGAGGTCCGAGTCTAAATTTAAATTTATGGAGAATTGATAGGTAAAATGAGTTAAGGGTTGCCTTCAGCAAGCCTTGAACCCATGACCTTTGATTTGTTCAAAAAGATTTTTACCACTTGGTGTATTTTTTAATTGAAATACATAATATAATATATGTAGTTTGAAACTTAGCCCATTTAGAAAACTTTTACATAAAACTCTAACAATTCCCTACAAATTTCAAACTATCATTGTTTTAACCAATGTGCATAAGGAAGATGTATAGACTTGAATCCTCTTTTAGATCAACTAAAAGGTAGTTGAGTGCATGGTGAACTCAGTCTTGAACCACATAAATA
Source organism: Asparagus officinalis (assembly GCF_001876935.1). Lineage (NCBI taxonomy): Eukaryota > Viridiplantae > Streptophyta > Magnoliopsida > Asparagales > Asparagaceae > Asparagus > Asparagus officinalis. The sequence goes on from NC_033795.1 coordinate 35,558,621, forward strand.
CAATTTAGTGATCACATAGATAAAACCAAATAGTGGGGAATAACACCTTGAATCACTTATCTTTGCTTAAAGATTAGCATGTTTTAGTCCATGTGCTCTTTCCTAGTTTAATTAGGATTTTGAAATCTTACCTTAAGACTTAATAGGAACGGCCAAACTTCCATCTTAACATAGTTGAGTCCTTTGGATATGTTCCTACCACATCTGAAATCTCTTGGACTCTTAAGATTTTTAAAACTAACCTCCACATAGTAGGATAAACACAAGTTTCATTGTTATTTTTGAACCAATGTCTAACTACTACTAGCTAAGCTCGGAACTAATAATTCGATTACAAAGAAAATTAAAATAAAACTTATATAGCTTTAAGACCCATTTTAGCAGACATTTTCTCCATCAATTCCTTCTTCAGACCTTTCATCATAGAATCAACAATATTCTTTAGAGAACGAACGTCGATCACTGAGATGACTCCTTTATTGATTAATTCATTGAGTTAATCATGCTCTAGATGACTTGTTTGCTTTTTTCTGTTGAACAATGAGTTTGCTACCACAACACTCATTAGTTATCACAATAGATAGTTTTCACTGCTCCTTGTAGTTCCTTCATGGAAGGTCTCTAATGAGGTATCTAAGCCACTCAACATCATTTCTTACTGTAGACAGAGCATAAAACTCTGACTCCATGGGTAACTGTGCAATAATTGTCGGGTTCTTATATTTCCATGACTATTGCACCTCCCATAGTAAATACAAATCCTTCTATAAATCTGCACTCACCTAGATTTGCGCACCAACCAGCATCTCAAAAGCCTTCTATTGTTACAGCATATCTAGAGAAGAATAAGCCTAGATCATAGTCCCTTTCAAGTACCTTAACATTCTTTTAATAGCATCCCAATAACTTTCCAGTATTGCTTGTAAATTTGCTTAGCATTCCAACAATGAAAGCTATATCTGGTCTTGTGCAACTCATAGTGTACATAAGAATCTCGATGATCATCGAGTACTCTAGCTGTTTAATCGGTCTTCGTGAGTTGGCTTGAAGCTTCTTAATGTAGTCATATGGTATCAAAATCTCCAGAAGATCAAAATACCATATTTTTTCAACGTATTCTCAATGTAATGAGATTGAGTTAAACCAATCCTATTTTTTGACCGAAAGATCTTGATCTCAAGAATTACAATAGCATCTCCAAGATCTTTCATACAGAACTGAGTTGACAAAAGCTTCTTCGTAGATGTGACTATCTACATATCAGTACCAATGATAAGCATATCATCTACATATAGACTAATAATAATCACCTTCTCCAATAACTTTTATATAGAGGCATTTGTCAGACTCACCGACTTTAAACTCATCTCCCTAAACGACTTTGTCGAACTTCTCATGTCAGAGTTTAGGAGCTTGCTTTAGTCCATCAGGGACTTGATCAATTTGCATACTTTATTATTCATATTATCAACAATATAACATTCCGGTTGCTCCATATAGATTTTTCATTGACAACTCCATTTAAGAACATCGTCTTCACGTCCATCCGATGCACAATAAGCTTATGTGTGGCAGCCCAAGATATAAGCATTCTAATGGTCGTGATGCAACAAACTTGTGCAAAGATATCAAAGAAGTAAATGTCTTCCTTCTAAGAGAAACATTCAGCCACCAATTTTGACTTGTACATCTCAATAGTACCGTCAGTACAAAATCTTCCGTTTGAAGATCCATTTACTCTTGATTGACATTGCTCATTCTGGAAGATCAACTAACACCCAAGTGTGAATTTAAAGAAGAGAATTCATATCATCTTCTGTAACTTCCTTCTAAAATAATGCATCTTTGAATCTCATAGCATTATGAAAGGTTAAATGATAATCTCTACATTATACATAAAGAAATAACCACCAAAATCCTTTACATTTCTTACCCGCTTGACTGGAAGCTCTACAACTTCCTCTAGAATAACAACTTCTTCATTTCGAGTAGAGTCCTCCAAAGTAGTAGCTTCTTCTTCAGTGTTCTCTGGTATATCTTTGAGTGACAAATTTTTATCTTTGATAAATTTCTCCTTAAAAAAATTTGCATCTCGAGCTTCAATAATTTATTGTCGAGATCTAAGAATCCACTTGCATCACTGTCTTTGGCAAACCCTAGAAATTTGTATTTATTCTCTTTTGGTTCCAGCTTTGACCTCATATCACATCTTCTAAGCTTCTAACATAGGCAAGACATCCCTATACTTTAAGATTATCTAAAGGAGCAGGATAACCACACCAATGTTGATGTGGTGTTATATCAAATTTAGAATATAGTACCAATTTAAGATCTAATTTTCCATTAATAATGCCTCGCCCCATTAGCAATTTAAAATACTACAGGTGATTAAGTATTGTGCTTATCATCTCTGTTAGAGTCCGATTTTTCCTCTCTGCATTCCCATTAGAATGAGATGAATAAAGAGTCGTTGTCTCAACAACTATCCCACGCTCTCTAAAATAAGCTTTGGCTTCCTTGGATCAATACTCTTATAATTTCTAAGCTTCTTTATTAGGTGACCAAGTTATGTTTCTACTCGGTCTTCAACTCGATAAACTTACTAAAGGCATCATCTTTGACTTTAGTAAGTAGACATGACAATATGAGTGGTCATCAATAAAAATGATGAAATATTTTATGTCTCCTCTACTGGTGAAGTTACAAGTGTAGGAGTGAATTAACTTTAGTAATTGTGTAGTTCTTGTGACACTATGAAAAGGTTTCCTTGTGATCTTAGCTTACACACAAACTTCACATCGACTTGGTTTATCACCCCTAAAATTGGATAGAAGTCCTAACTTATTCATGTTAAATATTTTCTATAATTAACATGACCAAGTCTATTATGCCTAAGAGGAGTATGTCGAAATAGAAACTCCGTTGATAGCTGAGTCAGAGTTTAAATACTTATTTTGTACATTCCTTCCATACGATAAGCATTACCAAAATAAACTTTCTAATAGGATAGGACAACTTTTCCTCGGAGATCTAGCCACATTCCAGCATCATCGAGGAGACTTCTAGACACTAGATTCTTTGCAATTGATGAGACATGCTTCACATTCTTGAAAGTAAGAGTCTTTTCAGAAGTAAGTATCATCACCATTGCCCCAGTTCTAAGGACTCTAGCAGTAGAATGATTAAGCATTGATACATTCTCACTAGCAGCAACATAAGAAGTAAAAAAGCTCCTATCAATGCAAACATGACATGTAGCGCTAATATCTAACCACCATTCAGAAGTGTTAAGAGAATTTGTCATCTGAAAAAGCATCGCCACAGAGTTTTGACTTCTTCAATTGACTTCAGCAACATTACGTTGTTTGCATTCTTTGGTGCTTTACTTGCTTTTGCAAAGTGATCCTTCCCACAATTGAAGCATTAACCATTCTTTTTTAACTCTTTTCACATTAAATTAAGACTCTATGGAGCAGTGAACTTAAAATTTTTCTTTTTATTACCGATGACGTTTTTGACAGGGTTGGTAGACATCATCTTAGCTTACGCCTTTTGCTTAGCGAGCAGCTCGTTTTTAGTGTGAGTCCTAATTTCATCTTTAATCCGGATGAACCTCTTTTAAGTCTGCTAATAAAACTTGTGTCTTCCTCTTATGAATGCCTGTTGAGAAAGACATCCATAAAGGAGAGAGTTTGTTGACGCTAGCACCGACGATGAAGATGTCATAGAGCTTAATCTTTTAACTTCATGACAAGTTTTTCAAGCTTCTTGACCTGAGGTAAACCCTTTGTCATCCTTGAATTTGAGGTAGAGGAACTTGTCGGTGAGATGTGTTTTGGAAAGCTTCTCTTCGTCTTTGTACTGCTGCTCCAATGCACTCCAGATTTCTTTCGCAAAGGCTTGGTGTATGTAAACATCTGCAATGTGGTCAGCAAGACAATTGGGGAGAGAACTCCCACAAAAGGTGTCGTCGCGGTTCCGGTTTACTTTGCCGGTTGTGTTGTCCTCCTTGAACTTAAGATTGTCTTCTAAGACAACATTGCAGTCACCATACATTGCAGTCCCAAAGATCACCTTGCGTCGCCATACATTGCAGTCAGTTCTGTCGAAGCTCTCAAGTTTCGGGCAGTCGATTCCCATAGTGCTTGCAGGATCCCTTATGAGACTAAAAATCTTGCTATAAGAATGTTAGAACAAAAAGAAAAAATCAAGACAGAGAATTTGAACTTTCTTGAAATGCTTGTTGCCAAAAAAACCAATTTGACTCTCTGTGAGTTCTAAAACACTGAATTAAAAGCCAGCTTCGGCCTACTCCAATGCTAAGATCCCAAGTCGAGTTGCTTCTAAGAACAGTAACTTGAGTGTACTTGTGTGCACTAATCAGACCCTCCATGATCTTCTTGATCAAGTTCAGGCACTAGGCGACCTCATCGATCTGATTTCGATAGCCTCCTCGGTATGGCAAATAATTGGACTCAAGTGGGCACTGCAATTTCGGCACTGCAATTTCTGCATTGCAATTTCTAGAGGTTACTTCTGAGAAAAAGCTCTGGTGTTGTTAAGACTTTTATATAGGTTTCTGATTCAGCTAAGAGTTGCTAGCTCATTAACGAGAGCTACCTAAAGCCTAAAGGTTAGATCAGTTATACTCACTCAACCCACTAACTACATTAACTGGTCTATTTAACGAGCTCATAGAATAGATCAGTTCAGAAGCCCAATAGTCACCCTCTAGTTGTTTTCTAAGCCAACTCCAACAAGTCTAAGACTCTTAAGTCAGAAGGCGTCTTTGAGTCGGTCTCCATCAGAAAAGACTCAATTCTAAGTGGAAAGGCGTCTTTAGGTCAGACTCTACTACTCTGTGTTGTGAAGCAGCCTGCGCGGTGACTAGAGCTGTAGCCAACGGTGCGCCGATAGGGCGCCGCCTCTGCTTCCCGATGCCAACATGCCAAGTGCACCTACAAAGCACTTATTGCACAATCATAGCACCTTAGCCTGATCCACGATATGACCTGACCCGAGTCCGAGCCCGAGTTTAAACTTATTAGATAATTGTTCTTTAAAATGAGTGGGACTTGCCGAAGGCAAAACTTGAACCTGTGACCTCCGATTTGTTCAAAAAGATTTTTACCACTGGGCTACAGTGTATTTCTGTTATTGAAATACACACTGTAATATATATGTAGTTTAAAACTTAGCCTAGGCTTTTTTGGAAAACTTTTACATAAAACTCTAACAAGTTTTACACTCATATTAAACCAATTATCTTGAATTGGTAAATCTCTCATTAACTGCATATTCCTACAGTTGTTTCCATGGTAAGTGAGATAACGTGTACACACACCATAGCAATGTTCAGCATTGATGACATAAAGGCTCCCCTCAACTGTTAAAGGAGCAGTAAGGGTATTCCTTTTTATTTCGATATGTAGCAACGTTGATTCTCAATCCTATATTTCATATAGGGATGTCATCCTCAGGCTTAGGTAGACTGCGGCCACATTTCCCCAACCTGATTATGCCTGATGCCAAACAGACCTGAATATAAATGAATCAAGATCTTTGAACCCAGCCATAGCCGAATATAATTGGCTAACCTCATCCAATTATATTCAAGCTAATTCATTCCAATCTACCAATAATAGAATTACGAATAACTGATTCGATAAGCCAATTAAGATTTTCCAACCAACATAAACATACTTTCTGTCTGTTGCTATCTTCTGTACACATAAAACCTTCAAAATATTATTATTCAATTGAAAGAAAGGACGAGGACTAGATACGAGATGGAAAAATGACTATATCTAGTTAATAATGTCACTGCCTTGACAAAAGTGCTTTGTCATATAATTATCGAGAGCCATAGATTGGATTCCCTAATCTCAGTAGGAAAAAAATATTACTTCCCCCATGATTCGATTGTGATTGAGGGAACAAGTCTTTAACGTGCATGGAAAGATAACTAATGCATCCAAAGAATATCATAGCTCTTCTTCCAACGGATAGTATATATGCATAACCGGCTTCACTTACATAAATAACTACCAAGGCAAAAGCTGATGGGTCATCTATAACAGGTAACGGATAGGAGACAGCTAGGCTGGTTGAAAGTTAATTCACAAAGAAAACGAAGCTCATCCACAATATGTTGGCATTTACCTAAGCTTTCCATCATCTAAGTGTTGTTATGATGAGATTCTCATCAATTTATAACTTGAGTAACTCCCGTTAGTAGCTTAATCTTTCATTTGCATCTATTGCCAAACTTTTTTGAGAACACAAGTTAGATTGATAGTCTGAAAACAGAATATTTGAATCACTAAACTCATACCTTCTATCAACAAAGGAAAAGATAAGAGTGGAAGGTACCGCCAGATTAATCTAATTAACATTTTTATCTGCCAAAGCAGTTGACAAATAGTGTGCAAAATAGGTTATGAAATGCATGGTAGTCGCAGTGAGTGTATATGACAACAGAAAACTGATAATTTGTGTCAGTTTATGAGACATGATAAAAAAGCAAATTTTGTAATTTAAACAATAGAAGCGTATTAGAGAAAAAGGCTTGCAGTAAAAATGATTTGTAGAAGTAACCATGGAAAATATATAGCCAATAAAACGTGCATCTTTGTCATTTCTTGAACTCTATGATATCTTTACACAACATTGAAGCAGACAGGAAAGATTTATATAGTGATCAGACAGAGACAACAATAGTTATATAATGATCAACTATGAGCATAGAGTAAGAAAATATATTTACAGGTATACGGATCACATCCTCCCTTTTCCATCCAAGAGAGTTGTAAACAAGAACGACCTGGGAAGAACAATTTTTACAGTAAGCATATTAAAATTCACAGAGCCAATTTCTTACCAAAAAGAAAGAGAGGATCTGATAGCAGTAGTTACCAAGCTCTTTCCATTCGACAAGGTTACTTCAGAGGGAGGACAATAACTTATGTTCAGAAGAGGACACTGTAAACTTGCAAATTAAAACATTAGGATCAATTAAATGATGAAAAACAAAACTGTTTTTCCCACTGAACAAGGAACTCTTGTGGATGTTGTGAAAATAAAGATACAATACATATCAAATGAAATTATGCTGATTAGAAGTTAACAAAACACATTTGTACACGTGCCAATTTGCCCAAATATTGTCATTCTAAGAACAGGAACATTCATTTGTCCACGTCCATTCCTCTTCACTCTCTTTTCCTTTTATTAAGAACATTTTAAATTTCTTTTACGCTTTATTTGATAATAAGTAACTTTTCGCCATTATTCGTCTTGCTCAAAACAGCTACATTTTGAGCAAAAATAGTAAACTCCAATAATATTCTAATTTCCAACCAAAAAGCTTTCTTACCACACTAGGTACCTCATCAGTTTCATTAGACACAATCTTCAAAAAAAGATTAATTGTACCCACTCGGGGACCGTCAACCATTCTTTTGATATTGATTTTATTTTTGTCTTAAGTAATTCCTTACGAGCTGACATCCTTAATTTATAATTGTTCCGGTTTCCATTTTTTTGAGTAGTTTGCAAGCATTACTCCCAAAAGTTGATTTTAAAAGTACCCCCAAATCTTCATATTTGCTAATTTTTCCCTTTTGTGGTCAAACCCGAGTTATACCGCTCCGCTACCCTCCATAAGAAATTTAACAGACTAAAAGTAGAACTAAGATTCTACCCTCTTCATCTTCCTCCATCTTTCTCCTTCCTCTTCTTTCTCCCGTAAGAACTCCATAAGATACTCTTTCCTCATTTCCCTCCTCCAAGAAAACCATGAGGTACCATCCCGAATTAAGATTTTCTATATTTTCTCGGAGTTCTAACTGCAGTTCGTAGCAGATCACATATTCATGAGAAAAAGCGATAATGATCAGAATATGATGTTGGATGAGCTCTTGTGCCCTGGTGGCATGAGCTTACTCCACAATGACCAACAAGACCAATTTCTTAACACCAGACCGTTATCAGTTTATGCCAAGCTTCCTTCATGCCACAATTTCCTTGTACAAGATTTTACACTGACTCACAAGCAGCCAAAGATATAGTGGTAAAAATTGTCCCTCAATTTATAGTTCACTCCATAAGTTCCCCAATATAACAGAGGAGATGGCTCAAAATAGAACTGAATGGAAGAATAGGGTTCATGTAGCCAAAACCAAAAATTTGGGATAAAGACTTTGTTGTTGTTGTTGTCCATACTTTGCCAAATTTGATGTGAAAAGGCTCAGAGAAAATAGTGATGATGCCCAATTGAGTACTGCAACTTGCATCAGTTGTGATCCCAACCAATCCTACAATAGCAATCTACATCAAATTTAATCTTGCTTCACCTGGATTGAATATCTATTATGTGATTACTGAAGTGGAAGTTGCCAGTTGCCCACTCAGGAGTATCAACACCACAAAAAATGCACATCTCTCTTGACAAGTATGCAGAGACAAACAACCTTCTAAGTTGAAGGAGCTATATAAATTTAATCTTACCAAAATCATCTTTTATTATCCTCATAACCTAGAGCACTAAGCTCTATCAGCAATATAAGTTTAAGTAGTAAAGGATATAGTTTTCCAGTTCTATACTGGAGAAACAAACCCTGCTCGAAGAATTTCCCTGGAAAAAACAAATACTTACTTACACTTCATATTTTACCTGTTCAAACTTTGTTTTTGGATTGCTGCAGCCTGAATCCAGGACTGATTCTGTTAAGCAAGCAAGTGTAACTTTAACTACATTCTCGGCCTGCAGAACATTAAAAACAATGGTCAAACTTAGGAAGAACAGCATGCCACTTGGATATAATTATGAATTCATGACAGCTTAAACAAAGATTTTTACTTCTGTGTAACCAATTGAAAGTCTTTTGGCATAATCATCAGCTACATGTTGCTTCTCAGTTCCACTGACAGCATCATGGTGTTGTGCAATAGCTAAAGCATCAGCCAAACTGTCTGTTGTGGGGCCTGTGCTATTCCTTCCTTTGAAAAATTCCAACTGCCTAGCAGCCTGGACATAGATTGGACATCTTGTAATTTATATTACATAAATAGATGTCAAATACCAGGAGAATGACCAACGAATATGTAATAATTAATATCCTTTGATGAAAATCAAAAAAAAAAAAAAAAAAAAGTGCCAGATAATAACCACTCATCATTCTAACATAGCCCTTCAACGCAGGCCTACTTGTGAAGTAACCCGTCCAATATGCATTTGGATTATCAGCATACCTATATACTCAAGCAATAATCTATTAGTACAATATACCAAAAATATACTTCACATGAATTGGTGTTTCCAAAGCTTTTGTACTTACGGGAAGAAGTCATCAGTCTTGAGAGGCCAAGACTCTTTTGCTGCATACTTCGCATCTGTATAGATCGAAGGGGTTGAATATAGGGCATTAATCCGCCCATCCTGAAGCATGAAAGAGGAAGGAAAGCATTCAAATTTGTCTTAACACCAAAAGGATAGAGACCAGGAAATAAATGAAAGGAAACATGGTAACCAAGCTTATGAATTCATGATAACTCAAACAAAGATTTTTACCTTCAAAAAGAAGAAAGAAAAAGAAAGAAGTTTACCTTATGCTTCCAGAGTAACTCATGTAAATGCAAATACTAGGGACAAACGAGTACAATTTTTGTATTGTTCGAACTCGTATCGTAAGTAGCAGGCTGTTATCAGTTGAGTTGAGCACCATAAATAATTAAATATGAGTCTGCATCTGACACTTGCATCCTGATAACCAGATACTGCAGCAGCATTGTTCACTTAGACAGGTTAAGGGCTTGTTTGGATTGAGGGGAATGAGGGTGAAGGGAAGTTAGGAAAACCATTCACCTCCATTCACCTTGTTTGGGAACACTTAGGAGGTGAAGTTAATTCATCCTAGTTACCCTTGGTTCACCCCCTAATAGTATAAAAATTGTTACCCCCCAAATTGGGGTGTAACCAAGGGGAAGGGAACTCCCTTCCCTTCACTCAGTTTCCCTTAACTTCCCTTCACCCCCTACAAATCCAAACAGGCCCTAAGAGTTATCTCACAAGTATTCACCATCCTACTTAAGAAAGAATTAGTGTTGTTTTCAATAGGGAATAATTTACTCTTCGACTTGACAAAATGGGTAGATCCTGAGCTGATGTTAGGAAAACAAAGGAGAATATCCACTTTGTTGAAGTAGATCATACAATTTACACTACCTAAAAACCAAAAATCAAGTGTTTTAAAATATGCTTCTTATACTTAAGAAAGCACAAAAACAGATGGTTTAAATAATGAGTTACTTAATTTAATGGTTCTACAATATTTGAGATCTAACAAAGCTTTGTGCATAAGGATTTTTAAGTGTTATGTCATGGTAAAATCGTTTAATCAGTAATTGGCATTCTATAGATCTAAATGCTGTTTTTAGTGTCTACTAATACATGAACCAAAAAAAAACTTCAAAATATAAGTTATGGTTTTAGATATTTGTATAATGTAGATCAGATTTAACAAAGGATTTTTTTAATGAGCTAATATTCCAATATGAAGAATTCAGCTTCAGATCCTTCAGAAGTAACCGAGATTGCTCCTATTTATATGTATATTGGTATACAAAAATACATGCGCATATATGAAAAAATGGGGTTTGCATTACATGCAAAATATACCCTTGCGGATCCACACCATCCATACCTTCTTAGGTGCTTTGGGATCAAAAAATAAGGAGTTTAAGATGAGCTATTATATTAGCCTCAACCCTAAGATGATCTAGTATGCTAATCAAATTTATCAAGTATCTTTTTTATTAATATGCTATTTTTGGTTACTAGGTGTGGTCTCTAAAACTATAGCTACTGGTTCATTCAACTATATCATCATGCTTAGATGCACTCCTTGGTTGTAATAGTTATGATATACTTTCATAATTTTAATAATTTGGGTTAAAAGTAAATATATACAAAAGCAAAAGCCTAAAAGCGCGGCCAGTCTCTGACCATTGTGGGTTTGGGACGATCAGATGTACGCATTCTTAACCCCACACTGCGGAGAGGTTGTTTCAGATTAAAACCACGTGACCACCACGTCAAAAGGCATAAATCTTACTATTGCGCTAGGGCTTACTTCCTATGCCTCTACACTAAAATTTTAGGTAGGATACATGAGTCTGATTCTCCACTCAGTTTTGTGACAAGCTAAGTTGACCACTAGTACATTATTCGTAATTGCTTCCAGTAAGTTGTGTAATAAAATGAGCTGGGTATGAAAAATATACTTTAACCTATCAAAGTTTATGCTTTACCAAGAAACAGGAGCCTTCTCTATGTAGGGGTGGAAGTGAACTATATAATTAATAAACAATTTGATTATTATTTGTCCAAATATTCGATCAGATTTGATTCAATAGTTCACCAAACAGTAAATGAGTAAGTTTTAGTATTCGAGTCATAAACGTAGAATTTAACCCAATGTATCTTTGATTCGCTTGTGTACTAAATATTCATTTATATTTTATATTTATTAAATGGTAGGTTAGATATTTAAAAAATTTATTGGTTAGTTTCAGTTGAGGCATAAACTTGAATGAAAAATGTAATTAGAAGAGAAATCGATGATTATGATGCTTTTGAGGGTAGATTTGCAAATATGTATCATTTGCAATGTTTTAAATATCAACCGATAAACTGATATTATCGGCGATTTATCAGTTTTGGGGGTCTTCTACTATGATAAGTTCGATTCTAAATCGATTACTATTTTTGGATGTTTATCGCCGATAATGAGGCGATAAAGTGAGTTATCGGCCGATATTGTCGGCCCAAAAATCAGAATTATTGACCTTTGGTTTGAGTTTTGACTTCGGGTTCCGGGCACCTATTCAATGCACTTTAAACCCGAGCCATCCCGATTTTCTACCATTGGTTAGTGATCCTAAACATAATTATTTACATTTTAGTATGCTTATGTTTCATTAAGTATGGTTAGATTACATTTTAGAATATTATACTATGTATATCACCATCCGGTAATATCACTCTGATAAATACTACTTATCCCCAATATATCCCCGATATCCGCTATTCAATATGGATTTTGACCGTCCGATAAATTCTCAATAACCAATATTTTAAACCTTGATAATTTGGAGGGTGTTTGTGCACAAATTTACAAAGAAATTATGAAAGAAAAAGTTTACACCAAGAATCGAAGCAAGGGCATGAGACTTCAAAGCCCAAGCCATAAACCAACTAGGCTAACGAACATTAGCAAATAATTACCGAATGTTTACTTTATAAACAAATCAAATATGAATAGCACTCATCCATTCAACCCAAACTCGAACCCATTTGAATATCATAAATCCGACCAAATTCGAACTCGAATATGCAAATATTTGATTCAATTTGGTCGTTTCCCACCCTTATCTCTATGTCGTGTTATGTAGGCCTAAATAAAGTAGAGATGCCACTAGTCTTAGTTGCCAAAAAGATTTATAGAAGACCTAAACGGAACTGGAAAAGTCAAATTGCAAGAAGCACTGCAATAAATTTGCCCTGAAAAGTAGGATAAAATCTTTGTTGTTGTTGTCTTATTTGTATCACTAATGGACTTAGATTACAAGAGTAATTTGCTCTTCAGAAAATTTGCTAATTGCTACCAAGTGTCAAGCATAATTTTTTCTTCCATTACCCATTGATTGGAATCTAGCTAAGAAAAAGTGTAAGTGGCCAACATTATCTCCCCTAATTTAAACTTTTACAAGGAAATGGTTAGATATCCAATGGAAATCTGGACCAATATTGACTGACATAGGACCAATATTGACTGACAGGTATAAAACCCACGACCACTAACCATGAACCTATCCTATGACTTGCCATCACAATTTTCCAAATTTGCAATCTTAAGCCATATCTAAGGCCAAAACGAGACACCATAAGACTAGCATTTCTTATCAGACCTAACGTATATCCAACCTAACATTTGAAACCATATTCATCCACCTGTAGCTCCATCTGGGGCAACGGAACAATTTCACCCTCTGCTATCAAGATATTATTTACAGTTCTCTATCTCAATTTAAATTATCCAAGTGATGAATAAGATGCATATTTTAGCTGCTTACTAACTATTTCCTTTCTCTAGCTTAGGCGCCATTTTCACCACCACTTCTCAACCTTCCTATGGATCTTGACATTATCCAGCCACATACCCAAGATTCTGTGGCACACCCATTATGAGAAGATCTCAAGGAGTGTACCCTAGGTCACTAAAGGGGGAGCAAGATCATGGTTCTAAAGTACATTTTATGTTTAAATTTTATGTAATTAACAAATTACAGAAGTCTAGTACTCGTAAATATTATATTATCATAAGTAAACAAAATATAAGACCCGTGTCATTTTGTTCAATGTATCCATCAGCCAATGGGCTCTTGTGTCTCATCTTCATGCAAGTTAGCAGCATTCTTAGAGTTCTAGAATCACTGAAAACTCATAATCTTGATGATTTCTCACTCTCTCCGTTGTCATTCCTCCTGACATTAAAGGGACTACAAGATTGAACACTCAGACATGCATCATTATGTTATATATAGTTATAAAGAAACAACCATCAAAAAACTAATCACGAGCATATTTAATACTCCAGATTTGAAATCATAAATTTTGATATTTACAACTCATTCAACTTCTAAGCTTTCAGACTGTTACATGAAGTGCGTGCCTAGGAAATCACATTTATCACTTAAAAGGACTCCTGCTTTATATAACCTTGGAACAGTCCTCAACTAATGGGAAAAATATTTCCAGTGAATATAACCAAGAAAATTTAATTTTTGAAACACAGAAAAGTTTATCTACCAATCTTAATGTCAATACAGCTGTAGTTAAATTATTCTTTAGGAAGCTTACTAAAGAAAATTTACCTGGTTGACATAATGTATGAACTTATCCATCTGCCTGAACCATGTGTGCGCATATTGGTATTTGAAATCTGTCCCCATGGTGAACATAATGTGGTTTGTTCTGGTAATGTTGGCCTGGAGAAAAAGGAAGTGTTATTCACACTTCACCATCTTGTCAACTAAAATAAGTAAAGATTTTGTAGAATATGAGAGTAAATCTCAATATAAGTCATCTGATGAAAGCAAGGATTTGCATACCTGTGATACAGCTGCAGCAACAAAATCATTCACACGCTCTTCAACATTGTAATCAAATAAGAGTGGGTCATCCTTAAATCAGAAAGGACAGTATTGAACTCCAATCTTCAGATATTTAAAATGTTAAAATTCACATGTCTAATGTAATAACCTGTATAACCGGAGAAGCATCATTAATCTCAAAATAGAATCCACCAGGTGGAGGTTCGTAGTTCTTCGGAAAGATGCCTGTAAAAATCTGAAATGAAAATTGGGAAAATTTAAACTTCTCATACAAACCCACAGTTAATCATAAAACTATAACACGAAAAAACAGGTGAGTAAATAATCAAATATTTATGAAGCATGAATAGTTTCCTAAGAGCGAAAGGGTGAACAATCACTCACATCAGCAGATGACCCAAGGCTTTTAGAACCACGCCATACAACTTCAAGACTCTTCAAATCTTTTCGCTTTTCTCGATCTTGGTAATCAATCCTTGAGAAGTAGAGAGCATCAAATCCAACCTGCAAATTTCAGAAAGCTGTTTCACTATGATCCATTCATCAGTGTAATAGCAAAAAAGATTTATCTTTGGTGAATTAGACCTTTATACAAACTTCTAATTTTATTGATGCAACAGCTGGAAAATGAAAAGGTATATATGGAAGGAATAAAAAGAGACGACAGAAAGCAAGTTTATATGCCTCACGAAAACAGCATTAAGGTTGGGGTGTTTCCAAGATGCAACTTCAGTACGTGAAATGATGCATAGATTGTATATTAAATAAAAGACTAATCATCGATAGTACAAAAATGGAGATCTCTAAAACGGGCATACATGGTCATACAAAATCCAATGTAACTCCTATAGTGTTCACTTCTTAAACAGGAGACTGAACAAGGCGTAAATTGCTCAATTGAAACAGTATATGGTTAGTACTGTAAGTGTAGGATGTAACTCCTGGACATGAAATAATTCATAAATCTTAGACCAAAGAATAGTCATATAACCACAAGAACGACACATAGAGTCCAACAATGCAAACTGAGGCATAGTCCAACAATGCAAACTGAGGCATATTGCTCATGTTCTTTAAATATCACTGCTCCACTGAAGTGCAACATGGGAACAGAGAACTTGAGTGAACTATATGAATCACCTGCACTATGGCTTAAAGGTCTTAATTCAATGCAATAAAACTAACACTAGCATGTCGGTTCATATCAAAAAACGGTGTACAGTGTTGTAAGGGGCACGGAAAGCTAGCTATATATCGTTGGACAATGGCAAACACATTTACCTGTCTAAGTTGAACCTGTGCAAGTGATCATAGTCTAAAACTCATGTTTCCCACAGTAACTCTGAAAAAAGGATATAAATACATGTCTGAAGCAAGGTTTTAAATATCGGATATCAGGGTAATATTGGATGGCCAAAATTCATATCGGATTGCAGATATCGGGGAAATATCGGGGATATGTGGTAAATATCGGAATGCCATAATGAATGTTTGCATACATATTATAATGCATTAAAATGTAATCTCAACATATGTAATGAAATTTAAGCATACAAAATATGAATAATATATGTTTAGGATCACTAATCAACCTTCTAAAACAAACAAAAGTGCAAAGCAACGTTGCAACATTCGATCTGCTTTTTTAGGGGAAAATGTCATTTGATATAATGGGGAAATCTTGATATCTCGCCCAAAAATTCCAAACACGGTATATTATTTTGCAACAAGCTATATAAAAAGATATATTGGTCCACATATCGGCTAATATATCGGCCATATCAGGGATTTATCATTCAAAATAGCCAAAAAGCAGTAAAGGATATTTAAAGACCGTATCGGTTGCGGCAAGCCCTGTAAAAGGATATATCGGGGATATATCGGGCCATGTCGGGGATATTTAAAACAATGGTCTGAAGTGGCACAAACAACAAACAGCTAGAGACTAGAGAAGGTAGGACACCTTTAAGCACTCAAAATCATGAGAGAAGCCCTTTAACATATGAGACCCAAATAAAACATATGCTTCACGCCTCATTTTGTCATGTCCCACCTAAGGCTTGGGCTTCATAAACCAAAGAAAGAATGGATCTTTTTTCTAAATCTGGTTGGAAATATTTGGTTCAGCAAAAAAATAGGTCTCTCTTTTAGTGGCCCCCCAAATCTAACATATTTTAAATAAGTCCCCCACATCTCATATATTTTAAATAAATCCCCCAAATCTATAAGTATTCTTACATAAGTCCCCCATTTCTCATATGTTTTAAGTAAGACCCCAAATCTTTAAGTTTCCTTAAATAAGTCCTTCTAGGTTAAAATTGATAACCTAACTCTAAATTAACTAAACTACATTATTCTTGTTAGTCTTTCCCTCATCTTCTCAACATAGTTATGACTAATTCTTACAATGAAGTGAAATAGATACTTCTCAACAGATAGCAAGCAAAGAGGAAGAGGCAGAGAGAAGAGAGGACAACATGAAAGAAGAGAGCACAACATGATAGACTAATGGAATTTAATTAACTTGGAGTTAATAGTGTTAATGTACAGGGAGTTATCAAAGAGAACTTATAGATTTGAGGGAATCATTTAAAATATATGAGATTTGGGGACTTATTTAAAAATAGATCAGATTTGGGGGACCAATGTTAGAATTTAAAAAAAGTGTAAAAAATCAATGTATCTTCATGTTGCTATTAAAGGCTGTCAATAATTAAGTTCACTCAGTTTTTTTATCTTTAATTTTTCTTTTTCAATATTCAATATTTATATTTCACAGTAGAGAATACTTGAAAATTCATGATTTTTATTTATAGCCTCAAATTAGGCATAACATGCTTTCCCTTTTGAAACTGTTCCCAATCATATATGTTCAAATTTCAAAATATTCAATGCTGGCTTCTCTTTTGCAATTAAAGATGTACAAGTGTCTATATTTGTATATATGTTATGCATGAATTTGTGTATAAATCTATTAACAGACGCATATATTATGTAAGTGGAAAATGTATAGCTTATCATAACTTGAATACTTATAAAAAAATAATGAAACATAACTAACTAAACCCTCCCAAAAAAAAGGCTTATGTCCCACTTACTAGCCCTGTATTTCCTTTTTTAGGTAAATGAAAAATTTTCATTAACCATATGAAATACAGGTATATAACTCATTCTCAGATACCTGAAGCCCTGTATTTCTCTATTGAATCCTTTCTATAACAACATTCATCCTTCATAAACTATTCTTGAATAATGAACTTTAATGGGTATCCCTGATGTGAAGCTAATAGAAGGAAACGGTTCAAGGGGCACACCAGTTTAAGAGCAAATACATTGTATTGAAAATTCTAATGAAGGTTTCAATGCGATGTATTTTGTTTTAAGACTAGGATAGAAATATAAATATGTCAGGTAATCAGAAAATTAGGAAAAGTATGGTCAAGAAAAGAAACCTGCAAGTTAGTGGTTGAGCACGGAAATATACAACCAATCAAGTAAGCATTAATCTGTAGCCATCACTGTGCATTAAGATTAACGAAATGATGTGTAGAAGGTAAAAGAAATACCTCAGCCCCAAGCAAGTAGGATTGTACTGCAGCATGTCCAAACGGATCAATCTGCCAACCAATTCTAGGAGTTTGACCAAATTCTTGCCTGATAAATCGGTGGCCAAGGGTAGTCTGATCGATCATGTCAATGTAATGCACTGCTGCTTCATCATGCATACACATTCCCCCATTTCTTCATCACAAGAATGATATGAATGATAAGTCCCAGTATTCATTCAAAAAACAGAAGAACACCAACAATCTACTTTTTTCAGAGATAAACTGGTCAAAACCACTGATCAAAAGTATCATGTACTCCTGGATTATGGGAAATGGTACTCAAAAAGTAAGGGAGCAAGGAGCTCAATTTCAGTCAACTTGGGAAACATGCAGACCCACTCTTCTATCTCGAAAGAAAAAAAATCCCATAGAGGGCCCTCTACAGAATATCATACAAGGATGAAGGAGAGGACAACACCTGATTTATCATGAATCTTGATGTAACATATTGCTACTGTTTATTGGTGCAGTCACTACTGTTTACCATTTACCATCAATGGTAGACAGGTGAGCTCACTAATATGCCACGTCTCACCCCATCCTACAACCCTATACAGAATTCCATAAATGAGCCTCTATAGTGTCATGATAATATCTCGTTCAAGTTTGGGGTAAAATAAATGGAATTATAATTGTCAAGGAAATGACCACCTTATATTCTTATAACAAATCTAAAGGAAACAAATCTAATTAGATATTAAAAATCAGTACTAATTCTACACAAAAAGAGTTGCAAAGAATTTATGTATGTATGTAACAAATTAATAAGACAAATTTGTGTCACTCGTAACATAAGTTTAACTAGTTCAGGAAAAAAAAACTAAAGATGAAATCCTTTACATGAATTCTAATTGACCAGAGTTCACAAGCTCCTTCACCGTCTTCTTCATAGCATCACTCTGCTGCCTCCACCACCGCTGAAAGAAAGCCTACATCCCGCAAAAAAAACCCAAATCAACAATCAAAAACACCAAAATCTAAAACCCTAAAGCCTAATTTCATACCAAAACCTACCTGCTCGACATAAATAAACTTTCGATTCTTATCCGCCAGCAGCGCCGGGATCAGTGAATCCAGCACATTCTGCACACAAGCCACCTACAAAAACAGAATAAACATATAAAATTAGAGATTTTCCATGCAAACATCAACAAGTTGAGGACTTTTTTGAGAATTAAGAACTCCCTCTGAATCCCATTCTTAACTAAACCCACTGACATTAAAAGCATTACTCCGTTTCTCCGTTTCTTCAAACACAAATGAGTAAATTTTGATATTAAACTATAGCAAAAAAAAAAAACAAATGGATCGAGAATATTCACAGTTAAACCGAGTTCCGATTGGCGATGTAATATAAGACATTGAAGTTAAAAGTGATGAAACTTTAGGGCATCTATTTTTGGCAAGTTCACACACGAGTATCAAAGCTATTATATAAATTGTTAATACTGTGGGGTATTAAACTGCAACCAACCCAAAAAAAGAAAACAATTAGAAATACCGGATCAAATATAACAAAGCTGCTTGGGTTTTCTAAGAATTAAGAATTTTCCTCGAACAGGTACTTGACCCTAAACACATTGAATTTAACTAAAATTCTATATTAGCTATGGTAAAACACTAGTGTTAGATTGCAATTACTCCAAAGAGAAAACGGCAATAATGTACTCCCGGCGCAAATATCAAAAGGTCGAGGGGTTCTCGAGAATCGGGAGACCTGGATGGAGTTGTTGGATCCGACGTAGTACTGATCTATGGTCTTGAGCCATCCGACGTCGTCGTGAGTGTGGGGAACCAGATGGACGTTTATCTTTCCGTCGACGATCCCCGCCGACGTGTTGTATGCGACGTATCCTGCACCGGCGAAGCAGCAGGATGCGACGACAAGGAAGAGGAGGAGGAGGAGAGGAGGCGATGCGATCGCCATGGGCGCGAGCTAGGTCAATGGATCGTGAAGCGAAGTCGAGTGAAGGCGAGTTTTAGGTTTTTTTTTTTAAATAAATATAAACGTAGCGGATAAGCTCGGATAGTGACGGAGTGACTGTCGCTGGTTCCGCTGTCGTCCTCTGTTTTGGGGAGAATTTGGAGATTTCAGGATTTTAGGATTTTAGGGGGGTGTTGACTGTTGAGGAAAATAAGTTTACGGATCTCAACTGTGTGAAGAAAAATTATTAAAAAAAACTGTGCCAATAAAAAGCGGGAGGATGGGTTATTTTTTTAACAAAGAACAGATTTTGCTAAATAATTAGCAAAATGGATCATTTTGTTAATTATTTAACAAAATAGACCTATTTTAGTCAACAAGTCAAAAAAAGATCGATTTTAAAAAAAAATAGGCTTCTGAAAACATACGGGACTAGCACTCCCGTATGTTTTCAGTGCACTAATCGGGGATTAGTGCTCACAGAAAGCATACGGGACTAATATTCCCGTATGTTTTCAGCAGTCTGTTTTTAAAATCGACCTCTTTTTGGTCAACAAGCCAAAAAGAAGTCTATTTTGCTAAATAATAAGCAAAATGGTCTATTTTGCTAATTATTTAGCAAAATCAGTCTTTTTTAAAATATTCCCCTTTAAAAGATTGTACGAATTTAATAAGAGACTTCATAAGTTGAATTAATTATTATTGGCTAAATAGCACTTAAATTAAATACCGTATAGTTACCCTAACTTTCCTCTTTAACGCCTAACTTATATTCGATATGATAATCATATACCTGAGTCAAGTTTTAAAAGAAACACTAATGTGGACTGATTTGACACATTAAAAATTTTGTAGGATAATTGTTTTTTTTCTTTAAGTAAAAAATAGGTCAAGGAGCTCTCCTCACAAAATTGGATATAACTATAGTGGAAAACAGAGAATAGATATAGCCATAATCAAAGAAGGTTAAGTTTTTTAAATTCTCTCATTTGGACATGATTGCATATTATTCCAACCAAGCGATCCACAAAGATAAGAGAGTACCTTCGTTATCACTTCACATACAACAAGGATTAGAGGAGAATGATTTTTTAGTTAGGTTTCAAAATTTAGAAAACTTATTTCGAAATACAACGACGTGGAGAACAATATCTAAAAATTATTAATAGTTTTGTTTCTACCTGTTTAAAATCAGTCGTGGAGTATCGCAACTTTCTACCTATATTTTATGCGATTTACTACGGAGAGTTCTCCATAGGTTTATTTTTCACTAACATATTGGCTATCAAATCTATAATTGCAAAACTTTTTGTAACCTGAAAAAAATACCGATTATAACAATGTAGAGGGACGTCTCTGCTTATAATCCCGGGCCATGATTCACCCCATCCATCACGCCCTACTTGCGCTATTGTTTTTTATTATTTTCCACCCAACACTTGCGCTATTGTTCATTAACAACACAAAAGTGGGTCCTAGCAATAGTCCGATGAAAGCGGGTGGTGACCTAGTCGGACCATTTTTTTTTTAATATGAGAGAACTTCCTCCCCATCCTGCCAGCCTTGTATCGGACCTCACGCCATGGCTAAGAGCCACCTCTCTATGGCTCTGAGTATTTCAGAAAATTAATTTCTTATAAATGCTCTCTATGAGAGTCGAACATGTAGGCTTTAATATACTATTCATACGCAGCTTAACAACTCGAATGGACCCTAAATGACCGTTTTGTGTATTTTATTCTCGGGTTTACCGTATTGTTTTATGTTACCTTTGAGAGTTGTGTGTGTATATATATAATTGGTTGTATAAATATTATCGCATAGGTGGCAACATCTGTTATAACCCCTAAATTACCAATTATTAATCTACATAGAGAAGTCGACATGTGTCTTACACTATGTCTATCAGACCAATTCAAGTCCAAGATAGCCTCCATCTCAGCACAGCCGACTTGATTGCCGACAACTTGCGTAGTCGAGTCATAAGGCGGTACTACTCAGTGAACCTCTCAATGAAATTGCCCTAGAAGGGGTGGTGAATAGGGTAATCAAACAATAATGTGCAACTAATGAAAATGCAATGCAATTTAAGAACCAAAATATAATAATAAGGCAATAATTAAAAGAGAGAGTGTGAGAAATAGTTAGCCAACGAAGACGACAATATGTTCACGAGGTTCGGCCACTCTCGACCTATGTCCCAACTACCTCTCTCGATGGTAATCCACTACACAACTCGGTTTGGAAGCCGGAACTTCTTCACAATGATCTTCCCGAGATCGAACTCTCCACACAATGATCTCTTCGAGATCTAGCTCTCCACACAATGCCACACAATATAAGATGAAGTAAAATAATCTCTCTTACAACAATCCTATGGCAAGGATGAAGAGATGAACAGTTGAAGCACAGAGATTTTTGTGGGATATGAAAGTGAAAACCAAAAACTTGAGAATGAGTAGAAGATTTAAGCTTAGAAGTCTCAAAAACAAAATCTCAAGGTTTTTCTTAGTTAATTTGACAAATGGATCATGAGGAATATTTATAGTCTCTCAACCAAATCACAAAATCTGCCCAAAATCCTAAAATCCCTCAAAATCTGGATTCATATAAAACTAGTCGTTACAGTGCAAAAAAACATGATCAGTCGACTAATCAATCGAATCAGTCGACTGACTAGTATGATTGAAAACTTACAGGCTGATGATAACACTATCGGTCGACTGGTCAAAATATCGATCGACTGAAAACACTGTGTTCGGTTGACTGGTTTTATATGTCGGTGGACTGATAGACTATAAAAAGGAAAGCTGTAAAAACTACTTCTGGTCTTATTTCTTAATTTCCTCTAATTTCTTCTACCCTCTTAATCTAATTTTGTTTTATTTGTGAACAATCACACTTTTCTCATATCTCTTCACAACCCCATTTATCACTCTTAATTGTCCACACACAAGTTAGAAACTGATTTTGATTATTTCCTACAACACCTCACTCGAGGGATGATAACTTTTATACTATAACTTGTACTAGTAGAAAAAAGAACAAACTAGATGGAAATTTCTGTCTAAGTTGCTTATGATTCCGTCTAGGTTGATCAATCTAGACGAAAATTCCATCTAGAAAAGTCCGCCTAGTTTAACTCAAACTAAACAGAATTCCGTCTAGATAAGTCAAACTAGACGGAAAGCAACCTAGACAGAATATGAAAAGCCATCTAGGTTGCAACCTAGACGGAAAATCCTTCTAGGTTGACAACCTAGATGGAAATCCGTCTAGGTTGCCAACCGAGACAAAAATCCATCTAGGTTGCCATTATAGCAACCTAGACGGAATTCCGTCTAGGTTGGTTCAACGTAGACGGAATTTCCGTCTAGGTTGCTTTTTTCTAACAAAAAGTTTTTTTTTTTTAAATAGCTTTCCCTATACATTTAATTACAATAACAGTATACACATGAATATACAGATCCAATAATTCCAACCATCCAAATATACATCCAATAAGTCCAAATATAATCAAATAGCATCTTCAATATACAGATCCAACCATCCAATCCAAAATATACATCCAGCAATTCCGTTCAATAAATACATTCAACAACATATACACTAGCAATACAGATCCAACGACATGAATAAAAAAGTAGAGTGCTATAACAAATAAAAAAATTGTTCATTGCATTAAAAAATAAAAAAACCTCAGATCTCATCATCGTCGGCATCATCTCTATCCCTCGTACGAGGACGGGAACTACTTCATCTAATATCTCCAGCCTGAATGTCCAATTGAATAATAATTATGTGGTGTTTGATAACATATTAAATATAAATAATTTTATAAATATAAGAAAAAATAAGATACCTGAACGTCGCTTTGCCCAATGCCGGAATTATCAACACCCAAGCTTATGAGCCGTATGATACCACCAAACACACTAGAGGGAATCACACCGGCCAAATATTCTATAACATAAGACATGATATCGTCCATCGAGTGGGCCCTCCTCGCAACTCTGGTCATTTCCGCAGTCACTTGAGCATGCAGCTCTGGGTCAATCTTGTCGTACAAATACGCAGAGACACGTAGGACAAATAGTATAGCCTCGAAACTGCTTGGGGCTACCCTCATTGTTGTAGATGGCATGGAGGATGATGTGGATGATATTATGCTTATGCCTGGTGAAGCTCCAACACCATGCAAAGGATATTTTCCTCTCCTATTATTAGGGAGAAATGAATATTAGATTTTGCGATCGAATTCAATAATGTTAAACAAATATAAATAGGAACGTAGTATTCGAATTGATTCGATTTTGACCATCCCTACCTATTATGTCCTAATAGGTTCTGTGTGAGAGTGATGTTATCCTCTTAAGAAAGCATGTGAGGGTCCGACTCGCCTTGTTCTTCCTCCTGCGACATGTACAGTGTTGCAGCCTCCCTGGTTGTAGTTTCAAAACCCTCCTAAAGCACAAATATAAGTTTAAAAATATCAAATTGGTTGCAACTTCATTTTAATAATTATTCAAGGTAAATACCAAATTGACTTACTTGCAAATTTGTTTACTACTAGGCCAATGTGTTAGATTATTCACATGGCATATATTCCTCTGTAAAGACCATATTATTCGTGTTCTCGTTTTTCCGTAAAATTAAGAATGAAATAGAGTTATAAATACTAATTAAGTTATATATAAGTCTTAGCACCAACTCGAGATTTGTCTTGATCTTATCCTAATTCTTGTCCTCATCCCTATATCGATCACGGAAAGTACCATATGCTAACTTTGCCTTCAAGTTTATCGGCATTCTTGATCTTCCCTGTCATATTATAAATTTATGAGATTTCATAGTCATACTAAGCATTAAGATCATTTAAAACGTTAAATTACATATACCGTATCCCGACAATAACCATCCTCTATGTTGGCGTAGGAGTATGCGCCCAGGTGGTGGTCATGCATCTTCTTTCTATTCATTGATCCTTTCGTTGATTTATTCTTTAAAAAATATATTTTAGTAAATATGTAATGAAATGTTTTAGTGTAGTTTTAATGTGTAGTTTTCACGAAACTAACCTGGGCGACAATGATGTCCCAATACGTGAGGAGAGCTGTGAAATGAAGTTCGTCAACTCTATCATCGAGGTTTAAAAACCTCTGCCAATCCTCCAAATACCTATCATAAGTTTCGCGCTTAATCTCATGCCTCCATTGTTTGAGGACAGCTTCAACCTTGACATTAAAAACATAATGTCAAGCCCCATCAAAGTCCTCGAGGTAGAAGCTTTCCTGTAAATTTGCATATACATTCAGTTAGGATAATTTAATATTAATTACTAATTACTAATAAATGAAAAGCTAAAGTAATATAAATTTATCATAAGCTCATTCCATATCGCCTCGTAGGCGGTCCATGGTAGTTCTTGAAAATTAAAATAAGGATTGATGATGTTCGCTCTGCGCACGAGAACCCTGATATACGAATTCAATCTGGACAACCAAGCACCAACGGGCAACGTGTCATTATTCTACCGAATAATGGCCCTCATGCCTCTTGGCGGTTGTTTAGACCCAGGCTTATCCCTGCCACGTCGTCCCTCTATGCGATCTGGCTTAGCACCTATAATAATAACAATATGATAATATATCATATAATATATAAATGTGAAAATAAAAAGTATTTATAAAATTTACCATTTGTTATCTCCCTTTCTTTGGCTGTGATTGCAACAGCTTTCCTAGTCTCCAACATAGGCATCATCTCCTCTAATCATCGCGCAGCATGTGGATGGTGCCTCACTGATTTAGTCCTTGACCTATAAGAGTCCATAGGGAAGGGTAAACTGCGATAGTCTTGCATCTTCAGGCGCAAGTCAGCCTGGAATGTATATGAAGGAAATGATGGCGTCCATTAATCATCTACATAACAAAAGAGTATCATTAATATAAATTTTAAATTGACCAAAATCAAATATTAAATACTAAATACTGATGTCGGGGGATGGTTCTGGTGCTGCATCAGAGGGGTCGGGTGTTGAATAACCCGCATCTACAACAAATGAACACTATGAGCTAGATAACAAATAATTTATAAAAGATATTAAAATATTAAACAAAATATACCTGCATTCGGAGATGGTGGTGTCTCCTCATTACCAGTACCCGGGGTGATACTCCATGATCGATCACGGTCACCACTAAAGAGCCTCCTCACATTCCTCATCTACAAATTCAAATTTTAACATAGTTAAGAAAAAAATATATATACATGCTCATAAGATATATTATTATGAAAAGCATTATTGATTTTTTGATTTTAAGGAATCTCTTACTCCGAGCGGATTGAATTTAGAATACCGATTTTTTCCAAACTAACTTTTGGAAACCCCTCAAGTAATTTTATGATCTCAACGTCTGTTAGCTAACGCAGCTTCGTTCTCTTGTCAACTGTGCCATCAAAACATAGCTGATAATTTTCTATACTTATGACTCAAGGGTAACCACCTACGATTAAACCAATAACTGTTGGCCTTCTTGTTTTGATGATGTTTAACAAATAATTTACTACTAACGTTGTTTGTCTAGTGTCTGTGGTTTTTTCATTTATTATAGACAAACAACAAGTTGGAGGATGGATAGAATTGTGCCATAACGATCATATCCAATGGAGGTTGGCGGAATCGTAGAGTGAAGCCTTATAATTCAAGTTAAAGATTCAAGTTCAAGCTTCATCCGCAAGTGTACCAAGTAGAGCTTATTGAAGATCAAGATCATAGCTTGGGTAATATAGTATAGGTTTTATATTATGTGTGTTTAATACTTCAAGCTCAATATTATACACACACACACGTTTTCTTGGTTTATCCATTTTTTTCGTTTTATCCACAAACAACATTTTTCCAAATGAATATTTATATACATACATGTTTGTTTATGTGGATAAGTTGTTTTGGTATAGCTATATAGATATGAAACAAATATACATGTTCATATGCATACTCACTTGTTTCATATTCAATTGTGTTTACAAAATATATTGTATTTTTGGATTATAGACTTAATAAAAATATTTCATATCATTTATCAAGTCTATAAATCTATTGGAAAGTTTTTAAAATTTGTTTGAACTCAGTTTGTCAAAATCAAGTTCTTAACAAGTTCATGTTCGTGCATGTTTTTTGTAAAATGATGAGTTTTCATTGTTGGGAAGTACAAATTGCAAAATTCTTTTTGTAACATGTTCATTTACATGTTTATAAAGTTTTCCCAAAGTTTCATGATTTTGGGAGTTGATTTACTATATTAAATTGATTTTACAAAATCGTGTGTCTCAGCAGTTTTTAGAATCTGGAATATATGTATTAAAATATTTATTTCTCACAAATGGGAAGTGATATTTCATAAATTCTTTCTTTAAAATGTTTATCTACATGTATAGAAATGTCTCTCAAATTTTCATAATTTTATTTAATATTTTTAATGTATTTTACAAAGCCAGCTACGTAAAAATTCCAGATCTGCCGATACTGTTCAAACCTGATGAGTCGACCCATAAATGCATGAGTCGACCCATGAACAGTGCACGAGTCGACCCATGAACATATGAGTCGACCCATCAGATATATTTTGCCTAAAACGGCTAGTTTATGAGTCGACTCATGAAAAGTACCGAGTCGACTCATAACACTGTAACGACTAGTTTTTGGCTGAGTTGTTTTTTGGTTTTTTGGACTTTTCACTTGGGTTTTCTTGGTTCTTTGGGGTTCCTATAAATACCCCTACATATCCTCAGTTCTAAAGGACTAATGAAATGTTTTAAACAAGTTTAAAGAGTTTTAAACAAGGGTTTAAGTTTGGTTTAAGTTTGGTTTAAGTTTGTTTAAGAAGCTTTTAAGCAAATTGAGAGTTTGTTTTGTGAAATCAATTTCACAAGAGCTTGAGGAGATCAACCATTGGTACTTGAGCATCCAACCATTCTTCCTCTTCCTCTTGATCTATTAAGAAGTTTTCTAAACTCTATTTCTAGCTTTATATCTATTTGTTTTGATTATCATTTTATTAAAGCTAGTTTTATATTGAGTTTAGATTTGATTAATCTCATTGTTACACACACCCACATTGAGCTTTTAGTATTTACATACTAGTATATTTGGGTTGGTGAGAGTTGTAACAATTGAGTGTGAGCTTTCATTGTGTTCTCATCCATATTAGAGAACAAATCATTTGTTATATTGTGCTTTAGTGTGAGGATCACTTTGTAATATACTTGTACACCGAGAGAAGTGTGTGGTGAGAGTCGGGGATCGTCCCAAGAGGAGTGGCATCGGTTGACCAACCTAGGAAGAGGTGGTATCCGAGCATTTGACGGAGATACGTCTAGGTCCAACACTTGAGAGGGTGTAGAGTGTGATTACAAGAGTGTTGATTATAAAGTTTTCGGTTAGCTAAAAAACCGAGTGTGAGGTGTGTAGAAGTTCCGGCTTCCAAACCGGATTGTGATAGTGGATTTCTCCCCGGGAGTGGGGAGCGGAGACGTAGGACGGAAGGTCCAAACTCCGTGATCATTTGATTGTGTTTGAGTGTGCTTTGGCGTTCATTTATATTTGTGCTCATTGCTCATATCGCCATTGTCTCATTATCTAGTTTATCCACTATATTTGTTTATGTTACCCTTGTGTTTGCATATCCTTGCATGTATCATATAGTATACCTCTTTGTTAGGATATATCACCTTGTGTATATTGCATATTCTTGCTCATAAGTATTTGTATATCATTTTGCAAGCATATATTTATTAATAAGTTTTAATTAGCATAAAATCGGATTAGATTAGTATAAGACCCTAATCAACCCCCCTCTAGGGTCTAACAATAACAACTCTTTCGGTTGTGTAGTAATTGAAGAGCTTCAAATTCCGGACCACATACAGGAGAAGCACACTTGCCCTTCATAGACCAACCAGACAGATTAGCATAAGCTGGAAAATCATTAATCATATATAATAGAATAGCAAGTAATCTAAACGACTCTTTTAAATGGGCATTATATGCTAAAATACCCTTAGACCATAATTATTTCAGCTCATCAATTAGAGGCTCTAAGTAGACATCAATATCATTACTCGGTACATGCTTGCCGGGTATCAGTAATGAAAGTATCATAAACGACTATTTTATACAAAGCAATGGAGGTAAATTATATGGCATTAATACAACTTGCCACATAGACCAACCAGAGCTCATTACCCCAAATGGATTGAATCTGTCGCTAGATAGACCCAGTCTTATATTTCTATAATCTTCGGCAAAACAAGGATAAATTTTATCAATATGCTTCCAAGCTAAAGCATTAGCAGGATGTCTCGGTTTACCATCATCTACTCGATCTTCATTGTGCCACCTCATGTTCTTTTCCATGTCCGTATTCATGTACAATCGTCGCAACTAGGAGCCAATGGAAAATGTCAAAGCACATTCGCTAGAATTTTCTTCTGTGTT
This sequence comes from Asparagus officinalis, assembly GCF_001876935.1. Classification (NCBI taxonomy): domain Eukaryota; kingdom Viridiplantae; phylum Streptophyta; class Magnoliopsida; order Asparagales; family Asparagaceae; genus Asparagus; species Asparagus officinalis. The sequence goes on from NC_033795.1 coordinate 35,587,827, forward strand.
ACCATTGTCTCCGTTGTAATCCTTGTTGAAGAGTTTGTGCATTGTTTCCACCTAGAAACTCCACATGTCGGACACTCTTGAAAGTCTTTATTAGCTTTGTTGTACAAAATATAATCATTCTGATATGCATCAATCTTATTGTAATCAAGACCCAGAGCGAAGACAATCTTCTCAACTTGATAAGTTGTTTAGGGTATGCTAATCTCTCCTCCAGGAATTACCGTCCGAAGCAAATCAAGAAGCATTTTAAAATAATTATCTGACATTCCGCTAAGTGTCTTAACATGTAAGAGTTTCAATATAAATGAAAATCTTGAGTACTCGGTACATCCCTCATATAAGTCATTTTCACTATCTTCTAGTAGCTCAATTATTCGCTTTATTTTTATGGAGGAATGCATATCATCAATATTTTTGGCACTTTTTGACATCTCCTACCTCTTCAGCTTCAACTTCAATATCATCCTCACTTTTATCTCCGATACCATCATCGACATTCACTAGTACAAAACAGCTCTGTCTAAACGGTTATTACAACCGTTTGAACAAGTAGAAATAACCCAAATGGGTATAACTGTTTGGGATAATAAACCCAAATGGGTAAATCCGTTTGGGCTATTGAGAAATCCCAAACGGCTGAAGCAAATGGCTTTAACCATTTGGAATATCTCAACCCAAATGGTTAAAACCGTTTGGGAGTTTTTTTTTCCAAAAAATGAAAGCCTTTTTCCTTTCGTTCCCCCCAAAGTTTTCATTCCAGTGCCAGATTTAAGTCATCCCCAAAATTTTGGTCCCAGCGCCAAATTAAAGTGATCCCCAAAATTTTCATCCCAGCTCCAAATTAAAGTCATCCCCAAAATCCCTTACCCCCACCGCACTCTCAAATCCCACCTCGTCTTCGCCTCATCCGACCCCGTCGAAATATGTCCGATACCGCCAGCCAACGCACCTCATCTTCGCCTCATCTACGTTCGCCCAGGGCTCCCTCATCTTCGCCGTGGGCCATCGTACCCCCTCCGCCTCCCTCATCTTCGCCGGCGCTCCTATGCCTCCACCTCCTCCTCCTCCTCCGCCTCCTCCTCCTCCTCTGCCTCCCCTTTTATAGCCCCAGCCCCAGACCTTTACCCAGCTCGTTTCCATCGGTTGTATTCCAAAGGTTTGTCCCTCTTCGGAATGAGATCTGGTGATGATTGATGCTACTACTGTGCTTACTTTTCGTTGTTGTGTATGCTTTATGTTTGGATCTTATTCACGTCTAGGATTCAGATCTAATAATATTGTGTCAATAGCACCAATATAATCAGAACTGATATGTTGCTTTATTACTATTTTCTTTTACAGCAAGAATGAGAAAGTTCAGAGCAATGAACAAGCTTAAGAAAGTAGCCTTGAAGGTGACTGATACTCATCCATTCATTATTATTTATCTTCTATCTGGTATTCTTTTTCCTTATTTATTATAAACTATACGCTTTCAGGTGATTGCAGAGAATCTTTCAGAAGAAGAAATTATTGGTTTAAAAGAGATATTCAAATTTCCCATTGTGTTTACCAAAAGTTTACCAACATAAAAGAGAATCAAAAATTGGAAGTCATTATGCATTCACACTAAATGTAAACTAATAATGTTAATTTGTACTCAAGCATCTTGACTATTGACTTCCAATTTTTGATACTCTTTTGTGTTGGTAAACTTTTGGTAAACACAGTGGGAAATTTTCTAATTGGCATGCTATTCTTTTTCTTTTTTTCTTTTTCTAAAGAGAGGAATGCTCTCTATCTGGTAAGAATTTACTCAACTCCTTGGTGGTTTTATGTTCTTTTTTAACTTTTTATTATTTTGGTGCTTATCATAGTTCTGAAAGATATGGTATCAATACTAACATATAGCATACGTAAAATTTAATGAAGGTCTTAGTTGAAATTACAAAAATATGTAAAACCTTATTTCAGATATCCCTCAACTTGTTGGGGTAACTCTTGCCCTGCTGCGAGAAGATTCAACCTGTCAACAAGTGGACTCCGATTCTGTTATGGATGAAGGTGATATTGATCATGATGAAGTGCTCATGGATGCAGTATCAGATATTCTTCCTGCTTTGGCTAAGGCAATGGGTTCTGATTTTGAGCCTATTTTGGCTAGTTTATTTGATCCCCTAATGAGATTTGCGGTGAGCTATTTTGTTATCTGATACATGTTTTATACTAAAAAAAATTGAAGATGCCATGTAATGAAGTAGCAACTTATTCTTTGCTGCTGTTAATTTCCTTGACCGAACCATTAACTGTAGAGAGTCCCATGTCCTCCTCAAGACCGGACAATGGTGGTTGCTTGTCTGGCTGAAGTTGCTCAGGGGATGGGTGCTCCAATTTCTGGTTATGTGAATGTATGAGTTTATTCTGAAAACCAGTAATTATGAATATGTATTCTATCTTTATTACATGGGCTAATCTCATCTCATGTGTGTATTAATTCATTTTTCAGAAAGTGATGCCTTTGGTACTTAAGGAACTTTCATCATCAGAAGCAACAAATAGGCGAAATGCTGCATTCTGCACTGGTGAGATCTGCAAAAATGGCGAAACAGCAACCCTTAAGTATCCTTCTCATTGAAGTTTTTGTAATTTGTAGGGTTTGAGTTCTTTACTTGTTCTTAATTCCATTTGCTTGCTTTACTAGCCTATTGCACCTGCTTTTCATGCAAATCATCATTACTTGTCAATATGTCTACTTTCATCACATTCAGATATTATGCATAGCTAGGGGAAACCTTATCATTTTAACATGTAAGCTATAGAGATTAACATATTATGTTTTGTGTCCCTTTGAAACTGTATGTACTTTTACAAATTAATGACGCTTAATTTGATGACAAGGTTATTCACTCCTTCGCTCGCTCAGAGATATGAAGATCTTTATTCTGAAACGGGCATCAAAATATTAAAGGTGACTTTAATTTTGACTTTACTGCTTTACAATATTTTTTTGAACCTGTAGTTTGAAGTGTTATGTCATTATTTGTAGGGGGCTCACATTGACAAGCTAGCAGTGGGTTCTGATGGAAGTGTTGATGGAAGAGTTGCCACTATTATCCTCTCTTTTGAAATTATATGATACATCTCTTTTGAAATTATATGATACATCTCTTTTGAAATTACTCAACAGAGAGAGAGATTGAATAATCATCGCATATGTATATGTTTTGTCTCTAATATTATATATTAAGTAATCATTGTGTATGTATAAATAATATTGGACATTTAACACCGCTGGAGACATTTTTACGTATGTATATATTTTTGATTTTATTGTGAGATATTGAGAAATCATTGTGTGAAATGTGTATATTAAGTGTAAGCAGAATAATATTGGATATTTAACACCATTTGAGACATTTTTGTGTATGTATATATTTTCGATTTAATTGTGAAATATTGAGAAATCAGTGTGTGAGATGTATTAAATGTAAGAAAGTAGATAAATAAAACAACTAAATTTTTTAAAAATGTTAAAAATCAACAAACCAAACAATTGAAACCGTTTGGACAGATTTTTGTCCAAACAGTTGAAACGGTTTGGACAAAAATTTGTCCAAATGGTTTCAACCATTTGGACAGTTTTTACATCCCAAACGGTTACAACCGTTTGGATTTTGTGCCAAATGGTTGTAACCGTTTGGGCGACCGTTGGGGAAAAGTCATCCCTAACGGCTTTAGCCCAAATGGGTTTTTTTTCTTGCCCAAACGGTTGTAACCATTTGGGAGGTCATTTTCCCAAACGGTTCCAATAATTTAGGCTATCCTGTTTTGTACTAGTGATTATCATCGACATCATATTCTGTAGGTCGAGAAAAATATCATTCAATATTATTTCTGTGTCATCTATCCGTAAGACACCGGATGTACCAACACGTATATTTGGATCCTCATATTCAGTACAATCTTCCCCATGATATGACCAATATTTATATTTTTCATCAAAACCTAATTTTATTAGGTGGATCCGTATATCATTTCTATTCAGCAGCTTCATATTCCTACACCTACAACAAGGACAATACATAGCACCACTTCCTAAATTTCTCTGATTCATTTTAGCAATGTATGAAGGCGTCACATCCCACCTTGTATCGCGTGTCACAAAATCTATGAAGCCGTAGGATATCTATCCATGATTTGTCAGGAATTATATTCATCTGTAAATTATATATAATTATTAACTATGATTAATCTCACAACTACGAGTACATTTATGTCTCTTTGTGACAATATACATATAACACACATCAAACATACATTCATATATTATTTAACAATATGAATATTTTTCTAGATAAAATATATCTGAAACGTACATAGAAACTAATTACACCAATCTAGCGGTTGTCATAGGAAGGCTTCTATCTATTAAGAATATAGTAGTGCTTACATCCAACTTCGTATACTTTGTATATTTTTATTTCTTAAAAATTTTGGCAACACCTACCCATTGTTCTCCATGTACACTGTGTAAATGTTATTATGTGTATCGGTAATAGTCTGAAATATAGAATAACATATGCTTATTATACGCGGAGAACAATAAATACATGCTGCCCAAACTTTCAAGAATAAAAATATATAAAGTATACAAAGTTGGATGTATGCATTACTATATTCCTAACCGGTCCGAGAAGGACAAATCTAACAATTACGAATTTCAGTACCGATTTTTTATTCGTATAATATAAAATAAACGATCATTTCTGGAGAAAATTTCGTCTCCTACCCAAATATGAGTCGTCTATCTTATATTATAAGTCCAAAAAATTAGATGTAATTATTAGACACAAGTGTAGGGATAATGTTATTTTTTTCATTCATCTAAATTGGATTATAACACATTATTAAAATTATAATGTGTTATATATCACTCTATTTTTTAAAAATATTTTATTTTACATATTTTCACATCACAAACTTAAATAATCACACCTACTTATAGTTTTTACATCATAATTAGGAGTGACGGACTATCATGAATTGGTTGTTTTTTACATCATAATTTATGAATTTTAAACTAAATTCTGTAATAAACAATATAAAAATTAGAAATTTCTAACGTTTCATAAAAATCATACATTTCAAAGAGATGAGAGACAGTGGTCATTATTGGGCTGAGAAATTAGTTGTGGGAACAACACCTGAGGGAAGCTAGGGTTTTAATTTTTATAATTGAGGGGGGGGGGAGGGGCAGGAGAGGGCAGGGGTGAAGCAATAGAGGGAGAGGAGACGGTGATAGAGGTAGTGGGGGAGGCGGGCATGGAGGGGGAAGATGGTTAGGAGAGGGGTAGTAGGGGCTAATAGAGGGGGGGCGAATGGTACGAGAGGGTTAGGAGGGGAAGAGGAGCGGGAGAGAGGGTATGAGCGGTAGGGGACATCGAGTAGGTTGGCCAGAGGAGAAGGGTTTAGGGGGCGAGAAGTAGAGCAGGGGCGGGGGTAGGGGAACAGCGGGCGAGGGGTGCCGACGAGAGGAGAGAGGGTGGGGGGCGGCGCGTGTGAGAGGGCAGAGGGATGAGAGAGAGAGAGAGAGTGAGAAGCGATAGAGAGAACGGCGGGAAAGAGAGATTAGCGTTAGGGTTTCTCACGGGTAGGGCGGGTTGGACAAATGGGGGTGGGGGGAGGGATAGGGTTAGGGTTTTATTATTATTATTAAGCACAACCTAGACGAAAATTCCTAGGTTGCTTCTTAATGTTTAAAAAATAAGAAAACTCCATCTAGTTTGGCATTCTAGACGAAAAATTCTACCTAGAATGACTCAAACTAGACGGAACAACCTAGACAGAAATAATTCCATCTAAGTTGTCTCAAACTAAGACGGAATTCAATTCCGTCTAGGTTGTTCCGTCTAGTTTGCTCGTTTTTCTACTAGTGTTGATAGTTGTGCACTTATAACTTAGGTTTTATTCATCCCCTATCAGGGCCTTAATTCTGAGACTAAGGTCATTGATGGACTCTCTATCTGACATGTCGGCAGTTTTCTCCCAACCTAGACTTGAGCTAGGAGTTATTCTTGATGTTACGACTAAGTTAGCGTCGCTAGAAAAAAGATGATCCACCTGTGAAGGAGTTTGTTTAATAGGTGATCTCAAAATAGAGTGGTCAAAGGGGATAGCTAGCCCTTGTCTCTCTCGAGTGCGGCAATAGATGCCATCAGCCTCAAATGTATACTTTTAATGCCAGGAGAATAAATTGGATCTGACATGCTATCGTCATCTTCTTAGGTTACACTGGTTATGTTAATTGTGAACTCTTGGATATCAAGATCAACAGCCGCCTTGTTTTTGTGAGTGTTGGCCTTTTTGTTTTGATGATGTTTTAACAAACAATTTACATGTAATATTGTCTAGTGTTTGTGTTTTCTTATTTATTCTAGGCAAACAATATATCGGAGGATGGATGGAATCGATCTTCAACGATCATATCCAATAGAGGTTGGCGGAATAGTGGAATGAAGCAATGCAATTCAAGTTAAAGATTCAAGTTCAGGCTTCATCCGCAAGTGTACCAAGTCGAGCTTATTGAAGACCTATAGCTTGGGTAATTTAGTTCTAGGTTTATAAAGTCTATAAAATCATTTTGTAAAGTTTCAAAATATGGTTTAGCTAAAATGTCAAAAACAAGTGTTGTTCATTTTCATGTTTTAGACTAGTTTTGAAAAATGATGAGTTTTCAAAAATGAGAAGTGCAATTGTAAAAATTCTTTTTGTAACATATTCATTAACATGTTTATAAATATTTTCCAAAATTTTATATTTTTTAGAATTTATTTGCTATTTTTAAAAGCACTTCAAAAATCAGTTTTACTATTCAAATAGGCTGATATTGTGTTATCAGTCGACTGATGAAAGCGTTCAGTCGACTGATGAAAATGTCTAGAATCATCAATAGTTTCTGTTTTTATGTTGGTCGACTGACCAGTCGACTGATAAGATCATCAGTCGACTGATAAGGTCGCCAGTCGACTGATAAGGTCGCCAGTCGACTGATGAGCTAAAAAATGCCCATAACGGTCAGCTCATCAGTCGACTGATGAAACCCGTCAGTCGACTGATGCTGTAACGGCTAGTATTTTTCAGTCTTATCCTGTTTTGGTTGCTTTGATTTTCATATGTTTTGGGGTCCCTATAAATACCCCTCATACCTCAGACCAAAAACCATCCAAGAAAGTTTTTAAACAAATTTAAAGGGTGTTTAAGTTTGTTTTAGTGTTTATTTAAGAGTTTGTTTTGTGAAGAAATTTTTACAAGAGGAAGAGGAGATTATCCATTCTTGTTTGGGCTTAATCTACATCCCTCCAGTCTTGTTTTAGAGAAGTTTTCTTAAACTCATTATCTAGCCTGTTTATGCTTAATTTATCATATTTATGTTTGCTAGATTAAATTGAGTTAATATTTGATTTTACTCATTGTTCACACACAACCTATTGAGCTTATTGTATTTGCATACACTGTATAATTTGGGGTTGTGGGTTTGTGACATTGAGAAAGCTTTTATTGTGTTCTCATCCATAGTAGAGAACAAACATTTGTTGTAGTGAGCCTTAATTGTAAGATACACTTTGTAATATATTTGTACACCGAGAGGAGTGTGTGGTGAGAGATGGGGTCATCCCAAGAGGAGTGACGTTAGTAGTAAAACCAAGGGAGAAGTTGTAAATCCGAGCACTTGAGGGAGATACAGGCTAGAGACCAACACTTAGAGGATGTAGAGTGTGATTGCAAGAGTGTTTATTGTAAAGTTTTTGGTGAGCTAGAAAACCGAATGTGAGGTGTAAACGTTATTCGGGTGAGCATCGAAAACCCGGTTGTGTAGTGCATTCTCCTCGAAAGTGGGGAACGGAGATGTAGGATGGAAGGTCCGAACTCCGTGATCATTTGATTGTGTTTGAGTTTGCATTGGTATGCATTTATATTTGTGCTCATTGCTCATATCGCCTTTGTCTCATTATTTAGTTTGTCCACTATATTGTTTACCATTTATATTTGTGCTCATTGCTCATATCGCCTTTGTCTCATTATTTAGTTTGTCCACTATATTGTTTACATTTGTTTGTTTCACCCTTGTGTTATTTCGCCTTTGTCTCATTATTTAGTTTGTCCACTATATTGTTTACATTTGTTTGTTTCACCCTTGTGTTATTTGCATATCCTTACATATATATCTTGTCACGTATTATTCTTGCTAGGATATTTATCAATTAATTTTAATTGGCATTAATATCGGATTAGATTAGCATAAAATCTATTCACCCCCTCTAGGATTCTTTTCTAGGGGCATTAGGGTCTTATAATTGGTATCAGAGCTTGATGCTCTTTGATTTATGGTCTAATCGCATTGAATTAAAGATCCAAGTTATCTTATTGTGCAAATCTAGTTTTGATTGCATTTGTCTTGCTTGCATATAATTATAGTTATGGATATGCACGGTGCACCTAGTCTTGGTTATGCCATTAATATTGTTCCTAGATTAGATAATTTCCCCTATGCTCAATGTTATGTTAGATTTAAACTTTTTGTTCGATCTAGACACTTTGATTTATGTGAAATTATAAATTATGCTTATATTGTTCCCACTTTGGAGAAATCCAAGTGGAGTAAAAATGATCTAAGAATGTTTGCCATGAACAAGCTTTTGTTAGAAATTTTGCATAATACTTTTGACTCATCATTTTCTAACAAGCTCTATTCATTTGATAGCGCTTACACATTGTGGAAATTCATAGAAGCGCATTAAGGAAACTTGGAGGTGATCCGACGAGCTTTGGTCGCTTCCTCTTCAAGCTCTATTGGAGCATCATGCACACGGCCACTAGACGATAGCCCTCGTGTGGTAAGCGAGTCCGATTCTGATGATGATTTATCTATCAATGAACTCGCATGTGCATATAAAAGATTAATGCATGCCTATAACAAATTGTATAAAAATTTTATTAATTTGAAAAGAAAGCATGTAGAACTAAAATCTGATCATGAGGAGCTAGTGTCAAAATTGGATGTCATTGCAGAAGAAAATATCATGCTTAAAGAAAACAATGACATGTTAAATTTGGAAAATGAAAAATTAACATCATCCATTGCTAGCTTATCTCATGCTAAGAATGATGCCATGCTAGAAGTAGAATGCATTAGAAATGAATTTGATTCTTTTTAGCTTATCTCATGCTAAGAATGATGCCATGCTAGAAGTAGAATGCATTAGAAATGAATTTGATTCTTTTAAGAATAAACATACATGCTCTACGAATGCATTAGAAATGAATTTGATTCTTTTAAGAATAAACATACATGCTCTACTTCTATTATCAATGATTTTGTATCTAATGATGAGTTGAATCTTGTGAAAAACCGCATAAATCTAGTTTAGATTCAACTTATGGATAAGTGTGCTAAATATCTTGTTTAGATTCAACCTTAAACACGTACATTGATAATCATAAGAAACTTATGGATAAGTGTGCTAAATCTAGTGCTACAACTTCTAAATCACCTACCCACTATGCACACTTGTATAGCAAAGTTTATAAATGCACTATTTGCGATCGTAAAGGCCATTTAGCTAAATTTTGCTATGATGCACACAAACATAAGAATATTAATCATTCTTGTGCATCTCATCAAGTTTCTTCATCACATGTACACACACATGCACCCATTACTCATCATAAGCATGCTCATGTGTATAGATATGATTATTGTGGTAGATTTGGTCATTTGGCCAAATTTTGTTTTGATTTGAAAAGAGTTTATTATTTATAAAATAGTTTCCAAGATAAACCTATTTTTGTAAATGATTTTCGTGCACCACCACTTGGTCAATACAAATCTTTTAGTCCTTTTCATTGTACTCATTGCAATCGTAAATGCCATTTGTATGAATTTTGTTTTGATCACGTTCGTGTACTATACACGCCCAAATGAGATCATAACCTAAGGGCCTTAAACTCAAATGCTAGGGGTCATGTCCCTAAATCCTTCGGCACCAAGAATGCTTGGGTGCCAAAATCTTTTTAATTTTAAACCAAGATTTTAGTATTTTTATTTTTCATTTCTTGGTTTTGAAAAATGTGTTTTGAAATTTTTGTAAATGAAAACAATTTTCATTTGGTCAATTCCTTTGTTTTCATTTTATTGACTTTGATTTTGATGTGAGGTTTATGTTTAAGTAACCCCCCGGATTTATTGGTTATCTATGTCTAGATCATGTTTACCGGGTGCTATATGTTTATATGGGTTGAAATAAGCTTTAGAGCTTGATATGTTTATATGATTGCCTCTCTTGTCTTTTATTCGAAAATTCATATTGATTTGTTTTTATGGGATTTTATTTGATATGTGATTTCATATGAGTGATTTGTTTTTCATATGGATTCTCATGAGTGACATGATTGTCATGGTTCTCATGATTTATTTTTATTTGAAAATATTTTTTTCATGATTCATGGTTCTCATGAGTGACAGATTCACCCCAAACTTGGTATGTTGGGGTTTTAGAATATGTAGATCAAGTTCAACGGAGCGGATCATCCAATATATATATATATATATATACACACACACACACATTTTTGGTTTTCATGTTTATATAAATATGAATTTGTAAAAATATTGAGTAATTGAGTAATTTGTTTATGGACTTAACAATTATTATATACATCTTTTATTATGTCTATAAAATCATTTTGTAAAGTTTCAAAACATGGTTTAGCTAAAATATCAAAAACAAGTGTTGTTCATTTTCATATTTTGGACTAGTTTTGAAAAATGATGAGTTTTCACAAATGAGAAGTGCAATTCTAAAATTCTTTTTGTAACATGTTCATTAACATGTTTATAAACCTTTTCCAAGGTTTTACATTTTTTTGAATTTATTTTCTATTTTTAAAAGCCCTTTAAAAATCAGTTTTATTATCCAAAACAGGTTGATAATGTGTTATCAGTCGACTGATAAAAGTGTTCAGTCGACTGATAAAAATGCCTAGAATCATCAATATTTTCTGTTTTTATGTTGGTCGACTGACCAGTCGACTGATGAGATCATCAGTCGACTGATAAGATCGTTAGTCGACTGATGAGTTGGAAAATACCCATAACTTCCAGCTCATCAGTCGACTGATAAAACCCGCCAGTCGACTGATGCTGTAACGACTAGTTTTTTTAGCATTGTCCTGTTTTGGATTTTTGGTTTTTTTGCTTTGATTTTCTTGTATTTTGGGGTCCCTATATACCCCTTATACCTCAAACCAAAAACCATCCAAGAAAGTTTTTAAACAAATTTGAATGGTGTTTAAGTTTTTTTTAGTGTTTGTTTAAGAGTTTGTTTTGTGAAGAAATTTTTACAAGAGAAAGAGGAGATTATCCATTCTTGTTTGGACTTCAATTTACATCCCTCCATTCTTGTTTTAGAGAAGTTTTCTTAAACTCACTATCTAGCTTGTTTATGCTTAATTTGTCATATTTATTTTTGCTAGATTAAATTGAGTTAATATTTGATTTTACTCATTGTTCACACACAACCTATTGAGCTTATTGTATTTGCATACATTGTATAATTTGGGGTTGTGGGTTTGTGACATTAAGAGTGAGCTTTCATTGTGTTCTCATCCGTAGTAGAGAACAAGCATTTGTTGTAGTGAGCTTTAATTGTGAGATACACTTTGTAATATACTTGTACACCAAGAGGAGTGTGTAGTGAGAGACGGAGCCGTCCCAAGAGGAGTGGCATCAGTAGTAAAGCCTATGGAGAGGTTGTAAATCCGAGAACTTGAGGGAGACACGGGCTAGAGACTAACACTTAGACGGTGTAGAGTGTGATTGCAAGAGTGTGGATTGTAAAATTTTCGGTGAGCTAGAAAACCGAGTGTGAGGTGTAAACATTATTCGGGTGAGCGTTGAAAACCCGATTGTGTAGTGGATTCACCCCGGAAGTGGGGAGCAGAGATATTGGACGGAAGGTCCGAACTCCGTGATCATTTGATTGTGTTTGAGTTTGCATTGGTGTTCATTTATATTTGTGCTCATTGCTCATATCGCCTTTGTCTCATTATTTAGTTTGTCCACTATATTGTTTATATTTGTTTGTTTCACCCTTGTGTTATTTTCATATCCTTGCATATATATCTTGTCACATATTATACTTGCTAGAATATTTATCAATTAGTTTTAATTGGCATTAATATCGGGTTAGTTTAGCATAAACCATATTCACCCCCTCTAGGGTTCTTTCCTAGTAGAATTAGGGTCTTACAATGAGATCATCACCGTCGCTTGTTCCTAAGCTCCGAAGGAGTAGGGAATGGGCAAAAACATGCAAACATCACCTATTTGACAGATGGAGACATGCATAGACAATTTAGTTGAACTGCCAAGATTATCTCCTTTAGAGCCAAGCAATGCTGACATTGTCATGCCCTCTTTTGAGATAGGAACTCCCTTAAGTCGGAGAGTGTATCAACCTGGCTATTAATGCAGTAGTTGCTCTTCTTAAAAGAAACTTACCTGGTTTTGTCATTGGAACATCGCCTAGGATGATTTTGATGTGACCTACGATTATGGTGGTCATTGTGACTTCATTACAAGCCTAAAACTTGTGATTGAAGTTGAGAATTTCCATAGGAAATAGTTTTCCCTTTTGAGAATTTGATTAAAGGGTAACCCCATTTTTAGCTTCTATTAAGGAAGCATGCTGAGTGTTATAAGAAGCTTTAAAGCAAACCCCTAGAAGAGTTGTGGACTAAAGTCCAAATCTGAGAGATGTTTGAACATCGTGACCTTCACTCAAGGTGAGGGTCGGTAAGACCTCACTCGAGGCAATGTTTGTTTTTCCTGCAGTGACATTAAGGCTACTTTTGTTGAGGCTTGCTTCGCCTTTGGCGAAGCTAGGGTTGTCTTCGCTTTGAGCAAAGTTTACTCTGCCTTTAACAAAGCTAGGACTATCTTTGGTGAGCTTGGCCTTCCTTTGAGTGAGGGTCAAATCTAACATTGTATTCACACTGCGACTAATCTTATGGTAGCTTCCATTTTATGGCTATGGTTGACATGTCTGTGATGCCCTAGGGTTCACACAAGGCTGTAGTCCAAAGTGAAACCCGGATTGTCAAACATATCATGCACCAACATCGTGCAACAACATGTTTTACCATCACAGTTATTATCTCTCTAGTAGAATCAACAAAACAAGTATAGGTACAAACATGCAAAAAATAATGAAGTAGTATATAAACAAAACAATCACAGAAGAAGTATGAGATTAAACGCCACATGGGCCCAAACGAAATGATAGAAAAATATCTCTGAACTGTAACAAATGTATCATGTCACAAAATAAAGAGTCCAAAGAAATCTCTCTAAGGCACTCGGCCTCTACAAAATAAAATAAAATATAAGTCTAGAGTCTGAAAATAAACAACTATATGTGGAGCTCTGAAATAGCTACAAATGTAAATAACTAGATAGAACCAAAGATGCAATCCCATCAACCTGCAACTCTCCGTGTGCCGGACTCACTACCTGAAAGGGAGAAAACAATGAGCGTCAAAGCGCTAGCGAGATCATCTCCACCACTCCCAGGGAAAGGGTTAGGAGTATATAAGAAAATAGAGTCAGTACATATAAGTATAAAATTATTCATATAACTCTAAATGGAGATTGGTATTTAGAAATCCACAACACGAGAATTAGTACGTCGAGCGAATTAATCAAAATAAGGAAACCCTCATGTATATACCATGTGTCAATTGTAAATCTCTAAATACCAATTCCAATCCTATGAATGAAATACATCACATAAAAGAAAAATACTCCAAAACCTCAACCATAAAGAACTAATGCCACATCTCGAACTACCCTCGGGTAGATGACATAATCATAAGGAAATATCATCCAACTCAAAACCACCATAGGCCATATCATGTATGCCACATATCAAAGGTATACCCTACCCTTGGGTAATCTATCATGGGAATGAACTACAACTGTTTATATGTCTTTATCACATAATGATACTCTTGTAAGGTTCTCACATTAACATGTGGATTAACGTCCTTACTCAATCATTTTGCGAAAATAAGTTTTATCTACCCTCTTCCAGTTATGCATCCAGATGACTATACTACGGAGTGTAGGCATATCAGCCTAACCGAAAACCACCGATCATCTTCGAGTATTGGTACTGTCGAGGTCTTATTAAGGGGAAAAACAACCAAATACTCCTAGTGTGGTACAGCCGAGGTCTTATTATGGAGTAAATAACCACACTATGCATCCATAACTGATGAACTATATTCTATCATTTGTTATCTCAGCATTTATCAACTCATCGTGTGTCTCGTATATTAGTTATGCATATCACATTAACATAAACTAAGTGTCTGTGCACATATCTTGGTGTGCGTATCAATATCTGGTGTTCCCAAACACCACCGATGTTAAACAACTCATAAATATCATAGCATAACTGGAAAAGATCGAGAAAATCCTTTGAAAACGAAAACAGTAGTAAAAAACATGCACATGTTGTTTGCTTGACTGGTGGTCGACCACGATAAAGTGACAGTCCATCGTATCGTGATTTAAAAGCTGCCTAGGCCTCTGTCTGCCACGCGGTCGACCGCTGCTTAGGCGCGGTCGACCAGACGCGATTTTCAGTACCTGTTCTGTGTAGGTTTGTGCTGCGTTCATGCGTGTTTTTGACTCAAACTTATTTAATTCGTGTTGAAACATGGGTAGAATATTGTAGACATTAGATTTACATCTCTGGAGATTATCAAACATGTGAAACATGATTAATCACGTAATAAATCATAGTTAAACCCTTAAACATGCACGAAACATCAATACGAAGAATAAATCATTAAAACTCAGTTAAACAACGTTGTTAAATACTTTCAGATCTTAAAACATCTCTATAATTTCGTTCTTAATCTGTTAAACATGAAAAGATCTGGTCTTTATACATATAATACAAAAGATTTGCTTTTTTTTATCCAAACTAGTTAATTAGGTACAAGAAATCACATTAAAAACTCTTTAAATTGTTTAAAAACAGAGGAGAAAGAGGGGTTAGCAGAGATGAAACTCGCCTAAGACTTGATGCAAAACGTGAAAGATGAAATTTCAAGGTAGATCTCCATGCCAAAACCCAAAATAAACCGAAATCCTGCTCCAAAAGCCCTTAAACTCTTTCAAATAATCAAACTACGGTTTTGTGGAATTGTTTGGTGTCTGCTAGGGTTTTAAGAAAATTGAAAATCTCATAAACAATGTGTATATATATCAGAGAAAACGAATATGGGCCTCAAATATCCGAAACCAAGTCAAAATAGGAAAAACAGTTTTCAGGTATCACGGTCGACCGTAGCAGTCGATCGGACTGCGGTCAACCGCGACGGTCGACCGGACTGGAATTTTCCAGATCCTCAGGATTTGACCATTGTGCTTGTTTTCAACTCAATTCTTTCTCATGAGTGAACTAGTTTATACTCAAAACGCTTGTTAGTGTACTCATACACTATTAAATGATATTTTTCACAATAAATATCCACTTATCATAATTAATCACATATTAATTATATTATCTCAAAATTTTAGGGTTTTACAATCACCCCCCTTAAAAGATTTTCATCTTCGAAATTCCGTGATCGTATCTTAAAGATTAATAATATGAGAAAAGCACTAAGAGGGGATAATCCAGACAAAAAAACCCTCTCGTACACATCTCGTACCGTTAATCTCCAGATTTGAAACATAAGAAAACATTTAAACTTAGCGGTCTAAAATGCATGCACTCTCACTTAACCCCTAACTAAATAGAACTAGTACGTTAGGCGAAAAATCCAAACAAGGAACCCCCATATATATACCATATGTTCCGAATGATTAGGTGCTAAGTGTTGAGTGGTCCATCCTAGCGTTAAATATAAATTTGGCTGAACAACATATATAAACATAAATGCATAGAAGCATAATCAAACATCAACATCTTACCTGTTCAAACAGGTGTGGGTAGTCGCGACGTACATCCTCCTCGCGCTCCCAAGAGGCTTCTTCGGCTCTTTGCCGGTTCCACTGAACTTTCACTAATTAAATAACTTTGTTTCTAAGCTTTTTATTCTCTCTAGCAAGAATGCATACCGAAATCTCTACGGTAGTCAAATCATCCTGGATCTCAATCTCTAGTGCATCAATCACTCTCTGCTGCTCCTCATCACGCAAATGCTTTTTGAGCATAAAAACATGAAAGACATCGTGTACACTCGACATCGATGCCAGAAGATCTAATCTATAAGAAATAGCTCCAATACGTTCAATAATCCTGAATGGACCAACATATCTCGGGATAAGCTTTCCCCGTCTGTCGAATCGCTAAACGCCCTTCATCGGTGATACTTTTAATATGACTAAGTCTTTGACTTGAAACTCTATAGGTCGTTGTCTCTGGTTCACACAGCTCTTTTGCCGACTCTGAGCGGAAAGAATACACTCTCTAATTAATACCACCTTCTCTGTGGTCCGTCTCACAAGCTCTAGACCAACCAATAGGTTATTCTATGGCTCTGCCTAACAAATAGGCGATCTGCAAGGCCTCCCATGCAATGCTTCATATAGTGTCATACCAATGATAGCTTGATAACTATTATTATAAGCAAACTCAATTAATGCAATGTGATCCTCCAAGCTACCTTGAAAATCTATAACACATACTCGCAGCATATCCTCTAACACCTGATTCACTCTTTCTGTCTGACCATCCTTCCGGGGGTGGAAGACGCTACTAACAGACAACCGGCTGCCGAATGCATTCTGGAAACTCCTTCAGAAATGAGATGTGAAGACTGAACTTCGATCTGATACAATTATCTTCGGGACTCCATGTAATCGAACTATCTCTCGGATGAAAATCCTCACATATATCTCTGCTGTATAAGTCGTTTTCATAGGTAAGAAGTGCACCGACTTCGTCAACTGGTCTACTATAACCCAAATAGAATCATTTTCTTTGTTTGACTTAGGCAACCCTATAATGAAATTTATAGAAATATCTGCCCACTTCCACTCATGAATGAGTAAAGACTATAGGATTCCTGCAGGTCTCTAATATTCTGCCTTTACTTGCTGGCAGGTAAAACACTTAGCCACACATTCGACAATCTCTCTACGCATGTCACTCCACCAAAAATGCCTCTTCAGGTCTTTGTACATTTTCGTTGTGCTCGGATGCACTGTATACCTGGTACGATGCGCCTCATCAAATAGATTCCTCTTCTGCTATGGATTTAGCATAACTAATCAGCCCTTCATCCGAAGACCTCCATCTGCTCTAATAGTCTAATTAGCCTTGGGTTCTTTGAAAATCTCTCCCTTACGGGTTTGAATCCAAGAATCCCCTAGCTGAGCTCCGACTACTCTATTGCTCCAAGATGACTGCACTGATAAAGCTCCTAAGAAAGCACTGCTCCCATCAATCTCCGGTCTAAAATCATAGTGGATGAGGGTATAAAGATCTTGATGTAATGAACACCTCAAAGCTGCAAGTCCGCGATGATGCTTCCTACTCAATGCATCCTCTACCACGTTCACCTTTTCCGGATGGTACTGTATAGCGAACTCATAATTCTTAATAAACTCGACCCATTACCGCTGCCTCTGTTTGAATTCTTTCTGTGAGAAGAGATACTTTAAACTCTGGTGATTTATAAACAACTCAAACTGCACTCCATACAAATAATGCCTCTAAGTCTTTAGTACGAAGACTATAGCTGCTAACTCTAAATCGTGTGTGGGGTAATTCTGCTCATGAGTCCTCAACTGCCTCGAAATATAGGCCACAACTCTCTAGGTCTGCATCAAAACACCTCTAAGACCCGATAATGACGCATCAGTGTAGACAACAAAAGTCTTGTCACTGCTCGGAAGAATCAACACCGGCATTGAAGTCAACTTAGCCTTCAAAGTCTTAAAGGCCTCCTGACACTCTGTACCCCAAACAAACTGTACACCCTTCTTCGTAAGGAGTGTAAGTGGCGTCGTAATCTTCAAGAAGTCCTGGATGAATTTTCTGTAATAGCCTACCAGACCTAAGAAGCTACGAATATCGGTAACGGTCTTTGACGGCTCCCAATCAAGAACGACCTTCACCTTAGTTGGATCTACTGCAATGTCTTCCCGACTGATAACATGGCCTAAAAATCTGATATCAGATAACAAAAATTCACACTTGTTAAACTTAGCGTACAACCGGTGCTCCCGCAAAGTTTGTAATGCCAATCGCAAATGCTGCTCATGCTCCGCCTCCGATATCGAATAAATAAGAATGTCATCGATGAATACTATCACGAACTGGTCCAAGTATAGATGAAAAACCCGATTTATCAAATTCATGAATACCGCGAGTGCATTGGTCAGCCCAAATGGCATGACAAGAAACTCGAAAGACCCATATCGAGTCAGAAAGATGCCATTGGGAATATCCATCTCCCTGACCCGCAACTGATGATAACCAGAATGAAGATCTATCTTCGAGAAACACTATGCTCCCTACAACTAGTCGAACAAGTCATCAATCCTAGGTAGTGGATACCTATTCCGAATAGTGACATTGTTCAACTTGTGATAATCGAACACAATTGCATGCTCCCGTCCTTCTTTTTCATGAAAAGGACTGGCGCCCCCCCACTAAGATTGACTCCGGTGAATGAAACCCTGAAACAACAACTCATCTAACTATATCTGGAGCTCTCTCATCTCAGCAGGTGTCATACGATAAGGTGCTCGGGAAATCGGTGCGGTGCATGGCTGTAACTCTATGCAAAACTTAACCTCTCTCATTGGAGATAAACCTGGTATGTCCTGAAAGATATCCTGATACTTTGAGACCACTTGCGTCTCGCTCAAATCTGTGGCCTGATCCCGCAACATCACCTCCTCGACGTATGCTACAAATGACTCTGCAATCTGGTTACCCCGTAAGGTCACTACCACCAACTCAGATCTATCACAAGCTCACAAGCTAACTGTCTTCGTAAAACAGTCGATACTCACATGGTAGGAAGATAACCAATCCATACCAAGGATAACATCTAACTCAGACAAATGCAACATGATCAAATCAATTCACGAACTCGGAATCGTCTAAGCTGATGACACATCTCCTACAAACACTCTCTAAAAGAGACACCTCTCCCAAAGGAGTAGATACAGATAATAGAATATCTAAAGGCTACACTACAAGCTGAAGTGTAACCATATAATCATAGGAGACGAAAGAATGCAAAGTGCCAGAATCAAAAATAATATATGTAAGAAAGGAGTTCACAAGGAACATACCTTCTACCATAGCCCCGCTAGTGCCATGGCCATGAGGAACAACTACATATACTCTACCATTAGCCGAAGGCTGCTGCACTACATCGCCTAGAACGTATGGGACTATCTGTCCCTGCTGGACCTCTTGAATAGCCTGTACATGTTCCTCAATCCTCAGGACTGCTGGCAGTGCCTCAATCCTCAACTACTAGCCCTGACCTCAGCCCTGAGCACGGTGCTGCTACTACTGCTGATGATTTTTGCCCTGCTAGTCTGATGTAGGTGCGCTGCGACACTCTACTACTCTGTGTCCAAACTTATTATAATTAAAACAAGTCCCCTAAAATTTGTGCTGCTGAGACCTGAAATCTCCATGATACCAAATATTGACATAAACCTGGGCGAAGCCCCATCATAAACATCTGAGCCTGTCACTCCTCGGTGTGCCACATGCCCGTGAATCTAAGTAGTGTTATAAATTTACGCTCAAAATCCATCACAACCATATCCCCCTGCTCCAACCGAGCTAGCTCCAACTCCTTCCTAGCTTTCGCTGCAGCCGACACATATTGCTCGTCAAAGATGTATACAAAAGTCTCCCACGAAACCGCCATCCTCTGCTCTGGAGTGAAATGAAGCCGATACCATCCTCCAACATCGCCCTTGAGGCTGAAAGCTGCTAGCTTCTTCTTCTGCACAATATTCACCTTAAGCATATCCAAAATATTTCTCGCATCTTCCTTCCATTTATGTGCAGCAATGGAATCCGACTAACCATGAAACTCTGGTGCCTTCAACTTCTAGAATCTCTCTACTAGACAAAGTCATGCCTCCTACTCATCAGCTCCATCATCAACTAGTGGTGGTAGTGTATCTATTAGTGCCTCCTCCCGAATGGGCGTCTCCTCCTGAATGGGTGCCTCCTGCTGAGCCTGATTTGCTAAGTGTTCCTCAATCGCTGTCAGTCGAGCTGTCAAAGGTGCTATGAGATCCACTAAGTACTGCGAAGCCTGCTGTGACTCGGGCTCTCTATCATCTTGCTCAGCTCCCTGCGCATGAGTACCTCTGCGTCCACGTCCTCTTCTCGACATCTATAAGTTTACGGGTAGAGCTTATTAAACGCAGTAAATAAGATCTCAAGCATAAAGATAAAACATATATCAATAGAAAAATAGTATCACTTATCATTCACCGTATGCTTTATACTTCAAAGCAAATAGGTCATCATAAAAAAAATTATAATTTTTGCGTATATATAATACATCCTTACTCTTACTAGGAATTCCTAGCGAATTCTATACATGATTCCTAAAAACTCTATCCTAGCTCTATAATATGATACATGGATGATCCTAAGGATATCAAAACTAGAGCTCTGATACCAACTGTGATGCCCCAGGGTTCACACAAGGCTGTAGTCCATGGTAAAACCCAGATTGTTAAACCTGTCATGCACCAACACCGTACAATAACATGTTTCACCATCACAATTATTATCTCTCTAGTAGAATTAACAAAACAGGTGTAGGTTCAAACAGGCAAATAATAATAAAGTAGTATATGAACAGAACAATCACAGAAGAAGTATAAGATTAAACGCCACATGGGCCCAAACGAAATGATATACAAATATCTCTGAACTGTAACAAATGTATCATGTCTTAAAATAAAGAGTCAAAAAAAATCTCTCTAAGGCACTCGGCCTCTACAAAAAATAAAACAAAATACAAGTCTAGAGTCTGAAAATAAACAACTATATGTGGAGCTCTGAAATAGCTACAAATGTAAATAACTAGATGGAATCTAAGATGCAATCCCATCAATCTGTAACTCTCCGTGCATTGGACTCGCTGCCTGAAAGGGGGGTAAACAATCACACTGTGCATCCATAACTGATAAACTATATGTTATCATTTGTTATCTCAATATTTATCAACTCATCGTGTGTCTCGTATATTGGCCATGCATATCACATCAACATAAACTAAGTGTCTGTGCACATATCTCGGTGTGCGTATCAATATCTTATGTTCATAAACACCATCGATGTTAAAAGCTCATAAGTATAAGAGCATAACTGGAAAAGATCAAGAAAATCCCTCGAAAATGAAAACTATAGTAAAAAACATGCACATGATGTTTGTCTGACTGGTGGTCGACCGCGATAAAGCGGCGGTCGACCGCACCACGATTCAGAAGCTGCCCAGGCCTCAGCCTAGCACGCAGTCGACCGCCGCTTATGCACGGTCGAAAGCCACTTAGGCACGGTCGACCGGATGTGATTTCTAGAACCTATTCTGTGCAGGTTCGTGCTGTGTCCTTGCGTGTGTTTGACTCAAACTTGTTTAATTCGTGTTGAAACATGGGTAGAATATTGTATACATCAGATTTACATCTCTGGAGATTATCAAACATGTGAAACATGATTAATCATATAATAAATCATATTTAAACCCTTAAACATGCACAAAACATCAATACGAAGAATAAATCATCAAAACTCAGTTAAAAAACATTGTTAAACACTTTCAGATCTTAAAACATCTCTATAATTTGTTCTTAATCTTTTAAACATGAAAAGATCTGGTCCTTATATATACAATACAAAAGATTTGCTTTTTATATCCAAACTAGTTAAATAAGCCCAAGAAATCACATTAAAAACTCATTAAATCATTTAAAAATAAGGGAGGGGGGTTAGTAGAGATGAAACTCACCTGAGACTTGATGCAAAACGTGAAAGATAAAATTTCAAGGTAGAACTCCAAGCCAAAACCCAAAACAAACCGAAATACTGCTCCAAAAGCCTTTAAACTCTTTCAAAAAATTAAACTAGGGTTTTGTGGAAGTGTGTGGTGGCTGCTAGGGTTTTGAGAAAACTCAAAATCTCGTGAACAATATGTATATATATATATATCAAAGAAAACGAATATGTGCCCCAAATACCCAAAACCAAGTCAAAATAGGAAAAATAGTTTTCAGGTATTACGGTCAACCGTGGCAGTCGACCGGATTGTGGTCGACCGCGACGGTCGACCAGACTGGAATTTTCTAGGTCCTCAGGATTTGGCCATTGTGCATATTTTTTACTCGATTCTTTTTCATGAGTGAACTTGTTTATACTCAAAACACTTGTTAGTGTACTCATACACTATTTAATAGTATTTTTCATAATAAATATCTACTTATCATAATTAATTACATATTAATTATATTATTTGAAATTTTTGGGGTTTTACACATGTCAGAGGAGATAAATTCCTCAAACTTCGCTTGCTCAAATTCAAAGACCAATGAATCAACAAAAGATGCTAAGGCCTTAGTGTTGAACTGCGACATGATCATCTCATTGGAGGAGAGAGAAGTCCCCATCAGAGTCGTTATCCTATTTTGGGTCTTTTGAATTACAATTAGCTTAGATTACAATTCAAAGATTACAATCGAAATAACAAAAATTTATAGAGCTTGACTCGATCTTGTACTCCGTTGACAATCCAACTAAGACGATGTATCTTTCGCAATTGATGATCTCTGATCTATTGGAAGATAGTGCAGTCTTCTCTAGATGAAGAGATATCAAAAAGAAACTGAATACCACTTTTGTCTCTATTTTTGTGCGTGCATGTTATCCAGTTTTTTGTGTGTCTGATGATCTTTAAGTAAATAGATGCTATTTAACTCGAAGAGATATTAATAGATCCTTTCTCACAAGGATTATTGATTAAGCTAGATCATTAGTTGAAGAGATTGAATCCATTCTCATGAGGATCGTTGATCCAGCCAAATGATTAGCCAATAACAATGATCTATGAAGATCAATGAGAATGGAGAAGAGATCGACTCTTTGTCGATTTAGCCTCTCTCTCTCTCTCTCTCTCTCTCTCTCTCTCTCTCTCTCTCTCTTCTCTCTCTCTCTCTCTCCTCTCAATGGCAAGAAGCCTAGCCGAGAACAATGTTAGCCTAAGACCTTTCGTCTGCCCCTTCTTTTATGTTGATCATGTCTATTTATAGGCTTGGGAGTATTAAGTGGAGGGAGTTAGTAGGCCTTAACCCCTCTTAAATGGGTGAGTTAGTGGATAAACTGTATCCTTAAAAGTAGCTTCTAAAAATGGTTATGGGCGAGATTTGCTAATAACAGCCATAGGTGATGTTCGCCAATAATGATCACGGGTGAAGTTCATCAATAATGACCATGAGGGAACTTCCCCAAAATGGATGATATCACCCACGTGGGCTATTGGGGGGAGCTCGTTGCTGGTTAGGCAAGTTTCACTATAACTTTGGCGACTTCACTAAGGCTTTAGTTTTAGCAAACTTCGTTATGGGTTTAGCAAACTTCACTATGTGTCCCACATGGACTATTTGGGCTTAGCTCATTTTGGGAAAACCTTGCTAGAAGCTTCACTTCGACTTGGTCTTGAGAATGAGCTTCATTATGACTTGGGCAAGCTTCGCTATGGCTTGGAAGAGCTCTGCTATGGGTATGTGCTTGGGCCATTTTGATCTAGGCGTCCACCTCAATCTAGGCATCCATTTCTTGAGCCTGTATTGGAACTCAAGTATCAGACTTGTGCCGCATATTGATCCACGCCTCTCGTGACTTGATAGATTAGTTGTTTGTCTACAATCCTTGGGATATGGATGACATGGCACACGTATGTATTTTGTTCAGAGTTCTCATAAGACTCTCAGTGAACTTTACTACTACACTTGGACTCGGCCTATAGTACAATTTGAGAATTCCTTTTGACTCGGTCCAGAGTCCGACTTAAAGGCACCTTTCGAATTAGCCTAGACTCCAACTTAAGGATTGACTCGGACTTAGGGCTTCTTTGATTCGGATGAGCTGGGCCAAAGTTTAGCATGTAGTCATATTCGCATGTGACTCGAGTGAACTTCATTGTAGCTTATCATATATACTACTGTTTGAACCCATCTGAGAAGTGTTTAGCCTACGGGCGTTTATTTCTTTGACTCATCCGAACCGAACCGACCGAACTCTTATAATTCTAAATACCCGTTCAGTGAATAAGTTCTCAATCTCACTCAACTCAACCCGACCCGAAGAAGATTCCCCAAATACTCATCTCAAACCCTAACTCCCATTCCCTTTCCCCCTTTCCCACTCCAAGCCGCCACTCCTAAGACCTCAATCCTCTCTCTCATCCTCTCTCTCACTCTCTCACTTCCTCTGTCTCTCTCTCTCCCAGTCGCCGCGCTCCACAAGCGCTCCGTAGTCCTCTTCAGTCTTCATGGCTCAGGATGTATCTCCGGCTTTGGGGGAGGCACCCATCGCCTTCGCCGAGGCTGAGGTATAAACTGAAAATCATTCTTCTACATCTCAGGCTTCTTTATCATTCAAGCTTCCTTCTCATAAAATGATTCTGTTTACAAGATATGTAGTTGCTTTTGATGCTGCTTTTCTTTCCGGGCTTCCATAATTTCATTTTGATGAAGGAGCAGCGGCTTTGTTATTTCTCTTTGTATTGTCCTTTGGCTATCATCAAATTGGGAATTGCATGGACATATGAACCTGAAGTTATTTGATGACGGTTATTTAGTTGTTTCTCTTTGGACGATGTTGATGATCTTTCTCAACTTTGTTAATGTAATTCATTCTAGAATTTGTACTTGGAAACCTGTTTTTGTTTGCTGAAGGGTAAAAAACTTGGTTATTGCATTACTTGGATGTACATCAACAACTATTTTGTGGTGTTACGAGCTCTGATTTGTGGTGTTTCGTGCTCTGTTTGAGCTTTGATCTGTTCTGGGTTCATGCTAATATGTTAACTTATTTTTGCGGTGTTGTGAGCTCTATTAGAACTGACAAAAAGACTAAGAGAACTAACAAAGAGTAAGTTAGATGAAGTTAGAACCGAACAAACCGAACCGAACAAACCGAACCGACTTGCAACGGTTCGGTTCGGTTTTGAATTGTAGGCGGTTCAGTTCGGTTGTTCAAATTTTGGTAAAAACCGAACCGAACCGACCGATGCTCACCCCTACATGCAGGCAGTGAGTGTTTAGCTCCAAACTGGTTATCACATATGCAATGCATGGAATTAAATTATATCTTTGTATATATATATATATATATATTAGATTTTTGGATAAAGCGGGAAGATAAAAGTAAAAAATTTTAAAGGAAAGAACAAAATGAATAATTGATAAGAAATTGAAGGAAATAGAATCGGAATTTCTGAGATATGGAGAGTATTGGATTAATATGAGTAGTGGAAAATTTTTATTAGTTATTAAATGCTAAAGTCCTTAGAATTATCAAATGACAAAATTTTGCAACAAGGTTATTACTTTATTAGTATATATTATATTATTGATTGATGATATTGGTTATTGATGATCAAGGAACTGGTTAGGCTTAATGGTTAGAAATTGTTTATTAACGACCGTCTTCTCCTCAGCGAAAGCTTCTAGAAGATAGTATGATGTCCAACAGAATAGCCCGACAAGCATAATTAATCTCTTTTCTGTTGGCCTTCTTGTTTTGATGATGTTTAACAAACAATTTACCACTAATGTTGTTTGTCTAGTATTTGTGTTTTCGCATTTATTGTAGACAAACAACGTTGTTGGAGGATGGATGGATTGCGCCATAACAATCATATCAAATGGAGGTTGGCGGAATTGTGGAGTGAAGCATCGTACAATTCAAGTTCAAGATCCAAGTTTAGCTTCATCCGCAACGTGTACCAAGTTGAGCTCAAAGAAGATCAAGATCATTGCTTGGGTAATTTAGTTTAGGAATTTATTTATTAGTTTCCTTGTATATATATGTAATCACATATATATACAACACAAGTTTTGGTTTTCATGTTTATAAATATGAAATTACATGTTTCATATTTATTATTGTGATTTGGTTTATCTACATAGATATGAAACAAATATATTTTTATTAGTTTCCTTGTATATATATGTAATCACATATATATACAACACAAGTTTTGGTTTTCATGTTTATAAATATGAAATTACATGTTTCATATTTATTATTGTGATTTGGTTTATCTACATAGATATGAAACAAATATATTTTCATATACATACTCATAGGTTTCATTTTCTATTGTATTTGTGAAAATATTGTATTCTTAGTTTATAGACTTCAATATCAGTTTATACATGTTTTACTAAGTCTACAAAAACATTTCACAAAGTTTCAAAAGTTGGTTTATGTCAAAACATCAAAATTCAAGTATCTCATATTTTCATGTTTTGGACTATTTTGCAAAATGATGATTTTTCACAAATGGGAAATGCAATTTGGAAAATTCTTTTTGTAACATGTTCACTTACATGTTTATATACTTTTCCCAAAGTTTCATAATTTTTGGACTTCATTTGTTATTTTTAACATATTCTCAAAAGTCTCAAAAATACTTTTAAAAACCAGTTTTTTGAATATGTCAGTTTTCGGTCGACCGAACCGGTCGACCGAACCTGAGTTCTTGTGCTCACTGTGCGACAGAGAGTCTGTCGGTCGACCGGTCCGGTCGACCGAAAGCTCCATCGGTCGACCCGACAGAATTTCCGGTCGACCGACAATATAACCGTTGCTTTTCCAACGGCTATTTTCTGAGCTGTTTGCTGGGGCTGTTTTTGTCTTTTATTTGGGCTTCTTGACTGAGATTTCAAGTGGGTATATATAAGTTTCATCAAGTTTAGAATTGATTTGTTATGTTTAATGGAATTTACAAAATCATGTTTTCGTTCGTGCACATGTTCGTGCATGTTTTACAAAACAGATGAGTTTTCGCAAATGGGAAGTGATATTTGAAAAATTCTTTCTCTGACATATTTACCTACATGTTTAGAAACTTCCCTCAAAATTTTACTATTTTTGGAGTTGATTTACTGTGCCTAATTGATTTTACAAAATCGTATATGTTAACAGTTTTTCAGAAACTGTAAATTTGTGTTCAAATATTTATTTCTCTCAACTGGGAAAATATTTTTCAGAAATTCTTTCTCTGACATGTTATTTTACATGTCTATAACATTCTCACAAAATTTCATAATTTTTGGAGTTCATTTACTATTTTAAATTGATTTTACAAAACAGCTGCGCACTGCTACAGTAATCCGGTCGACCGTACCGGTCGACCGAAGTACTGTAGCATCCGACCGTTGCTACAGTAACAGCTAGTTCTGTTTTTTTGTTTATTTTAATGTTTTGGGGGTGTTTTTATTGGTTTTTGGGGTTGTTTCATGAGCCTATATATACCCCATGCCCTCATACCTCTAAGGTAACTCAAGAAATGTTTTAAACAAGTTTAAAGAGTTTTAAACAAGGGTTTAAGTGAGTTTTAGTGTTTGTTTGGTTTGAAGATTATTTTCACAAGTGGAGGAGATCATCTTCTTGTTTGGGCTTCATATCTCCATCTCTCCATCTTGATCTAGAGAAGTTTTCCTAAACTCAAGTCTAGCTTTTATTTATAATTATTTGTTGATTATCATTTCTATTAAAGCTAGTTTTATATTGAGTTTAGTTTGATTTGATTTACTCTTTGTTTGCACACACAACCATTGAGCTTATTGTATTTGCATACATTATATAATTGGGTTGTGGGATAGTGTGACATTGAGTTGAGCCTAATTGAGTTCTCACCTTGTTAGAGAGAACAATCATTTGCTATATTGTGCTTAATTGTTAAATCACTTTGTAATACTCTTGTACACCGAGTGAGGAGTGTGTGGTGAGAGTCGGGGATCGTCCCAAGAGGAGTGGCGTCGGTTGACGTGCCTAGGGAGAGGTTGTAACCGAGCACTTGAGGGAGACACGGCTAGGTCCAACACTTAGTGGGTGTAGAGTGTGATTGCAAGAGTGTGAGTTGTAGAGTTTTCGGTTAGCTAGAAAACCGAGTGTGTAGAAGAAGTTCCGGCTTCCAAACCGGATTGTGTTAGTGGATTTCTCCCCGGGAGTGGGGAGCGGAGACGTAGGACGGAAGGTCCGAACTCCGTGATCATATTGCTTGTTTGAGTTTGTCTTTGGCGTATTTGTTTTTGCATTTATCTTATATCGCCAATTGTGCATTACTCATTTATTTCATCCACTATCTTGTTTAGATTGTTTACCCCTTGTGTTAGTTTCATATCCTTGCATATATATATTTCATCATATAGGATATATCACTTTGTATATATTGCTTATTCTTGCTTATAACTATTGTATATCTATCTTGCAAGAATATAACTTGTTAATTAGTTTTTAATTGGCATTTAATCGGATTAGATTAGCATAAGACCCTAATCACCCCCCCTCTAGGGTCTAACAATTGGTATCAGAGCTTGGTGCTCTTTGATTTAAGGTCTAATCGCCTTGAGTTAAAGATCCAAGTTATATTTTTGTGCTAATCTTGTTTTGATTGCATTTGTATCTTGCTTGCATATTTTTACAAATTATGGATATGAATGATGCATCTTGTTTAGGCTATGATTCTAGTATTGCTCCTAAATTCAATGCTTTCCCTTATGCTCAATGGTGTTTTAGATTCAAAATATTTGTTCAATCTAAAAATATCGATTTATGGGAAATCATTGATTGTGCTTATATTGTGCCCACGTTGGAGAAATCCAAGTGGAGCAAACATGATAAAAAGATGTTTATTATGAACAAGCTTATGTTAGAATTTTTATTAAATGCATTTGATTCATTTATGTCTAACAAGCTTGATTCTTTTGATAGTGCTTACACCTTATGGAAATTTATTGAAGCACATCAAGGGGACTTGGAGGCGATCCAACAAGCTTTGGCGGATCCGGCTTCAAGTTCATGTGGAGCATCATGCACACGGCCACTAGGCGATAGCCCTAGTGAGGTTTGCGAGTTCGAAACAACTAATGATTTATCTAGTGATGAACTTGCGTGTGCTAGTGAAAAATTATTGCATGCCTTTAACAAATTGCAAAATGATTTCATTAATTTACAAAGCAAGCATGTAGAACTTATATCCGATCATGAGAAGCTAGCTTCCAATTTTGATATCATTTCCAAAGAAAATGTTGCTCTTAAAGAAAGTAATGATATGTTAAAATTGGAAAATGAGAAATTATCATCATCCATTTCTAGCTTATCTCATGCTAAGATTGATGCCATGTTAGAAGTAGAGAACATAAAAAATAATACTGCTTCTTTTATAAATAATTATTTATGTTCTACTTCTAAAGTTAATGCTAATATGCCTAATGATGAGTTGAACAATGTTAAAAACCGTATTTCTTCTTTAGATTCAACTCTTAATACATGCATTAACAACCATAAGAAGCTTGTGAATATGTGTGTCAAGTCTAAGTCAAAATCATCTACTCATCATGCACACATATATAGCAAAGTTTATAAGTGTTCAATTTGCGGCCGTAAAGGCCATCTAGCTAAATTTTGCTATGATGCACAAAAACATAACAATGCTAATGCTCATTGTGCATCTCATGTAGCTTCTTCATCACATACACATGCATATGCTTATCATGCACATCATAAACATGCTAATGTGTTCAAATGTGTGTGGACGTTTTGGCCATTTGGCAAAATTTTGCTATGATTTGAAAAAGACTTCACTTTTGCCAAATGATTTTAAAAGACCACAAAAGTTTAAATGTGATGTTTGTGGTAGATTTGGCCATTTGGCGAAGTTTTGTTATGATTTGAATAAATATTCAAACTTGCCAAATTTCTCAAGTAAACCACCTTTGTTTAATGGAGTTTCCCATTTGCAAAATAATTTTAAAAGAAAATCTTTATTTGCAAATGATTCCCATGCACGAGCTAATGGTCCACAAAAACAAATGGATCTCTTTCATTACACAAATTGCAATCGGAAGGGTCATTTGAATAATTTTTGTTATGACCGTGTTAGTGCACCATATGTGCCTAAGAGGGTTCATAACCCTAAGGCTTTGAGCTTTAATGATAGGGGTCATGTCCCTAAACAAACCGGCACCAAGAATACTTGTGTGCCAAAATAATTTTTAAGCCAAGAATTTTAGTACTTTTATCTTTCTTTTTCTTGGTTTTGAAAATTATGCTTTGAAATCTTTTTATATGAAAACAATTTATAATTGATAAAATCTTTTGTTTTCATGATTATTTATTTTGTTTTGATGAGAGGTTTGTACTTATATAACCCTCCGGATTTATTGGGTGTTTATTCTCAAATCAAGTTTACCGGATGCTAAAATGATTATATGGGTTGGAACAAGCTCAAGAGCTTGATATAATTATTGCCTCTCTTAAAAATTGTGTTTTGATTTGTTGCTTTTGAATTCATTATAATTCACTTATATGATGATATTTATGTGTTTGTGCTAATGGATCATCTATTCGTGCTTTATAATGTATTCTATGAGTGGTTTGATCAAGTCTTACAAAAGAATTTTTTTTGTTGATCAAACATCATTTTTGGTTTAAATGGTTGATTTATGATTTCATTTGGTTGATTTGTTTTCATTCGAAAACTCTTTTTGCATGATTCTCATGTTTTCTCTCTTTTGATTTCATAAATCTATTTTTTATACATGGTTTTTTTAAACTTTGATTTATGATTTCTTTTGGTTGATTTGTTTTCATTTGAAAACTTTTTGCATGACTCTCATGTTCCTCTTCTTGATTTCATAAATCTATTCTTTTATATGGTTTCTACATTTTTTGTGCTAATGAGACACTTCTTTCACATTGATATATTCATATGTGTTCTCATTGTCTTTAAGTATGTGAGTTGTGTTTAGCATATTTTCCATCTATGCTTGCTCACATATGTTTGCCATGATCTTCATTGCATATTTTCTATATGGCTTTTTGATAGGGGGAGCAATCCCTATATCTTTTTATGTTTGATACTCACCCGTGCTTATTGATAGGGGGAGCTTTCGCTCTCTTATTCTTTTTGTCCCCTTTTTGATGTTGTCAAAGGGGGAGAAATATTGTGAGTATATTCTTTCTTGTTTATATGCATGTGAATTATAAATTATATATTATTCATTTACTTTATGCATATACTTCTTTTTGTAAATTGTTTGTCATCATCAAAAAGGGAGAGATTATTGGCCTTCTTGTTTTGATGATGTTTAACAAACAATTTATTACTAATGTTGTTTGTCTAGTGTTTGTGCATTCGCATTTATTGTAGACAAACAACGTTGTTGGAGGATGGATGGATTGCGCCATAACGATCATATCAAATGGAGGTTGGCGGAATTGTGGAGTGAAGCATCGTACAATTCAAGTTCAAGATCCAAGTTTAGCTTCATCCGTAACGTGTACCAAGTTGAGCTCAATGAAGATCAAGATCAAGCTTGGGTAATTTAGTTTAGGATTTATATTATGTGTGTTAAGTACGTTAAGCTCAATATCTATACACACACATTTATTGGTTTCTTCGTATATATATAAATAGTTATATATATATACACAAGTTTTGGTTTATCTACATAGATATGAAACAAATATATTTTTATTAGTTTCCTTGTATATATATGTAATCACATATATATACAACACAAGTTTTGGTTTTCATGTTTATAAATATGAAATTACATGTTTCATATTTATTATTGTGATTTGGTTTATCTACATAGATATGAAACAAATATATTTTCATATACATACCCATAGGTTTCATTTTCTTTTGTATTTGTGAAAATATTGTATACTTAGTTTGTAGACTTCAATATCAGTTTATACATGTTTTACTAAGTCTATAAAAATATTTCACAAAGTTTCAAAAGTTGGTTTATGTCAAAACATCAAAATTCAAGTATCTCCTATTTTCATGTTTTGAACTATTTTGTAAAATGATGATATTTTTTATTTGGGAAGTCCTTTTTCGAAACCAGTTATTGTAGCATGTTTATTATCACGTCTACAATCATTCCCCAAAGTTTAACATTTTTTGGAATTTATTTGATATTTTTAAACAGTGTTTCAAAATCAGATGTACAGCTTTCAAAATTGTTTTTCAAAAGTATCAGTATTCGGTCGACCGCACCGGTCGACCGAACCTGAGTTCATATGTTCTCTGGGCGACAGAGAGTCTGTCGGTCGACCGGTCCGGTCGACCGAAAAACTCCATCGGTCGACCGCACCGGTCGACCGACGATGGTCCAGAATGTTTTCCTCGTGTTTTTGCTCTCATCTGTCTTTTTCAGCTTCCAACGGCTAGTTTTATTACCGTTGCTTTGGGCTGTTTTTGTCTTTTTGTTTGGGGTTTTTGGCTGAGTTTTGAGAGGGTATAAATACCCAATTGCTGATCTCTTTTCAAGTTATTAAAAAAAGAGTTTTAAACAAAGTTTTTAAATAATGGTTTAGGGTTTTACTGTTTGTTTGAAAGATTGGGTTTCTGTTTACAAAGGATGAAGTTTTCACTGCAGATTGAGGGATTCATTCTCAATCCTCTTCATCCTCTTCTTTGTGTTTATAGAGAAGTTTTCTAACTCTTTTCTCTAGCAATTTCGTTATTGATTTTCATATTCTTATTATTGCTAGTTTGCTATTTGAGTTAGATTTTATTTTACTCATTGTTATACACACCCACATTGAGCTTATTGTATTTTTCATACATAGTATAGTTGGGTGGTGAGAGATTGTAACTTTGAGTTGTGCTTAATTGAGTTCTCATCCATAGTTGAGAACAATCATTTGTTATATTGTGCTTATTGAGAGATTCACCTTGTAATACACTTGTACACCGAGTGAGGAGTGTGTGGTAAGAGTCGAGAATCGTCCCAAGAGGAGTGGCGTCGGTTGACGTGCCTAGGGAGAGGTTGTAACCGAGCACTTGAGGGAGACACGGCTAGGTCCAACACTTAGTGGGTGTAGAGTGTGATTGCAAGAGTGTGAGTTGTAGAGTTTTCGGTTAGCTAGAAAACCGAGTGTGTAGAAGAAGTTCCGGCTTCCAAACCGGATTGTGTTAGTGGATTTCTCCCCGGGAGTGGGGAGCGGAGACGTAGGACGGAAGGTCCGAACTCCGTGATCATATTACTTGTTTGAGTGTGCTTTGGCGTTCATTTATATTTATGTTCATATCTTATATCGCCATTGTCCATAGCTCATTATTTATATGATCCATTATCTTGTTTATGTTTATATCACCCTTAGTTACATATCCTTGCATATATCATATTGTATATCTCTTTGGTAGGATATATCACATTGTGTTAGTTTTATATCCTTGCATATACATTGCATATATCTCTTGTTAGGATATATCTTGTTGTTCACATTGCTTATCCTAGCTCACATATCTTGTTGTATTTCATATTGCTAGGATAACTTGTTAATTAATTTTAATTGACATTTAATCGGATTAGATTAGCATAAGACCCTAATCACCCCCCTCTAGGGTCTAACATTTTCTTTTTCGATTATTCGCACAAACTAGAAAGCATCATAAGTGGAGGCCCGACAAAAGGCCCACACTATCTTAAAGGGCAAAACATGCCCGTGGATTTGACCAGTGAGGATAAGTGGTCACTGACCCATAATGCATTATTTGGTTTGAGCTTTTTTTTTTTCCAACTTTTATATGTTTAGTTTTGTATCGATGTTTGTGTTAAGTTTTGGGAACAATGGTAAGATTCAGATTTGCTCAGAATGGGAGGAGCTTGGTACGATCTAAATTATTCGTCTGATAAAAGCCGAGGCATTGCAATTGATTTGATGAGACAAGAGATTAATCCAAAGCTAAAAAGTTAACGGTGAAAAACATATCCTTGTACGTGGATATATCTATTTCTGAATATGTTAGGATACAAATGTGATTATTAAATATATATATTTCAAAGAATATAGTTACTAACAAGCAAAGTTGACTGCGGGATGCCGTGACATTAGCGTGAAAATAAGCCAAAAAAAGGAATAACGAAAAGCTTTGCAATTGCATTATAATACTTAATCCAAGTTAACAAATTGACAAATTATAGGTCCAGTGTATTAGAGAATTCTTTAAAGTATTAATAGGATTCTAAAAAATTAATGATAACAACTAAGAATTTATATACTTATGAAGATTCATTTGAAAGTACATGGATGCTTAAAACTAATTTTATTTATCAACTTAATTCATTTGATTATATGTGATGATGTGGAAACAAATTATCGTGTGCATTTATTAGATCTAAACACATGTAATTGTGATATATCTAAATAAGAGAAAACAATTAATAACGAAATGATTAAAACTTCACTTACCTTGTTTGGGACGAGACCTCATTGGTGTTCCCTTTCCAAATGTGATCCCATATATCATAATCTTGAAATGTTCTGCCTTTGTAGCGTGGACAATATCGCATAACAATTTAGAAATAATAAGTATCAAAGAAAATGAAAATAATAAACATCAAAGCAAACTCATATCCACTGTATCAAATTTTCTTCCTTCCTTTTTAGAACTCCTCGCCTCTACCATGTGGATATAATTTAGAAAAAAATCAAACTAAATTTTGGTCATAGAGCTAATGGTAAATTACAGGGAAAATTCACAAATATATTCAATTTGGGAAGTATACATAGAAAGATTAAAAAAAACAAACCATCTCAATGCTATCCAAAGTTTCAACTCAATAAATAGTCCCCAAAAATAACTTACCAAAACATTAACCCCTCCAAATATATCAACAACCCACTCCACAAAATCTGACAATGCCCCTACAATCATTATATGAAGTTGATGTCAATCCACATTACTCATCCCCTCTCCTCTAATTTCCTCAACTGCTCCTCGACATCAATCTAAGTTTGTTAAGGATTTAAAAAAAAATTCTATTCTATCTCCGGTTATTATGGATAGAGTTTTGAACAATTATGAACTGTTTAAAATTAAAATCTATAAGGCTAGTCTAATCCTACATAGGGTTTATATGTAGCCTTATGAAGATACAAAAAATCTTATAAAGACAATATGAAGAAGAGAATAGATAAAATAGAAAATTAAGAATCTATCTCTCAGTATTGCTCCTTTTCGGTGATGAGAGGATTTCACTTGGAGGCTTTTTCTCTTGAAAATGCTTTGGAATTTTTAGAGAGATCTAGAGAGATGGATTTTTTAGGTAAATATTAGGAGATTGATTATGAAAGATCAAAAATCATTCTAGGTATTCTTCTAATTTTGATTAATTATCACGATGGTATCAGTACAGGTTTAAAATGTGAACTTTGATGTTTAATTAGATTGAGCAACCATAATTTGATCATAAATTTTGGATTGTTTAATTAGATTAAATTATTGAACAATATATTTTAATCAATTGGGTTTATCATTTAATAAGATTAAACTCAAAATTTTATTTGATAAAATTGTTTTACTATTCATGATAATTACTGTTCACTGGTGTTACTATTTATAATGGGCTATTGTTCATCAACTTAATTTGTTAAACTAAAAATATTTATTTTTTAATTGAGATCAATTGGGTTTCTTTTTCTATTCACGGGTTGAATTGTTAAGTTAATATGTTTTAATATAGATTGAATCATATTAATAATTTTATTAAACAATAATTAGGGTCTTCATGTTTTGATAAGATATTAAAATTAGGTTTTTTTGATGATCCGTGATAGGTTTAACTTCAAGGATTTTTTTCAAAAAAAGAAAAAAAGGTTTTTTCCCTCACCGCTGGTCGAAAAAGGGTGGCCACAAACCCGCCGGAGAACTCGTCGCCGCTAAGGGTGGCGGTGGCTATGCCCACAAAAAGCCCCAACCCAAACCCTAGATCTCTGTTGAAGGAGAATAAGTCGTATGAGTTTTGAATCCAAATCCTATAAGAAATAGATAAGAGCTAATGGGTATTCACCTGCTTTCATATAAACACAAAACCCATTTCTAATTTGAATAGTTCAATCGAGTTTGGACCTGAACCCATTTTATGACCTAAACCTAACCCAAGTACAAATTTGAATTGAACCTAATTTTGTAAAACAGGTCTAACTTGCAAACAGAATCTGAACCCGAACCTTGTCAGATTTGAATTTTATTATAAAATTAATCTAAGACCCTTGATTGACCTAGAAACTGTTAAGAAGTCCATTAGGTCTTCAAATATGCTATTACATTAGTTATAGCTACTTGATTAACCCAGAAGCTATTCTGAAGTTCACCAGTTTGTTAAATTTATAGTTAAATTAGTATTTTCCCCTGATTGTTTTTAAAATTGTTTTAAGATACATCTAAATATATAGACTAATTTTTGATTAGTCCCTAACAGTTGCAGAAATTATTCTCAAGTCCATATACATGTATAATTTAGTTTTATTATTGAAAAG
Source organism: Asparagus officinalis (assembly GCF_001876935.1). Taxonomy (NCBI): domain Eukaryota; kingdom Viridiplantae; phylum Streptophyta; class Magnoliopsida; order Asparagales; family Asparagaceae; genus Asparagus; species Asparagus officinalis. Next base: position 35,624,444 of record NC_033795.1, read on the forward strand.
ATTATCTCTTATTAAACTATTAGAAATAATACTTTTAAATAATTTTCTTAAATTATATGAGCTAAGGTTGTGTTGATTTTAAATTATTTAAATTCAATAATTCATGTGATTACAGTATTACATGGAAAATCACTGTTAGGCCCAAAACTATTTTGAAATTTTTATTAACTATAAACAGTTTAGAATTTGTTAGAAATTGATTGTTATTGATTTTTCTAATGTTCTCTCAATTATGACAAATAACAAAAGTTATATAGAAGTGTAGATAGACTATTATTTTAAAAAATAAGAATATAAAGGTCTTTCACTATAGGGATGTAATTTAGATAATGATTTTAACTTATCTAAAGCCAAACATGATAGAGTTTGTTAAAATTTATTATCTAGTTATATTTCAAATTAGAATGCTAAATATTTATGTATAATGAGATCTTTTGACTACAATAGGAGGTGCAACTTATTTTACATAAAATGATTGAATCGGTAGATGCACACTTCATTAATATCTTGGGCGCTCGCTACAATAGTGGAGTTAACTTTTACATTAAAGAGCAAAATTAAAGGAAAGTTATTAATTTGTAATTATTGAATAAATGATTCTACCTTTTATGTTTACATTCTATCTTGAATAGGCTTGGATTTCATGTTCACATTTAAATAAATAAGAGAAATATTAAATGTGAATCATTACTTAATAATCCGTAGTAACGATTGTGCAAAAATAAAATTGTAATTTGAGATATTTGTGTTATTACTTTTTGCTAATACATGATGATTAAAGTTTATTATTTTGATATGTTATTGGAGGATTATAAATTAAATAGCCCGAACTATTAGATTGGAAAAGAAATTTGTTTAATATTCTTATAGTTGAAAATAACCTAAGATTGTCAAATGTGACATGCTCGCTAAATCAGATACAACCAGTGATAAGATCATCAGTCATGACTCTATTCAAAGATAGTAATGATAAAATTAAGGGAGTATTCATAAGATGAGCACACATATATTCTCTCATGAGATGTTTTGATACATGTTGATAAATTAAATTTGTTAGAAGTTGAGATCAAAATCAAATGTTAATGTGATTTTTACTTCCTAATCTCCATCCATTGTTCAGTTTAAAGTGAATATTTTAAAATTCAAGATCATTATCAATTTATGAGAACTAAACAATTTGTTGAAAAAGAGAAAAGATTATTATGAAGTAGAGAATACCATAGTGATGTATATCAAGCTAGATTGTCCAGTATTAAGAAAAGAACGTTTTCTTAAGAGATAAATCTAAAAAGAAAAATAAGTTTTTGAACATAAGTTGAGAGTTTAAATAATAAAAGTTATTATAAAAAGAAATTGCAAAGGTCGCATTACATCCATTAAGAAGGAAATATCTTTTGATAATAGATCATCCCATTAGTTAATAGAGACAAATGATGTAAGTGATTCCTTACATATGATCTATTGTTTCTATTTTATCTTCACATTCTTACAAACTTTCGTAAGAGTACAACAAATACATAAGCTTGAAGATAGAAAGATTAACTTTGACAATAGAAATAAAAATCCTATTTTTAGCATTGTAAATAAGAAATTTATTTCTAAAATTAAGTAAATAGCATGAAATGAAATTAAAGATTATCTTAATGTTTCTTAAAGTTAGAAAACAATTGATTTCTATTTTCTAAAGTTTATAGTAGTGATTAACTTCTATAATTAAAAGTTTTGAAATTGGTTTTTTGACAATTATGAAATGAAAACCATTTATATTTCATAATTATCACCCATAATTTATATATAATATTATTAGAGTTGATAAATCTCTTAAATATAGATTGGATCAAGGTAATCTAACTTATCTTTGACACACAATGTTAGGTTATTTTAATGTTGATAAGATCAATAAGTTTATAATAAATAGTCCTTTGAATTTTCTAAAATTAGAATATTTCTCAACTTGTGAATATTGTCTAAGAGGCAAGCTGACCAAACAACTATCTTTCAGGAAAAGTGCTAGAAATCTAAGTACTCTTGACTTCATACATTCAGATGTATATGATGCTTTAAATATTAAAGCAGGAGTTAGATATTTATAATTTATAGCATTCATAGATGATGCATTTATATATTAATATATTTATACGTTTGCATCATAAATTAGAATGTTTTCAAATAGTTCAAAGAATATAGGCCAAAGTTAAAAAAGAAAGTTGATAAAGTATCAAAGTCATCCGATATGATCGAGGTGGTAAGTTCCTATTTAAAGGAGTTTAAGAGATTTATAAATGAAAGGGAATTATTAGTACTTGACATCTCCTAAAATTCACCACACTTAACAATATGTTTGAAAGATGGAACTAAACCTTGTTTAATATGGTTAGATTTATCCTTAAGCATTTACTTCTTCTTACTTTCTTATGGTTTGTGCATTAAAATCTGCTAAATTATTAATTTTGTACAATTCCTACCAAATCTTTTCTCCCACTCCATATTAGATGTTAATGTGAAGAAAATTAAGTGTGCTACACTAAGATATTTGGGGTTGTCACATTCTTATTAGAAAACAAAATATTGGCAACATGGAATCTAGAATAAATAACAGCCTATTGGTAATTACCTTAAAGAAAATACTAGGCATTATATTGACAATCCTTGTGTAATTTTCAGATAATAATTGATATTAGAAATGTGTTCTTTTAATGGGAGAAACTTTAAATAAGTTGGAGATTCTGTAAATTTGGTGGGAGCTTCATGTAATAAAATAAATGAAGATTTACTTACTAAAGTTATTGTCGAATACATTGAATACAATTAGGAGATCAAATAAGATTTTTATCTACCTATATTGTATATTAACCTTGTTAAAATATATTTCATGAAAGTAACAAGGAGAATAAAAATCCTATTATTTATACAAAGGTCATGTTGGACATGATTTTTTATAAGTGAGTTAATGCCATATTTGATAACAAACAATTATTAATTTTAAAGAAAAATTTTCTCCACTTGTAATACTAAAGTTTATAAGGATCCCTTTAGCTTTTTAGCATATTATGAATATAAGATATTAATAAATAGATTTCAAAATAATCTTATTGAATGGATATCTTAAAGAAGATATTAGAGATTGGAGAATCAAATATGCAAAATTTAAGAAGATAAGATTGATTAAATATTGAATCAATCAAGTTATGAACTTAAACAAGATTCAAATGGTTAAAACATTCCATTTTGATCAAATCCTTATCTTGTGTGTATAAAAATAATAAAATAATTCCGTTATATTCCTAGCGTTATATGTTGATGACATATACTATCATTGAGAATGATATTCTAATTCATGAGTTAAAGTATGACTTTTTGATATTTTATATCTTGGATCTCACACTCTATATAGATAAAAAAAAAGAGATGATATGATCATCACAATCTAGTTATATGGATAAGATCCGTAGAATGTTCAACTTGTAAAGTTTCAAGAAAAGATCGGTTCCTGTGAGACATGGAATCTCTCTCTAAGGAAATGTGTTCTAGAGGTGATTTAGCATTTTAAAACCAATTGATCTTGTGAGTAGATTCCGGTCCAATCCTAATGAGGAATATTAGACTACAATGAAAGTCATATTTATATGTTTGCATAAGACAAAAATTAATGTTTAGTTTATGATGCAAAATAACATAAGACGAAAGGATATATATATTGAGAATTATAATCCGATCCTAATAATACAACGTCTTTTTGGGTTATATTTATATCATTAAAACAACAGCAGAATATGTAGTCATGTGAAACTACTAAAGAAGAAATATGGATAAATGATTTTCTCCATAAGCTTAATATTATACCTTATAATGTATTTCTTTCTCACTATTATTCGATAGTAGTAGAGCTATTGCGAAAAGCTTAGAAAGAAATATTATCTTGTTCAGTTTTAATAAAAAAAACATGTGGTGTTCTAAATGTTGGCCTTTTTATTTTGATGATGTTTTAACAAACAATTTACAATTAATATTATTTGTCTAGTATTTGTGTTTTCTTATTTATTCTAGATAAACAATGTATTGAAGGTTGGATGGAATTGAGCTTTTACGATCATATCCAATGGAGGTTGGCGGAATAGTGGAGTGAAACCATTTGTAATTCTAGTCAATTCAAGATCAAGCTTCATCCGCAACGAAGTCAAGCTATATTGAAGACCTTCAAGCTTGGGTAATTTAGTTTTAGGTTTATACTTGTGTGTAGATACTTCAAGCTCAATCACATACACACATACACATTTTTGTTTATATATATATATATATATATATATATATATATGTGTGTGTGTGTGTGTGTGTGTGTGTGTGTGTGTGTGTGTGTGTGTGTGTGTGTGTGTGTGTGTGTGTTTTGGTTTTATAGTTCTCAAGCGTATATATAAAACAAATATACTTAATTATATATGTACATACATGTTTCATATTTATCATTTTTAGTTTTGTGTTTAGCTATGCAAATATGAAACAAATAAATAAAATTGGAAATTACATAATTGTTTCATGTTTATATGTGCTTAATATGATATCAAGTTTATTTAGTTCAATGGAATCATGTTTATTGTTTTGAATGTTTGCAAAACATGCATTTTTGTGAATATATTATGTTTTTAGTTTATAGACTTAAGAACAATAGTTTATACCTTTTATCAAGTCTATAAATTCATACAAGAGTTTTCAAAACTTTGGTTTATGTCAAAACATCAAATTTCAAAAATATCACATTTTCATGTTTTGGATATTTTTGCAAAATGAAGAGATTTCTTAATTGGGAGATGCAATTTGAAAAATTCTTTTCGTAACATGTTCAATAGCATGTTTACAAGCATTCCCTAAAATTTTATATTTTTTCAAATTTATTTGCTATTTTTAAAAGAGGTATAAAAATCAGATTTACTGTTTTAAACAGGCTGATATTGTGTTATCAGTCGACTGATGCAAGTGTTCAGTCGACTGATGAAATCGTCTAGAATTATCAAAAATTTCTGTTTTTGCGACTAATGAACTATCAGTCGACTAATGAGTTTTCCAGTCGACTGATGAGGTCTTTAGTCGACCGATGAGCTGTGAACTGCCTGTAACGGTCAGCTCATTAGTCGACTGATATTGTTCATCAATCGACGACGGCCTCTAATGGCTATATTTTTAGTTTCCGTTATTTTGTTTTTTTGCTTGGTTTTTCTTGGTTTTTGGGGTTTGTATTGTGATCCTATATATACCCCTTGCCCTCTAACTTCTGAACTAACCAAGAGAATGTTTTGAACAAGTTTGAGAGAGTTTTACAAGGGTTAAAAAGTTTGTTTAAGTTTGTTTGAGTTTCAAGTTTGTGAAGAAATTTTCACAAGAGCTAGAAGAGACCATCCTTTGGTGTTTGAGCTTTAACTCATCTCTCTCTCTCTCTCTCTCTCTCTCACTCTCTCTCTCACTCTCTCTCTCTCTCTCTCTTATCATCTTTAGAGAAGTGTTTCTAAACTTTATCTAGCTTTACATTTACATATTTATTTATTTATCATTTTGTTAAGCTAGAGTTTATATTGAGTTTAGTTGATTTTATTAAATCTCTTTGTTCACACACAACCATTGAGCTTATTATATTTGCATACATTATATAACTCGGGTTGTGAGGAGTGTGACTTAGAGTGTGAGCTTTCATTATGTTCTCATCCTTGTTTAGAGAACAATCATTTATTGTTGAGCGATAATTTATAAGGTTCACATTGTATTGCACAAGTACACCAAGAGGAGTGTAGAGGTGAGAGACGTGATCGGTTCCAAGAGGAGTGTCGTCGGTACTAAAGCCTAGTGAGAGGTAGTAATTCTGAGTACTTGAGGGAGACACGTGGGAGGCCAAAACTTGAGGTGGTATTTGTGTAGTTACAAGTGTGAGTTGTAAACATTTGTTGGTGAGCGTAGAAAACCGATTGTAAGGTATAAACGTTTTCGGGTGAGCATTGAAAACCCAGTGTGATAGTAGATTTCTCCCCGAGAGTGGGGAGCGGAGACGTAGGACGGAAGGTCTGAACTCCGTGATCATTTCTTGTGCGTTTGAGTTTGTCTTGTGCACTTATATTTTGTTTATCTCTATCGTCATTCTCTCATTGTCTAATTTATCCACTATATTGTTTTATTTTGTTTATCTCTATCGTCATTCTCTCATTGTCTAATTTATCCACTATATTGTTTGTATTTGTTTATAGTTTACTTACCCATCGTCATTCTCTCATTGTCTAATTTATCCACTATATTGTTTGTATTTGTTTATAGTTTACTTACCCTTATTTGTATATCCTTATATATATATCTTGTTGCATATCTAATTTGCTAGGATATTTGTTAATAAGTTTTTAATTGGCATTAATATCAGATTAGATTAGCATAAACCCTATTCACCCTCCCCCCCTCTAGGGTTCTTTCCTAGTGGCATTAGGGTGCTAACACTAAAGAGATGGCTAAGAAGATAACATATAGGATCCATTTACAAAAACCAATGTCACAAATTTTTTTTGGGCAGATAGTAGTTAGGATTATATCTTACTCGATGTTAGGGCAAGTGAGAGATTACTGGAATAATAATAATATACCATTGAACATCCAATATATTTTATGTAATATTCTAGAATATTAATAAATATTTTATTATTGCACATATAATTTGGGTATCATTTATATAATTGTTATATATCTTTAGAAATTATTTTGCTAGATTATGCACTGTGTCGGTCACTTGCTTGGAGATGTGATCCAACTTAGAGATTTTTTAAATCTGTGTTTAACTTATAACTGATAAATGATAATTTTGTTATAATATGTTATTATGCATGATACCGACATATGAGATGTGGTGGTGAGTCTCAATCACCGTGAATGCGGATTCCCTAGGTATATGTCATAAGCACACATTGGTATGTATGTAGCACTAGACCGTATTTGAATTCTGTAGGACACTTCACCTAGGAGATGGAGAATTTAGATCGTTACATGATTCCTTTGACTTGATGATATTGTCATTTCTGATTTGATAATTTAATATGCTTTGATGTGATGGTTAAACTTGTTTAGCAAGTGCTACACAACCAAAAATGTTGGGTTACTAGATTTCATTTAGGAAAATGATGGATATCTAGATAAGCTCCAATATGCTCATTATGATGAGTTAATTTATTATGCATTCCCATGAAGTAAGTAAATTCCCACCAATGTGTGGTTTTAGAAAATATTTTCCAAAATTTGTTTTCTTATAAAAATAAAATAATCAAATATTTCAAAATGATTTTTATTTGTGTTCATAAGAATTACGATTAAGGCAAGAGCAGATAGGTGAATTGTCCTACTCAAAAGAATTACCTCAAATAAATGATACCAAGGGAGACTGAATGTAAAATATTATTTATAAATAATTAATCCATATTATGAAAGAGCTGTTGGCCTTCTTGTTTTGATGATGTTTAACAAATAATTTACTTCTAATGTTGTTTGTCTAGTGTTTGTGTTTTCGTATTTTTTCTAGGCAAACAACGTGTTGGAGGATGGATGGAATAGAGCTTCAACGATCATATCCAATGGAGGTTGGCGGAATGTCGGTGAAGCTTATGCAATTCTAGTTCAAGATCCAAGTTCAGCTTCATCCGCATGTGTACCAAGTCGAGCTTATTGAAGATCAAGATCTAGCTTGGGTAACTTAGTATAGGTTTTATATTATGTGTGTTAAGTACGTTAAGTTAAGCTCAATATCTATACACACATTTATTGGTTTTTATATATATATAGTTATATATATATATATATACATAAGTTTTGGTTTCTATGCATATATATAGTTATATACATTTACATACATGCATGGTTTTGGGTTTTTATGTTTATAATATGAAATCACATATTTCATATTTACTATTGTGTTTTTGAAAACATTGCATAAAATATGCAATTTTGTGAAAATTCTGTATTCTTAGTTTTTGGACTTAACAATAATCATATACATATTTTATTAAGTCTATATAATCATTGTGCAAAGTTTCAAAACATGGTTTAGCCTAAATGTCAAAATCCACATGTTTACATTTTCGTGTTTTGGACTATTTTTGCAAAATGATGACTTTTTACAAATGAGAAATGCAATTTGGAAAATTCTTTTTGTAACATGTTCATTTACATGTTTATATACATTTCCCAAAGTTTCATTATTTTTGTACTTCATTTGTTATTTTTAACATATTTTCAAAAGTCTCAAAATCAGCTTTAAAACCTATTTTTCCTGAGTATCTGTTCGCGGTCGACCGCCACGGTCGATCGCCAAGAGTTCAGAACTCAGTATAGTTTTTATTGGCTTTTTTTTTTTTTTTTTTTTTTTTTTTTTTTTTTTTTTTTTTTTTTTCAGAACAGTTCTTCGCCTTTTTATTCTTCGCGGTCGACCGCCGATATGACCGTTGGAACCCAACGGCTATTTTTCTGAGCTGTTTGCTTTGGGCTTTTTTGTCATTTGCTTGGGGTTTATGCTGAAGTTTTAAGTGAGTATAAATACCCCATTATCTTCAGCTCTCCATACATTGCAGAGATTGTTTTTTAAATAGTTTAACAAGGGTTTAAACTTGTTTAGTGTTTGTTTAAGTTTGTTTTAAGAAGCTGTTAAGCATTTGAGTGTTTCGGTTTTGTGAATCAATTCCACAAGAGCTTGAGGAGATTATCTATTGAAGTTTGAGCTTCCAACTATCCTCCCTCCATCTCTTGTTATCAATTGAGAAGTTTTCTAAACTCAAACTCTAGCTTTACATTTATATACTTGTTTGATTATCGTTGTTCTTAAGCTAGATTTTATATTTGAGTTTAGTTGATTTGATTTTATTTACTCATTGTTACACACACCCACTTTGAGCTTATTGTACTTGCATACATAGTATAATAGGGTTATGAGAGATTGTAACATTGAGTTGTGCTTAATTGAGTTCTCATCTATTGTAGAGAACAAATTTATATTTGTTACATTGTGAATGGTGTAAGGTTTTCGGTGAGCTAGAAAACCGAGTGTGTTGTGAAGTTTTCGATGAACTAGAAAACCGAGTGTGAGGAGTGAACGTTGATCGGTGAGCGTTGAAAACCGACACTGTGAGGTGTAAACGTTATTCGGGTGAGCGTAGAAAACCCGGTTGTGATAGTGGATTTCTCCCCGGGAGTGGGGAGCGGAGATGTAGGACGGAAGGTCCAAACTCCGTGATCATATCGTGTGTTTGAGTTTGCTTTGGTGCACTTAATCTTATGTTTATATTTCTTGTCGCCATTGTCCATAGCTCATTATTTATATCATCCACTATCTAGTTCATATTGTTTACCCTTATGTTAGTTTATATCCTTGCACATACATTGCCTATATCTCTTTGTCAGGATATATCTTGTTGTTCATATTGCTTATTCTAGCTCATATATCTTGTGGTATTTTATACTTGCTAGGATAACTCATTAATTAATTTTAATTGGTATTTAAATCAGATTAGATTAGCATAAGACCCTAATCACCACCCCCCCCTCTAGGGTCTAACAAGAGCTTTTATGAACAGTTGGTCAGATAAGGGTTTGACTGCATTAGAAGATGTTCACATGTAATAGAAATTCTATTATGTCTGTCACTGGTACAAAATGAGGCATCCTAGATGAAAAATTCCGTCTAGGAAAATCATATTTCCGTTTAAGAAGACTATCCCAGACGAAATTCTGTCTAGGATGTTCGTCTAGTAAGTTTTCGTCTAGGATGTAGTATTCTAGACAGAATTCCATCTAGAAAAACATCCTAGACGGATAACCCTAGATGAAAAATTTTTTTGTCTGGGAAGTTTCCAAGTTAAAATTTCTGTCTGGGATGATTTAGCATCCTAGACGAAAATTCCGTCTAGAATGCTTCCTAGACGAAAATCCTAGATTGAAAATAATTCCGTTTGGGAAGTTTCCAAGAAGAAAATTTCATCTAGGATGCTTCCTAGACAGAAATCCGTCTAGGATAGGTGTCTAGGATAAGAAGTATCCTAGACAAAATTCTCATCTAGGAATCATCCTAGACGGACGCTACAGTGTTTTTTAAAGGAATCTACTTTGTGCATTGAAGAATTAAGCAAAAAAAAAAAAGGATCAATTTTGCAAGTAATATAATTGAGTTTTTAACTAATCTAATAATCTCTATTAACAAAATGTATCCATCATTATACAACACATCGAAAACATTAAGTTACAAAATGAGCAACAACAAAAAATATGGTTCTCTCTAGCCATTAAAAAGTAGGTACTCTAAGAATTAGCTTTTACAAAGAGACTGATAGTTACTACATTGATGATTCAATATTGTTCCATGGAAACCATTCCGTTCCGACTCGTGAACCCCAACGATGGTAGGTCTGGCTGGCGATGCGACCGCATGTCTTTCAGCTGATCGGGATGCTTTCTTATATTATTAAACACAATAGCAGCTCCTAAAATCTGTAACATAAAGAAGTTTGTAATGTTAGCATTTCAGAGAAGTACGTAGGATGAAATAAACATCGACAAGCTTGCTGATTCTTTCTTTCTCTCCTTTCCTGTAGTAGCAATATCACACAACTGTTTAATATATTATGATAAATGATACAATGCTTCATAGGATAAGACCTTTTAGCAACATTGACACATGTTCTGAACTTCAATGCTTTAAAAGTGGTGATTGTACTGCTTATGTTTGTTTCGGTAATGTGCCTATTAAGACAATTATTATAAAGTGTGAAGTGTTTGAGAAATCAGAGCATGAGTATGCTCTCTCCCCTCGAAAAAATATAGTATTAGATAGACAACACTTAACATGTTCCTTTTAAAATGCAAACAAAAGCAACTACAGATTATACAATGCACATAAAGATCCACACTCAAAACAAGTGTTAAAATACGAATTGGCGATGTTTATCATGTTAATATGTCCTATAGCTATCCTTGATCCTACAATTCACAAAGTCAGCTACAGAATTTGATAGATATGAAGTTTCACTTTAAAGTATGATCAAGAAAGTAAGAGAGGAAAAAAAAAATCAAATATATACTTGATTGCTCCATCCAAAGAAGAATCCACATGGAACTTTAGTTCCTTTAAAAAAAATCAAATATATACTTGATTGCTCCATCCAAAGAAGAATCCACATGGAACTTTAGTTCCTTTAAGAGATGATAAAATTAACATATCTTCAAAGAGAATCCACATGGAACTTTAGTTCCTTTAAGAGATGATAAAATTAACATATCTTCAAAGTAAATGATAACAGTTAAACACTGCTAGATACCTGACTTCAACATACCACAATATAAAACAAAGTTTTTCATTTAACCAAATCTATTTAAGATCATCCAAGTAGAGCATACCCATTTAAGGCTTCAGGGAAAATAATTATACATATAAAAAATGCGAATATCAGTGGATTTATAAGAGTTGTCTTGTTTATCACATAGGTAGGTTATAAATAGCATCATTCTTATATGTGTACTATGCCTAATTCTAAAGCTCTAGTATTAATGCAGTGAACTTGCTTTCCATTTATCATGATGAAGCTACTAACCAAAGTTAATAAAACAATAAAATAAACTCCAAACCAAACAGAACACAATTCCTCAAGACATCAATACTGTATTAAAATTAAATAGAAAAAGACGAATGTAACTCCCACTAAATAACACTGCTAGGATAAACATCAAACAACAAGTGATTATTTAGCTAACTGTTTCTTGCTGCATATAGATAGATTAGCATCCAACACCTCTGTTTCAGCTACGGGCTCGATCCCTCACCCTTCCCTTTCATCTCCTTCTCCTCACCCTCGACCGCATCCGAAACCAGCGCAATCAGCCGGTGCTCAATGACCTCGTCCACAATCCCAAACTCTTTGGTCTCATTGGGCGACATAAACATGTCCCTCTTCATGAACCTCTCGATCCTCTCTAGGCTCTGCCCTGTGTGCTTCGCGTAGATGGCGTTCAGCCTCTCCCTCACCTTGAGTATCTCCTTGGCATGGATGGCGATGTTGGTTGCCTGCTCAATGGCGCCCCCAGACGGCTGGTAGATCATGACCCTGGCATTGGGGAGGGAGCGACGCTTGACCGGGGCGCCAGCGGCGAGGAGGAGGGAGCCTATGGAGGTGGCCTGGCTGACGTAGAGGGTAGAGACGGGGGAGCGGATGTACTACATGGTGTCGTAGATGGCGAGGCCGGCGGTGACGACGCCACCGGGCGGGTTGATGTAGAGGAAGAGGGGCTTAGAGGGGTTCTCCGACTCGAGGAAGAGGAGCTGGGCCACGACGACGAAAATTTCCATCTAGGATACATGCTAGACGAAAATTTTCGTCTAAGATACATCCTAGACGGAAATTTCCATCTAGGATAGCTGACCCATTTAAAAAAAGTTAAAAATAAAAGAACCGTCTACTTTGCTATTGTAGACAGAAAATTCCATCTATGATGTTTTATCCTAGATGGAATATTCTAGACATAGCAAACTAGATGGAAAAATCTCCGTCTAGAATATTCCGTCTAGGATACGTGATTTTCTACTAGTGAGTGTTTTTGAACAATTCTAATCTATCTAATTGTTATGGATAGAGTTTTGAACAATTATAAATTGTTTGGAATTGAAATCTATAAGGCTAGTTTAATCCTATATATAGGGTTCATGTGTAGTGTTATGAAGATATAGAAAATCTTATAAAGATAAGAAGAAGAATAGAATAGAAAAAATAGAAGATTGAGAACATGTGAATTTCAGTTGGAGGCTTTTTCTCTGGAGAAAGCTTTAGAATTTTCAGGGAGATCTTGGAAGATGGATTTTTTAGGTAAATCTTGGGAGATGGACTATGAAAGATTGGAAATCATTCTAGGTATTCTTCTAATTTTGATCAATTTCGATTAATTATCACGATATGCATATTTCGCCTTGTTGTATGTTGTGTTTTCAACATCAAAAGCCATCTATGTAAGAAGGATGTGGTGCCTTTTTGAATTATCTAGTGAAGAAGGATTTGGATCCGTTTTGACTTTATCTAGTGAACGGTCTGCCAACTAGCTCATACTTGACTAGCCAAGCAGATGTACACCGCTACATCATCTTGATCTCTCCAACATTTATTAAACGAGCTGGATGAAGCCCTCGAAACAAGGGGTTGGGCAAAATTCCTTACTAGTGGGATCATAGACATTCATTCCAAATCCAACAGCTTATGATACTCCTTTGAATTGCACATGCTTCTAATTTGTAATTTAGAGACAAATCAAAGACACTCACTAAAAAAAATAATATTTTGATAAAAAAGTAGTGGTCTATCCATTACTACTTTTCATAGTAGAGAAGGTCCAAATCCAAAAACAAAAGTCAAAAGTCAATAGGTAGGAGGAATGCTAATCGGTTTGAACCGATCACATTGACCAAATCGACTGAATTTTGAATTGTTTGATTTGATTTTAGAATATATTTTGGTTAGTTTGGTTTGAGAAAATTTCAACCTAAAGTAACCGAGCTGATCGTTCTCTTCTAAACATACTCTTTCTTTCTTTCTCTCTTTTAAATAATCTACAAATTTCCTTCACTTTTTCTTACTTGTCTATTATATATATACTTTAATCAGGGCTAAGTAGCACTTAAATATCTTATAGTTTCACTTACTTTGCACTTATATACATTCACTTATTTTTAATGACATTTATATACCCCAAATAGTTTAAAGTTGGTAGGTTAATACTTTCTCTTATGGAAATGTGAAATTTTTTATCTAAATATTTCAATATGACAGACACAAGCTAATTCATTTTTAGTGTGAGATGAGAATATTTGGATGAAAATTTTCATATTTGCATAATAGAGGGTTCTAATGTGGCAATTTAAAATAACTTTAGCATATATAAATATCACAAACAAAAAACAGTGAGGATATATAAGTGCAAAGTGAGTGAAACTATGAGGTCTTTAAGTGTTATTCAGCCTCTAACCATTTTCATTCTTCTTTTATCTATTCCACAATTCACATTTTTTTTCATTGATTTCTTATTGTTGTTGGATTTAATCTAATAAATCTATTTGTGGGCACATATGATTAATCAATGTGTATTGCTATCTTTCAGGATAACCCACTAAAGTGATCAATTAAGTTGGGTTAATTTGGTATTTAAATAAGTCATGGGGTTATATGTGCAGATACCAGGTTGTAATTGTAATTTATTGAGGGGCTAAATTACAAAAGTACAACATCTATAAATAAGGGGTTATGGTCCCTAACCTAGGGTTGCATTCTCTAATTCTCTTCACCCCCATCTAAGAGAGAAATTCGGATTTTAGAGGAACCCTAAGGTTAGAAGATCCAAAACCCAAAATCAAGACCAAGCAATGGATTCAGGTATAAGCTTCCGCTCTTTTAGATCCTTGTTAATCTCTTTGAATTAATCATGGCTATATGGTTTTAGATCTCAAGTGTTATGATGTAGATCTAACATTGGCATCATAATCCTATTACAAGCAATCAAGGGATAACCCTTTTTTTATTTGTATAGCATTTTTGGGTTCGGATGAACAGTAATGTTCTCGGATGAACAGTAACGAAATTTTTTTTCGGATGAACAGGAAAGTATTTTTTTTCGGATGAACAGTAACTAAAAAATCGCCGGTGAACAGTAACTTTTGGGAATTTTTTGGATTTTTCTTTGATTTTTCCAATTCTGGATCTGTTTTGAAAAGAAAAATCAAAGGTTTTTTGGGTTTGTCGGCGGCGGTTTCAATTTGAAACCCTAAGGGTTCATGGCGAAAATTAAGGAGGTGGTTACCTCAAACGAACCTCGCGTTCGTTCAATTTTAACCGAACTTCGCGTTCAAACGAACTTCGCGTTCGTTATCAAGTAAGCCTCTCGCTCAACGAACTTCGCATTCGTTCTAAGGTGAACCTCGCGTTCAACTCAGGTGAGCGTCAAGCTCAATTTTAACGAACCTCGCGTTCGTTCTAAGGTGAACCTCGCGTTCAACTCAGGTGAGCGTCAAGCTCAATTTTAACGAACCTCGCGTTCGTTCCCAAGGTGAACCTCACGTTCAACTCAGGTGAGCGTCAAGCTCAATTTTTTAACGAACCTCGCGTTCGTTCTTCAGAACCTCGCGTTCAACTCAGGTGAGCGTCAAGCTCAATTTTAACGAACCTCGCGTTCGTTCTAAGGTGAACCTCGCGTTCAACTCAGGTGAGCGTCAAGCTCACTCGCGTTCGGTCTTCAGACGAACCTCGCGTTCGTGCTTCAGGCGAGCCTCGCGTTCGAACTTCAGACGAACCTCGCGTTCGTACTTCAGACGAACCTCGTGTTCGTACTTCAGTCGAGCCTCGCGTTCGTACTTCAGACGAACCTCGCGTTCGTACTTCAGTCGAGCCTCGTGTTCGTACTTCAGACGAACCTCGCGTTCGTACTTCAGACGAACCTCGCGTTCGTACTTCAGACGAACCTCGCGTTCGTACTTCAGACGAACCTCGCGTTCGTACTTCAGACGAACCTCGCGTTCGTACTTCAGACGAACCTCGCGTTCGTACTTCAGACGAACCTCGCGTTCGTACTTCAGACGAACCTCGCGTTCGTACTTCAGACGAACCTCGCGTTCGTACTTCAGACGAACCTCGCGTTCGTACTTCAGACGAACCTCGCGTTCGTACTTCAGACGAACCTCGCGTTCGTACTTCAGACGAACCTCGCGTTCGTACTTCAGACGAACCTCGCGTTCGTACTTCAGACGAACCTCGCGTTCGTACTTCAGACGAACCTCGCGTTCGTACTTCAGACGAACCTCGCGTTCGTACTTCAGACGAACCTCGCGTTCGTACTTCAGACGAACCTCGCGTTCGTACTTCAGACGAACCTCGCGTTCGTACTTCAGACGAACCTCGCGTTCGTACTTCAGACGAACCTCGCGTTCGTACTTCAGACGAACCTCGCGTTCGTACTTCAGACGAACCTCGCGTTCGTACTTCAGACGAACCTCGCGTTCGTACTTCAGACGAACCTCGCGTTCGTACTTCAGACGAACCTCGCGTTCGTACTTCAGACGAACCTCGCGTTCGTACTTCAGACGAACCTCGCGTTCGTACTTCAGACGAACCTCGCGTTCGTACTTCAGACGAACCTCGCGTTCGTACTTCAGACGAACCTCGCGTTCGTACTTCAGACGAACCTCGCGTTCGTACTTCAGACGAACCTCGCGTTCGTACTTCAGACGAACCTCGCGTTCGTACTTCAGACGAACCTCGCGTTCGTACTTCAGACGAACCTCGCGTTCGTACTTCAGACGAACCTCGCGTTCGTACTTCAGACGAACCTCGCGTTCGTACTTCAGACGAACCTCGCGTTCGTACTTCAGACGAACCTCGCGTTCGTACTTCAGACGAACCTCGCGTTCGTACTTCAGACGAACCTCGCGTTCGTACTTCAGACGAACCTCGCGTTCGTACTTCAGACGAACCTCGCGTTCGTACTTCAGACGAACCTCGCGTTCGTACTTCAGACGAACCTCGCGTTCGTACTTCAGACGAACCTCGCGTTCGTACTTCAGACGAACCTCGCGTTCGTACTTCAGACGAACCTCGCGTTCGTACTTCAGACGAACCTCGCGTTCGTACTTCAGACGAACCTCGCGTTCGTACTTCAGACGAACCTCGCGTTCGTACTTCAGACGAACCTCGCGTTCGTACTTCAGACGAACCTCGCGTTCGTACTTCAGACGAACCTCGCGTTCGTACTTCAGACGAACCTCGCGTTCGTACTTCAGACGAACCTCGCGTTCGTACTTCAGACGAACCTCGCGTTCGTACTTCAGACGAACCTCGCGTTCGTACTTCAGACGAACCTCGCGTTCGTACTTCAGACGAACCTCGCGTTCGTACTTCAGACGAACCTCGCGTTCGTACTTCAGACGAACCTCGCGTTCGTACTTCAGACGAACCTCGCGTTCGTACTTCAGACGAACCTCGCGTTCGTACTTCAGACGAACCTCGCGTTCGTACTTCAGACGAACCTCGCGTTCGTACTTCAGACGAACCTCGCGTTCGTACTTCAGACGAACCTCGCGTTCGTACTTCAGACGAACCTCGCGTTCGTACTTCAGACGAACCTCGCGTTCGTACTTCAGACGAACCTCGCGTTCGTACTTCAGACGAACCTCGCGTTCGTACTTCAGACGAACCTCGCGTTCGTACTTCAGACGAACCTCGCGTTCGTACTTCAGACGAACCTCGCGTTCGTACTTCAGACGAACCTCGCGTTCGTACTTCAGACGAACCTCGCGTTCGTACTTCAGACGAACCTCGCGTTCGTACTTCAGACGAACCTCGCGTTCGTACTTCAGACGAACCTCGCGTTCGTACTTCAGACGAACCTCGCGTTCGTACTTCAGACGAACCTCGCGTTCGTACTTCAGACGAACCTCGCGTTCGTACTTCAGACGAACCTCGCGTTCGTACTTCAGACGAACCTCGCGTTCGTACTTCAGACGAACCTCGCGTTCGTACTTCAGACGAACCTCGCGTTCGTACTTCAGACGAACCTCGCGTTCGTACTTCAGACGAACCTCGCGTTCGTACTTCAGACGAACCTCGCGTTCGTACTTCAGACGAACCTCGCGTTCGTACTTCAGACGAACCTCGCGTTCGTACTTCAGACGAACCTCGCGTTCGTACTTCAGACGAACCTCGCGTTCGTACTTCAGACGAACCTCGCGTTCGTACTTCAGACGAACCTCGCGTTCGTACTTCAGACGAACCTCGCGTTCGTACTTCAGACGAACCTCGCGTTCGTACTTCAGACGAACCTCGCGTTCGTACTTCAGACGAACCTCGCGTTCGTACTTCAGACGAACCTCGCGTTCGTACTTCAGACGAACCTCGCGTTCGTACTTCAGACGAACCTCGCGTTCGTACTTCAGACGAACCTCGCGTTCGTACTTCAGACGAACCTCGCGTTCGTACTTCAGACGAACCTCGCGTTCGTACTTCAGACGAACCTCGCGTTCGTACTTCAGACGAACCTCGCGTTCGTACTTCAGACGAACCTCGCGTTCGTACTTCAGACGAACCTCGCGTTCGTACTTCAGACGAACCTCGCGTTCGTACTTCAGACGAACCTCGCGTTCGTACTTCAGACGAACCTCGCGTTCGTACTTCAGACGAACCTCGCGTTCGTACTTCAGACGAACCTCGCGTTCGTACTTCAGACGAACCTCGCGTTCGTACTTCAGACGAACCTCGCGTTCGTACTTCAGACGAACCTCGCGTTCGTACTTCAGACGAACCTCGCGTTCGTACTTCAGACGAACCTCGCGTTCGTACTTCAGACGAACCTCGCGTTCGTACTTCAGACGAACCTCGCGTTCGTACTTCAGACGAACCTCGCGTTCGTACTTCAGACGAACCTCGCGTTCGTACTTCAGACGAACCTCGCGTTCGTACTTCAGACGAACCTCGCGTTCGTACTTCAGACGAACCTCGCGTTCGTACTTCAGACGAACCTCGCGTTCGTACTTCAGACGAACCTCGCGTTCGTACTTCAGACGAACCTCGCGTTCGTACTTCAGACGAACCTCGCGTTCGTACTTCAGACGAACCTCGCGTTCGTACTTCAGACGAACCTCGCGTTCGTACTTCAGACGAACCTCGCGTTCGTACTTCAGACGAACCTCGCGTTCGTACTTCAGACGAACCTCGCGTTCGTACTTCAGACGAACCTCGCGTTCGTACTTCAGACGAACCTCGCGTTCGTACTTCAGACGAACCTCGCGTTCGTACTTCAGACGAACCTCGCGTTCGTACTTCAGACGAACCTCGCGTTCGTACTTCAGACGAACCTCGCGTTCGTACTTCAGACGAACCTCGCGTTCGTACTTCAGACGAACCTCGCGTTCGTACTTCAGACGAACCTCGCGTTCGTACTTCAGACGAACCTCGCGTTCGTACTTCAGACGAACCTCGCGTTCGTACTTCAGACGAACCTCGCGTTCGTACTTCAGACGAACCTCGCGTTCGTACTTCAGACGAACCTCGCGTTCGTACTTCAGACGAACCTCGCGTTCGTACTTCAGACGAACCTCGCGTTCGTACTTCAGACGAACCTCGCGTTCGTACTTCAGACGAACCTCGCGTTCGTACTTCAGACGAACCTCGCGTTCGTACTTCAGACGAACCTCGCGTTCGTACTTCAGACGAACCTCGCGTTCGTACTTCAGACGAACCTCGCGTTCGTACTTCAGACGAACCTCGCGTTCGTACTTCAGACGAACCTCGCGTTCGTACTTCAGACGAACCTCGCGTTCGTACTTCAGACGAACCTCGCGTTCGTACTTCAGACGAACCTCGCGTTCGTACTTCAGACGAACCTCGCGTTCGTACTTCAGACGAACCTCGCGTTCGTACTTCAGACGAACCTCGCGTTCGTACTTCAGACGAACCTCGCGTTCGTACTTCAGACGAACCTCGCGTTCGTACTTCAGACGAACCTCGCGTTCGTACTTCAGACGAACCTCGCGTTCGTACTTCAGACGAACCTCGCGTTCGTACTTCAGACGAACCTCGCGTTCGTACTTCAGACGAACCTCGCGTTCGTACTTCAGACGAACCTCGCGTTCGTACTTCAGACGAACCTCGCGTTCGTACTTCAGACGAACCTCGCGTTCGTACTTCAGACGAACCTCGCGTTCGTTGTTTTTGACCTCACTAAGGAGGACCAGTTGAAAATAGACATGTACTGATCATATTGCATGTAATTTTCATGCTGCACATCCATGATTGATCTATGTCATTTGATTGTATTGGTATATGTGACCATTGATGGGTCGAGTCACGATAAATGTGACGAAGGCCGCTTTGATCCTATATTGATATAGTCAATGGACGAGATTGTTCGGAAATACCATTTCAGTGATAGCAATTTTTGAGCTCATAAGGTTATACACAGTTTAAGGAATCATATAGTGCCCAAGTGGGAGATTGTTGGATTTAATCTAATAAATCTATTTGTGGGCACATATGATTAATCAATGTGTATTGCTATCTTTCAGGATAACCCACTAAAGTGATCAATTAAGTTGGGTTAATTTGGTATTTAAATAAGTCATGGGGTTATATGTGCAGATACCAGGTTGTAATTGTAATTTATTGAGGGGCTAAATTACAAAAGTACAACATCTATAAATAAGGGGTTATGGTCCCTAACCTAGGGTTGCATTCTCTAATTCTCTTCACCCCCATCTAAGAGAGAAATTCGGATTTTAGAGGAACCCTAAGGTTAGAAGATCATCAAAAACCCAAATCAAGATTTCATCCATGGATTCAGGTATAAGCTTCCGCTCTTTTGATTATTGTTAATCTCTTTGAATTAATCATGGCTATATGGTTTTAGATCTCAAGTTTTATGATGTAGATCTAACAATTGTATCTTTCATTGAGATCAAAATAACCGTTTTTAATTAGATGAGTCTAAATCCAAACCTAATAAACCAAACTAATCTCACTAATTTCGGTTAGTCTGATTTGGTTTCAGATTTAGGAAGGTACTATTCAGCTTTGCTAACAATTTCAACCAAGCACAACCGACTGTTTGCTCACCCCTATGAGCAACCATAGCCAAATGAACTCAAATTTCCAAATTCCTTGCGATATACTTTGCAATATCCCATGTAGTTTAATGTTATTTTATGAAATTTTACACTGTAAAAAAGTGTCGGTGTACTCACCATTACTAAATTGATATGTTATGATTAACAATGTTTTAAATATCGGCCGATAAACTGATATTATCGGTGATTTATCGGTTTTGGAGGCCTTCCTCTATGATAAGTTCAATTCTGAATCTGTTATTGTTTTATCACCGATAAATAATACGGCGATAAAGTGAGTTTTTGGCTGATATTGTCAGCACAAAAATCGGAATTATCCGCCTTTAATTTGAGTTTTGATTTCGAGCAAGGAGCACCTATTCAATGTATTTTAAACGCGACCTGACTTCTACCATTGATTAGTGATCCTAAACATAATTATTTACATTTTGGTATGTTTATATTTTATTAAGTATGGTATAGATTACATTTTAGAATATTATATTATGTATATCACCATCCGGTACGTAATGTCATTCGATAAATATTACTTATCCTCGCTATATCCTCAATATCTGATATCTGATATGGATTTTGACCATCTGATAAATCTCCGATAACCAATATTTAAATCCTTGGCTATGAATTGTTGCTTTCAGATTCGCGTTCTGATGATGATGCATTGGACTCGTTCATCCCAACCTTTATGCAGTGAATCGCTCCAATTCGATTCAAAGAAACCCAAAGGACAGCTGTTTCTCAAATTACCCGCCAACGTAATAGGAAACCGTTCCTATTTGGTAACTCAATCACTCCCCCATGCACGCATGCATCAAACCCAAATGTAGAAAC